>NC_090705.1:20706189-21012252 GCF_040954835.1 Lepisosteus oculatus
AACATTTATTCCACAGAACATCTGAGGTAAGGTGTCTGCTCAGTCCTCAGAGGCCCAGGGTGACTGCTGGAGAATTTTTCACTGATTTATAGATCCAATGAGGTAGCTAGAGTAAGCAAAGAGTTAACTGTGAATGCAGCTGTGTTTGAACCCTGTGTACAGCTATGCTCTTCTGTTAGTCATGCTGGCTGATGCTTTTCCATCTCTGAGTTTGCTTGAAGGCAATTTGTTTTCAGTGTATTTGCTGCAGAGCTGAAACCATGGGACATGCAAATTAACTGTTAAATGTTGTTTTTATTTTAAGTAGAAATTCCTTCTTGATTTAGTTTTTTTAGGTAAATCTATGAAACTTTATTTTTTTTAATATGTATGACTATTGAATTTAATATGTGTCTATTCTGTTTCAGTGAATGATGTGTGCCCAATGCCTGCACCCAGTTCACTGCACAATAAATGCTCTAAAACAATTAGAACCTTATTTTTATGGCGTAAAGCTTTTTGATATCCTCTTATGGATATTATTGATGTAGCCAAAACTAAAACATACTGTATACTCTGTTGTACAATTCAGTAAATACATCATGATGGTAATGTTTATTTCCTTTTTTTAGTTATTTTGTCCCTGAATTCTAAAGTCCTTTTTAGAATTAGTTTCCATAACAACTATGGCTCTAATCTACTGTTGCCAGCTTGTTAAAAACGCACGTGAAAAAAAAGCTTTGCAATTGATAGTCAGACCTTTTTAGTTTATGTGTACAGTATTTACTGGTTTAGGAATGCACAAGCAGCTGTTTGCTTTGTTTAGTGGACATTCCTGGGTTTTCTAGCTTGGTTGTTGAGTCCAGTATTGAGGCCTTGACCATCAATATTATTTTATATATCTAAAACATTAGTGGGAGCCCATTAATTGTTTAGATAAAAGTGTTGATCCTGAAAACAAAAGGTAGAAAACAGAGAGACATGGCCATTTAAAGGACCCCATAGCCTGTCGGACAGTATTTCAGAAAAGCCCAGTAGTCACACTACAGTGCCAATATTCAGTACTCTTGCACCACACACACAACAACCCCACCAGTGCCAATACTAGAAATGTTATTTTAATGAAATGTTCCAACTGAATCCAGGAGCATTTGGATCGCAGCTACAGTGGTGGTTAGTTACCTTTTTGTTCTTCCTCAAGGGGAATTACTGGCACTCGCTTTGACTGAAAGTGGGATGTCAGCTCGACCAATATTACCGCTCCACATGTGTGAACATCATTGATAGCAGTGTGGAGCTGAGGTCTATGACTTTCGTTGATTGAGACTTATCATTTTCATCACATTTCTTTGGGATTAGCCACTCTTTCCCTGTTTTCAGCTTCCAGCTGAGCTCTTAGTACTGATCAGCCCTGCTGCTGAGAGTACTTCTGAGAGGCAGAAAGAGAGAGAGAGATAATGACAGTGATGTCACCAAGCTTCCTGTCTTCCCAAACACAGCTGAAATGGAGTAATAGTGGTCCTTTCAGCTACTTAAAATATGAGTACTTTACAGTATAATCAGACACAGCAGAAGAGGAAAAACAATTGCTAACATTTAAAGTACTCCAAAGGTAATGGGGGACACATCCCATTTTTACCTTCAGCTGCTTATTCAAAAGCTCTGAAGCATAAATGGGTCAACAATAATTCTTCCTGTCTAATGCTGAAGAAAATTCACATGCTAACATTTTGTGGATTTATATATAGCAAACATAATAGGGTATAGGCAGTGCTACGAAAATTATAGTTCTTCGTGTATTGCAACATAGAATATGATGCAATAGAGTATATGAAGGAAGAAAGGGGAATAAAAGAGAATATAAGAAAGAGTATTGCTTCAGCAAGACATTTTAATGGGGATTCCAGTGGTGCACTAGGTACTGTTCAGCAGGATGGATGGATACACTGAGGGTTTTGAAGAAACAGCAAACAGGATATTTCGCACCACAAAACAAATGTAGTTTTATTACTTGTAATGAATAAAAACAAATCTGTAAAGAAAGCAATTTGCAACTATGAAGATTTGACTCACCGCTTCTGAGTGAAAAGATTTGTTTGTTTTTGTCTTGATTATTTTTTTTTATAAGTACTTTACTGTTGTTTCTAGTAGTAGAGTAGTTACACAGAAATGAGTAAGAGGTTCTCGGGGATCACTCAAAATATATATAAAAAACAAAATCACACTGAATTTACATTAACATTTGTATACACAAACTATCTGATTTAGCAGTTGAACAGACAGAAGGCATGTCACTTGTCACATGTCACATGTTACTGAAGATGAAAGGTTACAGATGCTAGCTGCAGGCAGTGCCCTCTAGAGGTCAGAAGAGTAATTGCCATTTTAATAATAATAATAATAATTGCTTACACTTATATAGCGCTTTTTCTGGACACTCCACTCAAAGCGCTTTACAGGTAATGGGGACTCCCCTCCACCACCACCAATGTGCAGCATCCACCTGGATGATGCGACGGCAGCCATAGTGCGCCAGAACGCTCACCACACATCAGCTATCGGTGGGGAGGAGAGCAGAGTAATGAAGCCAATTCACAGAGGGGGATTGTTAGGAGGCCATGATTGATAACAGCCGATGGGGAAATTTGGCCAGGATGCCGGGGTTTTCTTCAGGAGGTGTTGTGTAGCAGTACTGGGTGACAAAAGTGGAACCAGAGGTGTGCCCTTTTAATTAGGACTAACTTGTGGAATATGTTGTTGCTGTCCAAGCAGCCACAGGGGAAAACTTCAAAATGGTGTCTAATAGCTTGCGGCTTACTTTGGTCGTGGTCAAGCTAGTAGTTTAGGTTTATTGAAATGCATAACAGAACAGAGAGTATAAACTGATTTGCACCCCCACTTGTTTAGTGGTAATTAGAGTGATGTTAAATTTCAAGCTGTGTGCAGTTTGTAAGCAAATACCAAACAGCAGTAACCTCATTAGCACAGCTCCCCTAACGCGTTGCAGCCCTGCCATCTTCTCTCTTCTTGTTCTGCCATTTTTCTGATTGTTAAGGTTTGTTTTCATCAATGCCCTCTTTTCGTTCGCACAGCACCGTAAAGTTTAAAAGCCACCCAGCATCATCTCAGATCTGCTCATGGCCTTGAATGATAATTGATAATAGCCGCGGACATCATACATTTCTTGTCAGCCTGGATGAGTCCCCTCTGCAAACAAACCCAAGAGGGAGACATTAGTTTCTGCATCGTTTTTCTGTTCTGATCCCGTAATCCTTTTCATCTTGGAAATCCAAAAAAATGCTTACTTTCCATACTTCCATATAATTATTTTAAAATATCCTTTTTTTAACAACAAATGCAAACGCCACATTTTTAAAAGGTTATGTGTGGTGTGTTTCAAGTACCTTCAGATTCAATGGGATATCGATGATCCCCACACACACTCTCTCCATCTTAGTCTTAGTATAAATGACCTTTTCTCCTACCCGCTGCACCTTGAGGTCTCATATTGTCAGACTAAAGAGCTCATTGTTAGATGTGAGACAGGTAAATAGCTTGCCTGAGCATTTAATGGCTACATTTGTCTTGCGCATCACATTCCACATCCTCTTTTTTTAATTAGCTCATGGTGTGGGTGAGGAGCCAATTCCCATCAAACACAAAGAAGAATGAACTGCTTTGGTGACCAGTGAACAGACAGTTTGCTGTTCCCACTAACAGGGTTAGATATAAGAGGTCTACAGTGTTTGTATTCAGCTCTTCATTACCATTACTGTGTGATTCACGTTTCAATAGTGCGGTGAAGGAAGCCTGATTCTGTGACCATACAACATTCATTTTCTAGCCATTTAACAGCAGCCACCCTTTAGGTGTGTGTAATACATAGACATACGATTGATTGGAGATATGGATTTTTTAAGCTTTGGACAAAATAAGCTTTGTTTGATGAGTCAGTGCTGTAAATTTATCTATGGCATTTTGATACCAAGAAGTATATCTTAGAGGCAAATATCATTAAAGAGCAGAAGATTAAAATGCCACTCAAGCTGTTATCGTAAAATTAACCTACAATTTAATATTCAGTAGCAGGGTTTGAGCAGGAGTTTCTTAAATGTTTTTGAAGAAAAAAGGAGTAACTTGGGCCTTGACTATCGTTGTGCAATAGATGACTTTGTAAATAAGCAACTCACACATATTTAACTTGTCAAGGCAAAATGTCAACAATTCTTCCCATCTGTATGGTAATGAGAATCTGTTTCTGTGGTCAGACTTTTATCAATGGGTTCCTTCATTCTAGCTCAGCAAAGTCTTTATAAACTCACTTTAGGGCTTAACTGTTTGCACAAGATAGCTGATTTGAATTTGGGAACCTGTAACTGTGCCCCAGAATATTGTAATAAGTGTGTGTCTTTTCCTTCTGGGAATGTAGTAATCATTCTTTGTTGTAGATAACCTCTATATATTATCTGTGGATGTCATGATGTTATAATCCTATTTATCTGGTGTTCCTTGTTGCCACTTCTTCAGTTGCATGGTGACTTACTGTAAGCCACATTGTAAGCCACATTCCACCCTAACGCCCTTCAGAAGTAAACATAGGTTTCCTCATATAGCTCAAGAAGCAAATTTTCACATATTCTGCTCGTATAGTCCAAACCTTAAATATCAGGACAACCGAGAAAAGACATTTCTTTGCAGAGATTAATTTTGAAATTCCTACAAATTGCGTCCATATAGCGGGAGGCTGACACTGAGCTCAAAAAGACAGTGTAGCCTGGCACTGGGTTTTGTGCCTGCAGCCTGCAAGCATTTCATGCTCAGATAGGTTCATAACAAGAGAACAGCACATGACAGCCCCCACCCTGTCATTTATAGTCTAACTGCTTCAGTGTGCACTGCATTCACATGATAGGGTCACACAATCCCACACACTCCTCTCTCTCTGTAGGTCTAATGAACTTAGCATTGATTGTGTTCACTAATCAAGAGAGATAATACATCACTCCACTCCAACAGATTTGATGTGGGTGTTGGGCATGCATCAGTATTAAAGTTAAATGTTTGAAATGAAAATAACAGAATTCTATTTTTTCATGCTAAATTATGGACATTTCTCACGTGGCTGTGACAAATGGTCAGTTTTCCTTCTCACAGCTTACATAACAGTGACATCTATTAACCTGTAATGCCACCCTCAACAGATTTCATTACATTAAATTAATATTTAACCTTAAATAGGATAAATTAGATTTTTGTATGTCTAAGAAATTTATTTTATGCATGCATTTCTGGCAGGGACAAAATAAGACCACTATTTAATAACTACTTTAATAACAGAAACTAATTTTATGTTGCATTTATATTGTACAAAAGTGTAAATGATAATTATGTGTGATTGTGATTGAAAGCCATCTATAACCTTTTATAAGACTACACTCCACCCAGCCCCCCATTTAATAGTCTAAGTACATCATTTCTACAAAATCTCTTGGAAAGAAGAACATTTTCTTCTAAAGAATTAATCTGTTGTGAGTTGTAACAGTTTTGTGTTTCTTTGTTAGCCATCATTGGTTGCCATTGTATTCTTCACAGAAGATCCTCTGTTTCTGCATTCACTGCCAAAAGACCTGATGAGTTAATGCCATTAATTGATTCTTTTTTTAACGCATCCTTTACAGACCATGACTGTTGCAGTAGTGTGCAGGCACAATACTTCTAGACTCTGCTCCCTTTCTCTCAGTGGACATACCGCTCTGTCACTGGCTCAGAAAAGGGTCAGACTGTATTGAGCACTGCCTTCACAGATCAATGACAAACCAAGCGAAAAAATCATCAAAGAAAGAAAATGCCTTTGCATCTGGAAACAGTAGAGCAGCCTGACCTCTGAGACAATCTAAATCTATAAAATAAATCTGTAAGTTATGTTAACTAACGTGCAAGTGGTGGAAGAAGAAAAGTAGCCAATATTTTATTTAGCAGTTGTTTTCTGGAACTGTTAAGCTCTTGGTTTATTAAATGAAAATAGCCATTGAGGGACACAGAATGCAGTCACAAGGCAGTGACAGCATGCCTGGTATATTTTAAATCTTATAGGCCATGGCATCTTTCAGGTCAGCTTAATCAGCAGGAGCAGCACTGCTTCATCAGCTTTGTTGTGCTCCAGTAACTGCAAGCTGGAGTCCGCACTATAATGACGCTGGCTTGGACAGCATCACCCTCACACTCATCACCTCATTCGCCAATGGGTAGTAGGGACACTGAAATCGCTCCTGCTCTCCAGTCCCGTGCTGAAGGTTTCTCAGCAAACTCACTCTCTTCTCTGCTTGACTCACACAGTCGTAGGCGGAATAGGTAGAGGACTATGTGAGAGGGTGAAGTCGTTGCACTGAAAAGTCCACCAAAATTGATAGAAAAGCACAAATGGGTGATAGAATTGTTAATTTTATGCCTTTCATCATAGCTCGGCAGTGTGCTGTTTTATGATAGAATTAAACCATAGCTGTCACTGTAATTCCTCACAAAAGCTAATGTCAGACTCTGTCATTTTCAGGAAGGACTGGGCTTCTGGACTGAATAAAGAGCTACATTAATTTGACATTACTGTGTCATCATGCGGCCTATTAAATTGAAACAAAAAAACGTAACAATACTTGGAAATACTGTACTGTCCTCAAAGGCTTTTTGTCTGGTACTGATATTCAAGATTAGGTGTGCCTTGGTATTAACTAGGTTATATTAGTACACAGCCACTAGAACACAATAACTAGACAACCTTGAAATACTCTCGATGTAGTTTCATGGAGACACTATTTTTGAAGTTGTTTTAATGTAATAAACGTATACACTATTCCATCAGACCATGGAAAAGAATAATTGCTGATGCCTGATTATTCTGGTAATTAGTTACCAATACACAGTTGAATTAAGTACTTTCATTATGTAAAACGTATTGTTACGACCCCAAGTGTCTAGGGGAAAAGGGGTGTAACATTTAGGATCATTCTTTTGGAAGCAGGGGGGGTTTTGGTGAGGGACTAGGAAGTATGATAACAAGGGTAAGGAACTAGAGTGGTGCCAAAGGAAAGAAAATAACAAACAAAAATGGAGCTGGCTAGGACAGTGAGGGAAAGCTAATCTGACTACAAAAGAAAACCCGAAACACACGGTCTTCGGTGTCTTCAACACCCTAGCTAACCTGCACTGACTACCCAAAACCATACAAGACAAATGGCACTCACCCGTACTAAACTAGTGTACTAATACAAAATCAACTAAGTGTGTAAGTGTACCCAACAACCTAAACTAACCTTATATACAAAAGTTCACACAAAAACACAAGTGAACCAGGAAGACAAATAAGGGAAAACAAGAGTAATAAACAGGAGCAGGGTACAAAAAGAACACAAAAGTTGAACATGTAACACTGGGGCAAGGTAATGACAAAACAAGGATGAACACACAAACAAACGAAAGTACAGAGAAACTAACGTAAATCCAACAAAACAACAAAGCCGAAGCTATACGAAAATACACACACACAAAGCAAAACAAAACAAACCAACAAACGAAGCCGAAGCAATAACAAGAAGCGAAGCGAAGCGAAGCAAAAACCAAAACCGAACGGGACCGAAGTCAAACGAAAGGCCACTTCTTTCTGAAAGCCTCCATGTTATATAGTGAATAAGATGTGTTCTGATTGGCTGAGGGCTGATTGATGATGACATCATATTGAAACAGTGGTGTGATGGTTGGCCAATGGTGAAGGGAGAACAATCAAGGGTTAGCAGTGTGGAACATAGAAAAAACACACAAAGAACACACACTGGGACGTAACAGTATTTTTAAAACCATTTAATAAAAGTAGTTTCTTAAGTAAAAGCAAGTCACATTCTGTACCTTTCAGGTTTTGAGTCTTCTGAGAGGAAGATAAATGAGTTACAGGCAAGATCGCAAAAAGGTGCAACATCATTGATCTCTGCATTTTAAATAAATACTGTACGTCCGTTAAACTTGGGTGACTGATGGTCCTGGAGTCATGCTCACAGAAGGTCTGGCTGAGAGATGGGCATAGATGTGAACCCTGGCTCAACTTCCTCTCTCTTCTATCTCCTCTAGAACTAAGAGAAGAGGAGATAGAGACCCCTGGCATTTATCCAAAATTGTCATTTAATAATGAGTATAGTAGGAGCTTTACATACTGTACAATCCATGCAAATAATTTCTATCACAACCATTCTTGGATGATTCCCCTTCTTTGAGTTGGATTTGTTACTGCATTGCAATCAGTAAAAAACTACATTTTCTATATATTAAAGGTCAGTTCAAGTGTTTTCTTCAGGATTATGTCCTGGACTTAAATTATCTGACTGATATTTGAGCTAATTCAGGTTTCTTCAGATCAGTTAAAGATATACTGTAGACTGTCAAGAGGTTTTGTCTTTCTCAGAAATTAAAGTTTTATTTATTTAACCACTTATGTATTATAATAATTTTTACATGAATTTCTTAAATATATTTGAGTTGTGACACCCCAGGGACAGTGAATAAACTTCAGAGTAGCAACTCAATTAATCTGATTGTCAGGGAGCTTGTGTAAGAGCCTACATAGTGTTTTCAAAGCAGCTTTTGTAATCTTCTTAGAAGATAGTACCCTTCATTATGGGGCATTATATATTCAGACTCAGAAACACTAAGAAATTTAACTTAAATACTAAAGATGTAATTTTTGGGTTAAACTAAGGTATTGCAATTCTGATATTTTGTTACCAACAGGCATTGTTTTCTTATGGCTGTGGTTTTAAATACTGTTAAATATATGCAAGAACATTTAAAACGTGTCAGTGTGATCAGACAATTACATAAGTATGCCACAGAGTTAAAATTAGTAGCTTTTTTCTATTATAGAGAAAACAAGTTAGCTCATATTGAATTCCATTTCCATTCACAATGAAATCACCTAAATGAAATTCATATTTAACAAACTGATTTAATACCCTGATGCCCTGAAGTAATAGCCTCTCAAATTGACTTAAATCTATTTCTGAAATGAAGTTCAGCTCTTTCCCATGAACAGAATTATCAGGAGCATATCTTTAGTTATATTTTTTTTAGTTTCACGTTACAGTTTTTAATTTACAATAAAAAGGCTTGAATGTTTATGGCAATATTTGTTTCAAACATTGATTAATTGCTATTGTCAGGATAAATGTAATATTAGGAACCTTCTTTAAATGCATTCCATTGGTATCCTCAAGAGTTTGTTTTCAATGAGTGGCAACCAATAATAGTTAATATTCTACAAATCTCAAGAGTCCATGTGGCATCCCATTTACTAGCAAATGAGTAATTTATGTTGTTGTGAACAATCTCCTGCTGTAGATCCTAGAAAGCAGCAGTAAGCCTATGAGATCTGACCTTTCCTTGCATGCTTTGACCCAGCAGGGTTACAGGGGGATTGGTGTGAAGCAGACAGGGGGTGTGCTACACTGTGGGCTCTTTGTGCCCTGCAGGTTCAGTTGAGGTGATAAGACATCTGCTTTGCCAATGAGGTGGCTCAGCTCTACTGCCCTGCTGAAGGAAAAGTCATAGGTTCACACTGCTCTTCTATTTCATATCTGAGTACTCTATTCCTAGATTCCCCCGACCAACCCCTGGCCATACTGGCCAGGGTTTACACTTACTTAAATCCCTTGAATCCTTAAAATCAACCAAAACATTTGTTTTAGCCTCCACCACCTTGATAGCTGTAAACAAGTCGCAAATAAAAAGAAAGGTTAAGGGATCTGAGGAGTGTTAGGTCATAGCAGAGCATAACATGAGTAAGGTTAATGTAAACTGTTCTGTAAATGAGCACTTGACAGAGAAATGATGATGAGAAAGTGCATTATAAACGTACAGTATAATTTGACAATAATTTTTAATTTTTAACAGCACACTCTTAATCATCCTCTTCTCCTTCACAGTTATAGTGCTTCAGATTAACTAATTTATGTTCCTCAACAAATACATCTTAAATTGGAATTAACTATAGTCTACACCCAGATAAACACTTGATTGTGTTGTATTTTCTTAGAAACTTAGGTGTTTGTGTTTTCTAATCAGAAAAAATAGCTCCTTCCATGGTCTGATAACTCCCTTCCTCTTTCACTGTACCTTGAACTATGAAGCTGGACTACACAGTGGAACAGTACTAGAAGACTCCTAGAAAAAACCTGCACAGAAGGAACAAGGTTGAAACATCTTTAAAAAAACCTGCCATAGTTTATTTTAGTCACTGGCAAAAATCATGACAGAAGCTTTGAGAGCTAAACAGACAATAGAGTAATAGAAGTAGCTAGCAATATCATTTTAGAAAAATACATCATAAGATTTATGTATTTTTACTATAAAAATGTGTATATGGCAACCATTTAAAATAGTTTATTCTATTCAAATTCTAGTCACAAAGCCTGTCTTTTCGTAATGTTAAAGGCATGTATTGTATACTATTACATTTAAAGCATGGAATTCCTTTAGTTTTGCTAAAGAGTATTTGATGTTTCAGAAGATCTCAAGTTGATTTAAACCCCTACATCGTTCAGCAGTGCAACTTCATTTGATATTCTTATGAATAATGTTCAATTTAAAGTCTCGTAAACTAAAATGATCATTTTTGATGACCTGTGGAATGGTCTGTAGTCTGTGAAAAATTGTATTGTATTGTTGTTTTTTCCATGCCCACATGTCTAATATGTCTTTCTGTCCTTTTATTTAATTTTTTGTTTGCAGTATCTTAGATTTTCTGGGGTAAAGATAAAGGATTGATTGCTTTCATCTGTATTTTGAAATGAGGGTGTTTCCAATTCCTTATTGAAAGAGGTTTCCAACTTCTGAACATCCACTGACTTTCAAAACAACAAGCACATTTGTCATCAAAGACAGATAATTATTATCATAACTGTGCTGGTATATATGAGTCTTCAGAGCAAGCCTGGAAAATCATGGCTCCTACAACAAACTGCAGTGCATAAGTAATGCGTTAAAAAAGGAAAACAACCTTTTATTTATGAGAGCCACAATGTTCGCGTTAACAGTGGAAGCCAAAAATATAATAAATTTAAAAGACCTACTGTAATAGCAAAAATATAAAAAATCAATTAGCAGTATTATTGTCTTTTGTAAGAGATGAAAACAGCTTAGACCTGATCACAAGCACAGTAATGTTTTAAAAAACTAAATCCCTGTGTTCTCACAAATCCTCAGGGTGAAGAGAAGTAAGTGTCAAAAGCTGAAAGTTTTGGTGATGTTGGGTGGGGGACTAAACCAATGTACAGCCCTGTGTTGCACAGTAATGGTGATTTTGTGTCATGGATTGAAGAGGCTCTTGGTCCAGCCCTGCAGTGATGATAATGTAAGATGATGTGCTGCAACCAAGTGTCGTAGCCCATCTGTGCTTTACAGAGTGTGGCTCTGTGGGGGTGCTGACACTTCTTTTTACATCCATTTCCTTATCAGAGACTCAACTTGGGGTCTGAGGTAGGGCAAGTTTTGTGGGTTATACAGTCATAGCACAATGTTTTAAAGTTACAGCCAATTGCATTTAAAGAAACAATAGCTACTATTCATTGGCCCAACAAAATGTTTTAACAAAACTTTTCCAGCAGATACTCAACACAGAGTTATTGAGTCCAGTAAATGGCTATTGTTACACTCATCTATATTGTAGCTTCTACCAGACTCCCACAAATCTGTTGTAAATGTAAAATAATGTAACGCATATGTCCACCATTGCAGGTTGTTTGAGCTAGCTTACCAGCGCGGTGACGTCACTGCCCTTCCCTGTGAATAGCAGGGACCGCAGCTGCCGGGCTGACGGGAGTTTTCCCTTTAGCTCAACTGGCTGGGTTCCTGTTGAGTGACGCCAGAGGTCCTGGTTCAAATCCCCAGCGGTGGGGGGGGCGACCTGAGGCGGCAGCGGTGAGGGCACATACCCATGTGAACCCCCCCAGCGTTACAATAATATTATTAGCAATATCATTTAGTGGCATAGGATGGAAGCTCTGTGTGTAGCATTGCTGTCTCTCAGAGCTGGGACCCTGACTTCAGTTCCCAGAGTTCTATTACCATGTTTGCATGATTTTCCTAATGGAATTAAGGTTTTCTCCCACAGTCTAAAGACATACTGGTTGGTTAATTGGTTACTGGGAAAACTGGTCCTGGTATGTGTGTGTCTATGTATCCCGTTCGATGGACTGACGATGGACACCAGGGTGTACCCTGCCTTGTGCCCATTGCTTGCCGGAAAGTAGTTAGAAAATTGATGGATGGAGTAGTATCAACTCTATAATTTGGTTATGCATTTAATTATTTCTTTTTGAACAACTCGTTTTTCCCCCCTGCCAAAATCTCTTGCATGGCCTTTTTTGCTCATGCACTGAGTATCAGTGCTTCACTTTTTGTTAAGGAGCTAGTTTGGATGTGTACGTTAGAGGTGTACAAACCATACAGTATGGTGCAAAGCCCTTGCTGAAGCTTAAACCTGCCTAATATGAGAGATCTCATGTGCCTAAGATTAATCATTCTACCTACGCTATCAGGAAACAAAGACATAATATGTGCAATTTACCTTCCAGCTAATTGGAAATGTGAGGACCATAGACAGCAACAATAACAATTCAGATTTGTGGCCTAAATACTTAAAAGGGCTATTATCTCCTCTCTGTCTTTCCTACACTTCCCTACCTCCTGCATTAGGCCCTACCTGTGAAAACAACTTCAAAGCTGGCTAGTACTAACTGCAGTGTCACCAGACAATCTTTTCTCATTAAGGTATCTGGAGTTTGAAACACATAGCATAAATTCCCCCATTTGGTCAAGGACTTTTGAATAAAAGAATTGGCCCATTGATCGGCTTGTCCTTTTGAGGAAGTGTCTTTTAGTAGGAAACTAGTGGGAAGTGGAGAGCTTGCAGACACTGGGTTAACGCACCATGTAAGCTCTCTCTCGACAAGTGCTATGGGAATACTGCGCACCTTGAACTCTTCTTCAGCTTGCAATGACTCATCACAGACCTGCTGGGGCATTTGGCAGCTTCACAATGCTTGCTCCTAAATGGTCTGCTGCTTTTTGTGTTGATCCTTATCTCAGTGCCCTTGTTTGTGTATCTAACAAACAACAAGAATATTTAATACATTATCTATCTATCTGCCAAATGTGTCAGGCAGCACCTCATTCAATGATTTCCTAAAGACCCATGACTTTAACCCAATATTCAAAGTATTTGACTTGGTTTTCAGTGAGTAGTAAAAAGTAGTATAAAAAGTAATATTTCTGTCTCATTCCAGGGTTTGTATAAAGTGAGGCATAATGAGTATCAGTGGTTCACTGTGTGCTGTCTGTTACTGCATCTTCACCTGGAATCCAAAATAAAAACAATGGCACAGTGGTTCAGCAATTAAAAATTTGAGCCTTTTGGTGGTAGAATATAGTCTTCATCTGACAACAACAACAACAACAACAACAACAACAACAACAACAATAATAATCAGCATAACTTACAAAAGCTTTAGTCGTAATTTAAATTGTACTACCTTTAAAGCATATATAATCATCACATCACATTTTTACTGTATCATTAATCTTTTAATCAACTTTAAGTTGCTCCCATAATTAAATTTTAATCTTGTAATCTTGGCCACTGCCAATGAAATATAAATGTTGTGCCATTACTTCATCCTTGACTTTGCAATGTACTTTGCACTGGGACTTGTAAAGCAGGACACCTAATGTTATATGTCAAAGCCAATTTTCATTGCATTTAGAAGAACAGGTGCTTCAACTGTATATCAATGTGACAAGCATTAATGCAGTCTTTCGCAGATGAGATACAAAGATACAAGACATGCAAAGAAAGATAAAATAGTTTAACATGGTGTTATCACCCTGTAATGTGATCTTATCTGACCTTAAAAGCCAAGCAAGACTGGTCCTGGTCAGTACTGGTAAGGGAGACCTTTGAGGAAACCCAGTGTGCTGTTGTACATAAAGAAAGTGGACTGGCAAGTGGTACCTATGACACTGTTCACTCTATACCAGAATTTCTTAAAAACAATGGCCAAGTATGGTAACCAGGGACACTGTTCTGTAAGAGGTACCTTCCTTCAGATTAGAAGCTAAACCAATATCCTGACTGCTTTGTCATTAAATAACTGTCAGAATTGTTAACCCTGGTGTCCTAACTAGATTCAACTCTGGGTTCCACTATTTGATCTTACTAAAATTCACCCTTCATTCAATCAGTGAAGCAATTTCACACTTTTCAACTTGCTCTACTGTAGATGCATAATGGCTGGTAGGTGCTGTAGCTCAGTAGCAGATGATGTGGATCACATCTTATATAGTATGTAAAGCATATTTGTTATTTTTCGACATACAGGTCAGGTAGCATAAGAAAAGTGGAAAAGGTATGAATCTGAGGCCAGTGGGCATTTGATCCATTGAAATTTCAGGAACAAGGATGAACTATAAGACAGTTAATGGGATATAAAAGCTGACTTTTTATTGTTGGAGAAAGCAGACAGGGCAATGGGAGGTGTGTACATTTTAAGAAGCTAACTGGTGTATTTACAAATATTTTCAGTCTTCCACTTCTCAGCATGTTGCATTAAATATCAAGTGTTTCTTTTATTGAGACTTCCAGTTATAAGTTATAAAATGATGCACTTAATCAATAACATTGAGAAATAAATAGTTTTAATTGTTGCACATGTGCAAGAGATCTTGTGAAATAAGGCTTTATGTAATGGCTCCCATACTAAAGATACCTCCACCAGAGTGAGTGGGATGGCAGAGTATATAAGATATCTAAGCCAGCTTCTCACCTAATTCAGGTTCTGATGAAGGAGCCAGCAACAGTGCACTGTTGATCACGTGTGTTTCCAATTATCCATGCAACATGAGTTTAGACTCACCAAGGTTATTCTAACAAGAGAGACACACTCTTACCCTCCTGTCACAATGCACAGCTGCCAGGTGAAAAAAATAAGGAATCAAGAATCAAGGGCAGCACTTATAGCATATTGGGAGCTAATTTCTCACAGCAGCCTTTTACCAAAGTAAAACTGAAATTGTTTAAGAAAATAAATATTATTCACAATTTTACCTGAAAGCACTGTCAAAGGTATTTTCAATTAATAAGGAAGGTTATATTATTATACAGTGTGTAGAAATGAAATCTTTTGCACCGCATTGTTCTGCTCTTCATTTCACATGAGCATTGTTGGATTCTTTTAAATTATTTTATTAATGTGACAAATGAGAGATTTTTTTTGCATGCAGCTCTCGTGGATTGAAATGTTGAACATTTAGCAATTGCTTTAAAGAATATAAAAACTCAATTTTATCAATAGGTAGTCAGCTGCAGTAGATTTGGAAACTGTAAAGTTTTGAAACTTTATCTGAAAATTTGAATTGAACCAGGACTGACTAGTCTCCTGTCTGACTTACTAGTCCTTGCTGGAACAAGTAAAGGGAATGTAGCCCTGGAGAGGAGTAACTGTGTATATACTGGACAGCACATTTCTATGTTAGATTCAGAGAATAACTAGCTGTTATTGTTCTTTAATACATGATTCAGAGCATTGAACAAAGAGTTTTCCATTTCAAAGACAGTTTCACAAAAAATTGCATTGATTTCGCAGCAGGCTTGTGTGACTCCAGCTCAGTTATACCAAAATTCAAAGACTCTCATGGAAAGAGGAAATAAAAAAAGACAAATAGAAATCTTTAATTTAGGTTTAATGAACCCCACATAACCTAGGCTTTAGCAGTTCTAGCAACTGAGCATGTAAATAATGAAGGCACCCACAACAATCCTACCTGCAATGAAACTGGTCTCTTATATGGATCAAAAATATAGCTGAGCTAGAAAGTTAGGTTGGTAAACAAGGGCAGCACATTGAAATGCTATCTTGTGAAACAACAGATCTCCTTTTAATGACAAAATGTAAGGTTTGCTGCAGGACAAATAGATCGGCACACAGTGGGCCTAGAGATTATCATCATAAATCTCAGATTTTTTGTCGTCATTAGATTCATTAGTCATTAGATTAGACCACGTCATTAGGGTGGTCTGAGCAAAGTATTGCATTTCGTTGTTCCACAAAATGGAATATTTATTTAAACTCGATTGCCTAGTTTTCATAAAGAGAACTACTTTAATATTGTGTTCATTGCACTTAATGGACCGCTGAAGAAAATGAAGGGTTAGATAGGTTAGCATGCTGTACAGCGTTGGAGTCCTGGGTTCAATTCCTGGGCTGCTATCTGCATGGAAGTTGTTTGTTCTCCCCATGTTCCTGTGCGTTTCCTACGGGTGCTCCTGTTTACTCCCACAGTCCAAAGGCATACTGGTAGGTTAATTGGCTTCTGGAAAAATTGGTCCTGCTGTGAGTATGTGCCCTACGATGGGCTGGTGTCCCATACAGGGTGTATCCTGTCTTGATCCCTTGCAACCCTGTATTGGATAAAGCGGTTAGAAAATGGATAGATGTATAGATCATCACTACTATTACCTTAGGAGTGTAAGAAGTACCCAGTTAAGGAAACCTCTTGTTCTTGTCTCCAAACAATGCCAGACAAGCATCTCTATTACCCATTCTCAAAACTGTTATACTACAGAGCTGAGTTTGATCTAAAGTCTAATTTCTAGAATTTTCTCAGTACTATGTCAGTTTCTGTTTATACAATCCACACTTTCTGAATGTTGCTGCAAGGATGCTTTTTTTTTTCTCTGACATTGAACACTCCTCCCTCTGCAGCAGGTCTGTACAGTACTATGTTAGAAAATTGATTATGTGCTAGTTCCTTTTATGTCAAAAGAAAATTAAAGAAATGAGCAGCTCTGAAATAAAATGTTTAGATTAGGGTAATTGATGAAGAGCATTTTTTTATTCTGCTGATATGTAGATTGTGCCTCTTCTAGTTTTGCTCATGATCTAAAAATCATATGCTGTAGTCAGTGAAACAGGCTGTTTAATGTCACCTCCTGATTAATTATTGAATATTAAAGAGGGGGTCATAACTGTGCAATATAGATTTTACATCAGAACTCTGTTAGGAAATATCAATACTCACAAATAAAGTAAAAGAAAACGTATGGAAAATCAGAAAGAATGAGCTGCACAAGGACTTTTAAAAGTATTTGCTGTATTACAGTGTTCTAAAACTCAGTATGTGTTAAGGTTCACAGGACCTCCCAAAAAAGTACTTTTTAAACTAAAAGTGAAAGTAAATGTAATGGAACAAATGAGAAAAATAAGCCCATCTTAACTTCTCAGTATTTCAAAAGCATTAGTATTATTATGTAATACTGTATATTCTTTTAGCAAATAGCAATTGTATTAGCTTTGTATTATTATATTAGTTTTGTGATCTGCTTCATATTTCCAGGGATTACTTTTTTTCTTCATCATTGTAGTTTGTGTTGTTGTACTATTTTACTACACTGAAGTTTTAATTTTTGTAGTCTATTTTATATATTATGTACCTTAGTTTATGTTTTAAATCGTTTTCATTATTAAAAATGGTGTTAAAAACATATCTCACTTAACAGGGAGGCTGCAGGTCCAGGTTATCTACAACAGGGCCTTAGAAATCTTGAGTAATATGAAATTTTTCATAAAAGCTATTTTTTTAACCCACAGATACATCTAATCACCCAAGAAATCCCTTTCAAGGACATGGACAGGTATCATCACCAGTAAAAGATACAAGGTTTCTTGCTGGTTCTTTTCCATCTCCAAGAAAAACGATCATTTTGCAGTACTGAAGCAGACACACAAAAGTAAAGGGACAAAAGGTAAATCAAGCAGAGAGAAAAGAAAGAGGAAACAGCTTCAAAAGGTGTGGTGTATTCCTCACCTCTCCTCTTGCCTTTGCCATTTATGAAAATGCCTTCTGGTTTCTACGGAAACGGGCCAAGGATGAATGCAGCTGCTGTCCCGTCGCTGTGGCTGGCGTTGGCCTGTCCGGCGCTGCTGCTCCTCACCGTCACATCCGCTGCACCTTCAGGCCCGGCCTCTGACACCTGCGTCACCCTGGTCCAGGGGCGTTTCTTCGGCTTCTTCTCTTCGTCTTCAGTCTTTCCGTCGCTGCCCTGCTCCTGGACCCTGCAGAATCCTGATCCTCGCCGCTACACTATCTTCATGAAGGTCACCAAGCCCACTGACGCCTGCGTGCCACGCCAACTGAAGACCTTCCAATTCGACTCTTTCCTGGAGACCACCCGCACCTACCTGGGCATGGAGAGCTTTGATGAGGTGCTGAAGGTCTGTGACTCCTCCACCCGCGTGGCCTTCCTCCAGGCTGGGAAGCAGTTCCTGCAGATGCGCAAGATGGCACCAAGAGAGGGTACCTCAGGGAGCCTGGAGGATGACGGAGAGTTCAAGGCTGAATACTTGGTTGTAGGCAACAGAAACCCCAGCATGCCGGCTTGCCAGATGTTGTGCCAGTGGCTAGAAGATTGCCTAACCTCCAGCACACCCACCCGTCCCTGTGGCATCATGCATACCCCCTGCCAGTGCTGGGAACCTGCTCCACGAAAAGCCGATGGCTGCTTCCGAGGTGGAATCTTCCTGGAGAACTGCATAACGAGCCTGAAGGAGATGACCAGAGACGCAGAGATCATGGGTGAGTCTATGTCAAACAACAACCTTTATTTCTCTCATTTCTTTTTTTCCTGTGTATTCTAGTTACACTAAAAACATTTAGTATAAGCGAAAAGAAAACACTTATTTTATGCAAAGTATGTTTAGACCTTGTTATGTTTAGATTTCTTAAAACCCAACCCTTTTCAATTTACCCCAAAAGCTGAATGATATGAACAGAATTTAAGATCTGGATAAGTTCTGTGGACAAACATGGAAGCAAAGGGGATAGTGGATAATGATTTACTGGATGGCAAAGAAGACATTTTACTTGTTATAAATGAGCCTTGTTAGAATTAAGGGTCTGGAGGGGACTGATGTCTAATTTTTTTGGTCTGAGGCAAGATGATTTAGTGGTTTGCTAAATGACTAGCAGGGGAGTTAGGTTTCTAACACTTTCTACAAAAACCTATAAGGCAGGAAAATGAGGTGTTGAATTTCAGCTCATTTTTATTGATTACGTGACCTTGCAAAACGTTCTCTTAGTCAAAATGTCTCCATCAGCAGGGCTTCACATCAGGGATATTTGATAGCCATGCTACTGTGTCGCTTGGTCTGCATTTCCATTGAAGTGGTTTATCATCATTCCCAATGGCCCTGTAGCTTCTCTCTTGTAATTTAACCCCCAGATGAAGTATCTGCTACCCTAGCCATGGCCCAGCTCAGCCAGTGCTTGGCTGCTGAGATAGGGAAGCTACACTCCAGTATGCAACCACAGAAGCTTTTGCACACTGCTCCCTAACCTATGATGTACAGTACATCTCTGTTCCTACAAGTACCAGACACACTCCTGCTTTTTCTCAATCATTCCTCTTTACTTTAACCATACTGCAACTATAAATTTGCAACATCACTGTACAAAAATCATTGTGGCCAAAATTCTGCCCATTCAGTGCAGGTAATGAGAAAATGTGATAATAATGAAGGATAATGTTGAATGAAATATCTTAAATTGAAGAAAAACAGTAAAGAAATAAATATTGGAGAAATACACAAAAATCACAGAATTGGATTTCAGAATCATGTTCAGGATATTTTTTTCTCATTGATAATAAAATAGTCAATGATTGAGGCTGATAATGGTTTAATGAGCTGTGAATGAGGCACTCTCATCATGGTTTCATACAGATACCCCTCTGTACACAAATCCCAGTGAATGAAAACGATAGAATTTAGACTAATAGTGCAACATTTTAATTCTGTTTGCTTTATCAATAAAATACTCTTTCACATGTGTTCTAGAATTTTGTTTGCATTGATTGGGCACAATTTATTTTTGTAACTAACAGGCCTAGAGGAAGGGGATGATTTCTTTCTACAACCCCAAGCTGCAGACACAAAGAATCAAATCATTTTAATGAGTCATATAAAAGACTTGTGGTTAATTTGCCTCCTGAAACTCTAAAGCAGAAATTTCAGCTGTAATTTTGGGAATTTTGGTTGATGGAATCTCAGATATTAGTTTCAGCATTGATTTTCAGTGACAACCTGTTTTATCTCTGGATCCGAGCCACGTTTCACGTATAGTTTGTTTCCTACATAAACACAGCCTACAGGATTCTGTCAGGGAGAAAAGAGAAATTCCTTTCATCTGCAACATAAAACAATTGCTGCTAAAACTGCTTTTAAATCACATGTAATTCCATCAACAATAGGGGCTTTCCATCACACTGTGACCCAGTATGGTTTCTAATTTAGCATTGCCCATGAAGAAAATGGAGATATTCCATCAACACAGTGAAAATTGCTATAAAATCCCTCAATCCTCTTTCTATATCCAGTCTGGCTCTTTCTTTCAGTTCCTGCATATGGCTGTTTAACTTGGTTATTTTAAATCTGTCTGCATATTTGGAGCAGCAAATATTGGAAACTTGTATCATCATCTACTAGAAAAAAGTTTTTTTTAAGTAAATCTGATATCCAGTAGACAACTCTTGATGTAAAGGTCACTGAATGTGGAACATCTTTTTCACTTAATGAAGAAATTCACCACCTGTGAATCAAATCTGTGAATATCTGATTATCTGTCACTTTACATAGTGTCAGTTTGTATAGTGACTTTCACTGTAGAATTTTAAATTACTTCCCCCTTTATTTTGAAGAGATTCAGAGACATGAAAAATGGAAAACTCCTCATCAAACATGAGCAGATTGATTTTAAGACAGATGTGATTTTGTATGCTTAGTGATATAAAAATGAAACTGTCTACACAAAGCATAACATAATCAGTTAATGCATGTAAAAGGCCATTTACATTTATTAAATTTAATATAAGCTGATATTCAATGTGGAATAATTTAAACTCAACAGTGACTGAAAAAATGGGAAGAAAGATCACTGCAGGAGTGGACAGGTACTATGTTGCACTCAGTGGTCACTTAAAAAAATAGTAGGAAAATGTAGATGGTGCTGAAATACTGTAAAAGTTGGCTTTTGGGAAGGCAATATGTTATAGGATTATTTAGTAGAGGTTGCTTTCTCTGTTCATCTTCTGTTCCAAACATTTATAGATTTATGGATTTTTTTCTGTCTCAGTAACACTTTGTCTCTAGGCGCAGCTCACAGTCACTTCTAATACCCATTATGTGAGTAGGAGCACTGAACTTCATTGAAGTTTGCAGCTGTAGATCCACTTAAACAAGCAGATAATAAAACCATGCATATGTCAAGAGAAGTTTATCTTCAGAGTCATGTACATGTTCAAATGCTATTTCTTTTAACTTGTCAGTGTCCCACTGCTAAGAATGAGCAATGATGATTTTAGCTGAACTGATTCATTTTTCCAAATATTCTGCTTCACTAGAGGATAGAATCTTTGTAATACTGAGACAAATTCAGGCTCCTGTCTGTACAGTATGTCTGGAACACAGATAGGGGAACAAGGGACAGGGCAGTGCAGGGCAGAGGAATCAATCTGGACAGGAGGGACCAGCTCTGACAGAACACTGCAGCTGAGAAGTGACACTGAGATTGAAAGCAAAGCCCATGATAAAGCAGTGTTACATAGTCAAGTGACTTACAAAAGGTCACCAAGAGAGATTAATATGCACTGTTTCTCACAATAATCTTTAAAAAGGCAGAAAAGGGCAAAACATTCACTTGTGAGACCAAACAAAGGGTTTTCTGATACATCTAGGACTTTCTAACCATGTACTGCCTGAATGCAGGGAGCACAGTAGCATTCAGAGATGAGAATTTTGCTTGTCCCTATTGCATTTGGTGTTTCTGTGTCATTGGGCAGACAACCTATATGACTCAGTAATTTTAAAGAAATGAACAGAAAGTAAGTACCCAAGACTGCAATTTATAAAGGAACACTAGATATTCTGTGGGGGTAGTGCAGTGGTTAGAATTGAACATCACAGCATCGGAGCCATGTGTTCAATTGCAGACCTAGGGTGCTATTTGCATGGAATTTGCATGTTCTCCCATTGTTCTCATGGGTTTCCTCTGGGTACTCCTTTTCCTTCCACAGTCCAAAGACATATTGAAAGGTTAATTGACTTCTGGGAATAAATGGCCCTGGTGTTTGTGTGTGTCTGTGTGTACCCTCCTATGGACTGGCGTCCTGTGCAGGGTGTATTCTGTCTGGCTGATTCAGTCCTGGTTGATTTCAACAATGTTCAAAAAAAGAAAAATTACATGTAAAAAAAACACAATTTGCATTGTATTTACCCATAATTCAAGGGCATGGCTTCAATTGTAAAAATATGAAAAGTTATGGAAGATTTTGCTACAGTATAAAATGGCTCGTCTTTACATACAGTCACTCCCTGCTATTTGTTGATTCTTTATCTGCTGCATAGTTTCAGTGCTGACATACTTAAATCTCATTATTCATCAGTAATGCTTCTATAAACATTCATATCGATGCTGCACAATTAAAGTCTGACAGCATGCAGACAATAGTAAGGAACTACCATAATTCAAATTGTACAGTAAGTGCATTCTGCATTTTACAAACCTATAATACTTTTAATATATCTTTAATCATATTCTACAGATTAAATAAATGTGCATATGCAGTACTAGAATCTAAACCAATATTTATAATATATCTCAAATATATTAACAATATAATTGGTTACTATACAGATCACACTGTTTTCCTACACAACAATATCCAATGTCCAACTCTTTCCCTCCTAACTATCTTTTGTTCATATGTTGTTGTAGCATCACAGGTAATTAACTGTATCTAATAATATCTGTGTATATGCACTTTAGCACAATGGGAAAGTGTTCTTAAAGCATTAGTGACAAACTTAGTGTGAGAAAAAGCAATGCAAAAGCTGCAGCTCAGAGTTTAAAGTAGATGTGTTTCAGTGGTACACTGCAGCTAATTCAAAGTGCCAAAAATGGATGTCTATTGGATTACCAAAAAGTCCAGCACTAGACAATCCTCTGGTGGGCACATCCTTGCTAATAATAACTTAATTATCTGTCATTTTGTTACCTGTTGCACTTTTCAAGAATGTAACAAATAACAGTGTTATAATCAAACTGTGACCAAAAACCCACCAGAACTGCAGAGAATACAAATACACTTTGCTTTGCATCATACAAGTATTAATGCATAAGGTCTCCAGCAGGAGGCTGGTATTTATACCATGGGTACAGAAGTAATTGGGAATGATTGGCCATCAGTGTTAAGTTGAGTTAGTTGGCAGATTTCTGCAGTTAACCTATACAGATATACCCATAACATCTGACACTCCCAGTGACACTCCCACTAGATGTGCAGGACATGATGTTCCATGGAACAGGTTCTTTGAGCACAATCAATGACACCAGAAGGCAAATTCGTCATACATCTGTACAAGAATATTACTATGAGGAATCATATACTACATGCTCATAAAGCAGTGTTAAGAAGGAATCTAAAGATATTCTTAAATATATTAATGCCATGTTGCCTGTAGAAAAAAGTAATGCATGGTACAAATCATCAAATGAAGCTACCAGTAACTGAATGGCCATTCTTTTCTGTGTACAGCAGTAACTTGGAAGAAGAAAAATAAGCTGAATTGTTTTCCAGGGCCCTGGAGTGAGAGCTTTAAATACATCAGAGTTCTCCCTCCCTCCTAATCTATTCTCTTCTGTAGATTTTAATTAGAATGAAGGTTCCTCTTCTCACCACCTCCCTCTCTGTCACTGCTGCAGTGAAACATCTAGTGTAAACTTGGAGATGTGAAACTCTTTGGTCCAATTAAATAATTGAGATAGTTTCAAAGGGAAATGAGTGGTCTCCAGCCAGTAGACCTGTTGGAAATACCCAGCCAATCCCGTGCTTTATCAAGGTGCTGGCAGGCTGATTAAAAATTCATGTTTTAATTAAGCTGTTTTATTATACCTACTTTATGAGCGATAATAAAAGACTGCTCGGAGTAGGAGATACATTAATTTCAGCGATAAAGACTCGAAGGAAAAAGATTTCAACTTCCATTTTTTTCCTTTTTTTCTCAAGTAGTTCATAATTCACCTTTGATTTACGGTAGCTTTGCAGCTGTTGTCATAGAGACTCGTGTTTCAGTGGATGTGCCAGTGTCGTTTTGCATTTGGAATTCTACCTAATTTCAAAAGCATAGCATAAAGACTAAGTGAGAATACTTCATGTGGAAGCAGCCTCTCATTTTAATTCTGCCCAGTTATCTGAACTTCTAGCATCCCTTCCTCTACTTTTTCAGACAAGTTTTCAGAAGGCAAGATTTTAACTTCTTTTAAAGTGAGGGAAATATTTAAAGTAGCATTACTTTAAGAAAGAAATAGAAATAGTAGAAGATGTCCTTATTGTAGGGCAGCATGGTGCACAATTAGCATTGCCGCCTTGCAGTGCTGGGGCCATGTGTTCAACTCCTAGAGTGCTTTCTGTTTGCATTTTGTATTTTTTTTCCTCATTTGCATTGGTTTCTGGTGCTCTGGTTTTCTCCCACAGTCCTAAGGCACACTGGTACTGTATCTTAATGAAAATTGGCTCTGGAGATAGTGTGTGTGTTTGTGTCTGTGTGTGCCCTGCGATGGACTGGTATGCCTTGTGCCTGTTGGTGGTCAGGATAGGCTTTGGCTTCCCCGTGACCCTGTATTGGATAAAACGGTTAGCAAACAAATGGATGTCCTTATTGTAAAATTATCTAGAGAGTACCACAGTACCCTCCCTCCCAATGCCAAGCAATGTTATTCTGCACCGTTATTCTTATAAATAAAACAGAATAATGAAGAGAATATCAGAATGTGCTGTAACTCAGTTACTCACTCCATTCTATACTCATGCAAGTCTTGTTCCAAAAATGCTGTATGACTGTGACTTTTACATATACACAGATTGTACACCACTGCAAATTCACTTAAAAATATAAAAAACAAAACTGGCAACAACAAATAGGAATAGATATTTAGTTCATAGTATTTCTAGTCCTGACTTTTTCTGTGTGCCTTCTCTATTTCACAATGTACAGTATTTATTTTATTAACAGTAAAACAAGTGCACATACAGTATTTTCTGATCTCAAATGCAATGTATTATTCTTAATGTTGTATCTCTGCCTATTTCAAACGGATATATTTCAAGTTCAAAATAGTTTAATTTAATTCAACCCAGAGATGATGTACGGTCCCATGCATGTGGGTTCCCATTTTATTCACGGAAATTTAAAATATGACATTCCTGAAAATTAGGTTATACAAAGCCTCGCTTTTCAAAGCTTCATTAACAAAAAGGGGCAGTTGTTAAACATTTTGAGAACATACCCTGAATTATCCTGAATTATTTAAATATCTGTGAATTGATTTAGTTGCTGAATAGGTAAAAAAACACATTACATTTAGGTATGAATACAGCACCCTATAACATATTACAATATTTAAAAAAGGCTCTGTAGCCTTAATTTAAATCATCCATTATCAGCATTTAGCATCTGAAATAACTATAATAGACAGCATATTGAAAAAAATCGTATCTATTATTCACCTTTATTGTCTATTATTAGGGAAAGCAGACCCATTTTTCAAAACAACAAAGAAATGTAACATTTTCTAAACTGTAACATTTATTTTTCCTCTAATTCCTTATACATGTACAGTATGTTTGATCTTTTGGGATTGATAGGGAAAGAGTTGAATCAGTGCATCTGTCATGTGATGTGGAGGTCTGTAAACTGCACTCACGAATGAACCTTCAGCACACTAACTGCAGTGTGTCTTACTCTCTCAGCATCCATTGCTGGGAATGATATTGGATCTTGGGGATGGAGGTGGGGTTTGTCAGAGGGGGGTGGTGGAATGAGGGTTTGGAGGGTCTCTCCTCCCAGGCTGGGGAACACAAAGGGCCCTCACAGAGCACGGTGCACAGTGGGAGGCTCCGGCCAGATGCCATGACAGTGAGGTATTGGTGGGAAGAAAACAGCCTTCTTGGAAATAGAAACACAGCTATTGTAGTTACTATAGGAACACATTCACCTAACAGCCTGTCAGGAGGCATGAAACATTCTTTTTGCAAGAAAGTAAAGAGCTGGTTTTCTCTCACATGGAAAAAAAAATGTCTCTACTTGAAGGCGAGCCATTCAACATGAAGTACACATTTACCTTCCCTCTACTTATTTGTTCATGTAACAGTGCAATTTCTGATTTAATGTGTAGC
Source organism: Lepisosteus oculatus (assembly GCF_040954835.1). Classification (NCBI taxonomy): domain Eukaryota; kingdom Metazoa; phylum Chordata; class Actinopteri; order Semionotiformes; family Lepisosteidae; genus Lepisosteus; species Lepisosteus oculatus. The sequence continues at coordinate 20,732,489 of NC_090705.1, forward strand.
TGAGACTGATAAACTGCACTGTTGAGCTATCAAAAACTTAGGTTGTACTAATAAAGCAACATAAAAATAATTTGTTTTCTCAATGTAGAATTGTAGAGACATTATGTTGCAATTTCTGTTGTTTTTCAATGTGGTGATTTTAATTTAAATGCTGATGTATAATCTATCTATGTTCAATAACCTTTTCATCTCTTCAGCCATCTAATGTTGCAGATCCTAAAGTCCATAAGACTCAGTCACTGTATCTTAACTGCCACTTCCTTTTCTATACAGTGCTGCCTGCAGGGACAGAGTCAGTGAATACAGTACTGTTCACACTTGTGGCTTTAAAACAATAATGCTCCGATACTTATTCTTTCGTGGGAGTTGAATCAATCAATAGGCCCAGATAGTCGATGTGTGGCTGGTAAAATATTTATTCAGTATGAAATATTGACTGCCAGCTGTCGTCAGGCAAGCAGTGGATTAGCTCTGTTGGTTTAAGCGCACAGGATTTTTTCACTCAGTAAGATAATGGCTAATGCAAATGCACAGCTGAGCCACACACAACTCCTCGAAGAACTGGAGTGACTTCAGACATGTGAAGCAATCCTTTGTGCTCAAGTCAAATTGCAAAGAACGGTACTTTCAATATTCTCAGGAGTCTTCTGTCAGTTTGGAAGAATTCCCAAGATATTCTCATCTGCTTTAGATTATATGCCATTTCAACTTTCTAATTCTAACTAAAACACATGTGACTGCCAAAAATGAAAACTAGCAAACTCTTTTTTTTCACAAATATTGTATTAAAATATTCCTGGTCAATTTTTGCTAAAGTTTTACAAATCTTTCCTCTATTGCTATTAGAGCCATTGATATATTTTCTTGATATTCTGTCTCTCCATTAACGTTTTCACATTTTTGAAGTGAGATTGAATATGTTGTGTTTTATTTACCATGCAAGAATTCCATATTCATTCATGCATTTCAGTGAGTCATGAAATTCTGAGCATAGTAAAATTTTAGAGCTCTTTAACAAAATGCAGAAGATATAATGAAAATGTTTTTAATAAGCAAACAAATCTGTAAAATATCATAAAACTACTATAGATGGCTTAATATTTTTTCTGACACTGGATTAATCAGTTATTTTTTCCATCTCTTATACTGCTGAAAATCATTCAATTGACTTCATCTGTCCTCTGGGTGTCAGCACTAACATGTTATGGAGAGTGCTGTTTAGTCATGAAATCACAGCCAGAAACTTATGGGCATTCATTGGGGCTAATTTGGTCAGTGCAGCTGTCCCTTTAATGCAGCCATCATTTCTGGTCAATGAATGGTAAACCATGAAGGATAACTATCTTGGCACGTTCTTTCAGGAAAAAAAAACAATGCAAAGAAAAAGATTCAAAAACTGATTCAGAATGGACATTGGATATACTGTATAGTTACTCTCTATCACAGTGCAGTACAGTGGAGGAATTTGTAACTGAATTTCAGTCTTGCACAACGACTAGGCAAAATTAAGAACTCACTGTAATTGGTATCCTCTCATGCATGCCTAGTAAGAATGACCAGGGAAGTCTTTCTAAGGCCAAGAGTATTTGGATTGACAAGTACATGAATGCTGGGGGAAGGAAAGGGCTGCTGAATAATGTAGGAGAGAGAGAAAGGAGTTTGTGTGTGTTTATGTTACAGAACAGCTGTGCCCCATGGAGGAGTGGCACAGTGAGAGAAAGAGGCATGCAGAAGAGCCACAGTCGAAAGCATAAACAAATTAGCACCTGGGAATCTAGCAGGACAACCAGCTACCTGCTGAACCTGCCCAGCAGTCAGCTGGCTTTTTGAGGTGCTGAGATGTTGCAGTTCATTACATTTCATTATATTTTAATCAGCTCTGCAAAAAATAAGCTCTTAACAACAATTACATTTTCCACTCAAAATGAATCTGATATTGATGAGGCAGAATGTGGGCAAGCTGTGAGGGGATCCCAAGTGGCTCAATCAGTAAAGGTGCTTGCCTGAGAAAAGGTGGAGCTCTGTGGCACTCCAGGATGATAGGACTCACTAACCCAGGTGGCAATATGCTGTATAATTGGCTGAGCACCAAAGGAAGAATTGGATTTAGGTATCAGGGCTTTGTCAGAGTCTGTTGACACCAGGGCCTCTGCAGGTGTTTGTACAGTATGCTTTCAGTGATGTCTGTGAAGTAAAGAGCCTCTCCTCTGGTTACTGCTACTGCTGGATTATCATTGAAGAAAGCAAAGGCCACTCACGAGACTCGACAAGATTTTAAGTAGTTATTATTTGGGAGGAGATAACAAAATGTACAGAGTGAGATGAGATGAAGGGAGAAAGGAGTTCCGTGCTCAGTAATGAGAAATTAACCACATGGGACAGAAGTCCCTTCCCTTGTTTGTACCCTAGTATGTTTGTTGACCTCTGTCCTTGCAACTGCTCTTTATCAATATCAGAGAGAGCACTGTCACTAACTGCCACAAGCACATTCAGACGGGCCAATGTTTCCCTCCTTACATCCCACAGTGAGATCATCCAAAACACATTGAGTGCTGGTCAAAGGTGCTGTAATTCCCAGATAATGGCAGGCCTACATTGGCTGAATAATTGTTTTCTCTCAGACATCTTGTGTCATGTTGTTATCTATGCTGTTTCGCCTTCATACCCACCTCTTAACAGCAGACAGCCCATAGGGCAAGAGTAATCACTGAGGCTACATTAATCAAGAGACTTTATATATTATATTTATACTGCAGGAGTACATAATGGACAAGTTAAGGCACTAAACTTCCTTCATCTAAGCTTTTCTACCCTAGGGTACAATTTTTAGTGCTACATTGTATTTCTTGTAAAAAGCCTCCTGTTGACTTTCTGGTTCACATATGAAGCCTGTATTAGATTAGATTATAAGGGAAATATCAGACAAACAGCTGCAATAATAAAATTGATCTTGCAAGGAAGTTATATCTATCTATTATAAAAATACATATTAATTAGTTCTTGTTGGCTCACAATGATGAGGGAGGGTATTGTTGATTCTGTTTAAAATGTATCTGTCAATCATCATTTTTGTCTTTTAACTGTTTATTTTTTAGTATTATACTTGGATCTATCGGCCTCATTGTTGAAATGTGAAGTGTAACAGACCCACAGACATTGGGAAAACACTGTGATACAGTGCCTTCTGATTGAGTGCAACCACTGTGACTCATCTACCGTTCACTGCAGTTAGGGTGCATTTAATCTGCAATCTCAGTACACTCTGTTGAGCACACTCACTTTCTGTCACTGCAGTTTAATGAAAACAAACTTTTGAAAGACATGCGTGCTGACTACACCATCCCTCCTTTTTCCCCTTGATCGAATCTCCTCCTTGTCCATAATGCAGCAAGAATGGATTCATAGGGTGCTTCTCATAAAAATATATCTTTAAATAAACTAATTACTCAAGCCACCCCATGCTCCATTAGTGCCAGAGGTTGTGTTCTCTGTTGAAATGTAATCTAAAGCAGACAAGAGACAGGACTTTTCAAACGCCTTGCCTTTCCATCTCATGTGCTGTTAATTAAACCCTGCGGTCTCTCTGGTTACTCAGTGCCCATGACCGTTGAATCTGCCTTGTTTCTTCAGCTTTATTAATAGAGCAGTAAAAGGAGCCAGGAGTGATGAAAGACATACTGTCGTCTGCCCGGGGTCCAGTTACGGACACCCAATCGATTGCGGCGAGATGACGGTCGGGTGGGGGTAGGAGCATTCTGCTGGTTGTCGATTGCTTCAGAGCTGCCTGAAATACAATACATCACCAGAGATTCAGCTCCCCATTACTGCATGCTTTTAGAGAGGAGCAAGGTGACTTTCCTCAAGTAAACTTCAGCAAGGTCACAAACTGGGGCTGAGAAGTACACTCACCAGCACAAATTGGGTCCCTCTTCAGTAATTCCAGCACCTGGTTGTCAGAATCTTTAACATCACAAGAACACTGTTTACCACTACAGTGGAGAGACAGTGAAACATAGTGATAATTAAAATGGTACCTTTGTTTTGTCTCCTACAAAGGAAGAAGCACATGTTTACGAACAATGTGTTTATTAAAACAAAATAAGACAGAGCCAGGGGTTGGAGCCTGAAACATCCTCATGAGCCTGATTCTTCAATTGCTGGAAAACTTGGCTTTCTGTATCACTGACTGCTCTTTGGGTAGCTTTCTTATTTAAAGCAGTAGAATCATAAGGAATCAGTCAGAAGGGTCATAAATGGGTAGTAGTAGAAATTGACAGAACACAGGCTACACATGAATAACTAGGTTTCTTCTGGTTGTGATGAGGAACTGGCAGAGAGCTAAGGCTATGTCAGTTTGAAATATAGTCTTCGGAACACTGGAACAATAGAAGCATCCTGAATTATTGAAAACATTGTAAAATGTCCTTGGGGGAGAAAAAGAAAACACTGCATTATTCTTTTTTTCATTCAGGCCATGACCATTGAGTGGAAGAAGTTAATACACCCGTTTCATTTTTAAAAGGGAAAGGATGTTATCTGTAAATTGATTTTCCACTGGGCTTACTTTACTTGATTTTCATGCCTTGTGTGGATATATTTATCCAGCTTAACCTTTCTAAAACCTTGTGTTTTAGCAGACATTCCATGTACGAATTCAAAATATGTCTTAAATTGTTTTAAGAATGATATCAATTAATAATGTATTATTTGAATGTAAGACACTTTAGTCTTATAAATATCTCTATTGAGTGTTAAAGGCTTTCATGATCTACTGTGTCAAGACCAGAAGATCAGGGCTCAAAGTAGCTATGGACTAAAAGAGCTCATCTTGTCTTCTACAGTAAGCTTTGCCTTTAACATACAGTAAGTGATTACTGGTGCAGTTGGGTTTTTTTAAATACAATTTAAAAGATATTAAATTCTAGGTAAAATTCATGACAAAAGCCATAAAATGTTTTTGAGTCTGCTAAGTATTGGGGGTTCATAATTAATTGTATTGATTAATCTTCTGTTGAACATCCAACTATTTTATGGTCCATATCTCAAAGACTTCAGTGGAGGCAATTTCACAATTAATATTTACCAATTATCACTAAATAGAACTTTTAAGCAGTAATTAATATTGATTCTGTTTATTCGTGCTTGTTAAATATGTTTTTATTAAATCCCAAATGGAACAATAAAATCATATTACATCTGAAAAATGGTTGCAGAAGTTAAAGCAATTTCAGTTCTTTGTAACTTGTGCTGTGGCCTTTGTGTTTTGCTGCAATATTCAACATAAATCACATTTGAGTGTTTTTAAAAATGTTTATTAAGGTTTATTAAGTTTAATCATTGAACATGTCATGACTCATACAATAATGTTACTAAATGAGTCAAGTCAAAGTCTTTGGAATGGTCTCATGTTATGTGGGGAAACAGATAATGAGATTATGTATACTATGAATAGTGTTATTTATTGGCTACCTAAAGATTCCTTCTTAAAAGATTTAAAAGATTAATTGTATAAATGGTGTGATGTACAGGACTTCAGGACCTTGGACAGTACCCAGTAGTTCACTAGAGAGGGGCCTCACAGTTCTGAAATATCTACTTGTCATTCAGATTTTCTGGATTGCTTTGAAGCATGTTTTCTAGCTTTGATTATCTGGACTTTGTTTTTTTCTGATTTTAGTTCCATATGAGCATGCAATCATTTCATTCAGCTCTCAATGTAATAATTTGCCTTGTTAGGGCTCTTTAGTTGTTCCCTGTCCCTAATAGGTGAATTATTTGAAGATCCTCACAAAAAAAGCAGTAGGATGAAAATTGCAACAGTTTTTGAAGTGAAAGCACCAAAAACAATCAGTCCATTGAAGACATATCTAAGCTGAATCAAGGTGTCAATAAAAAAAACCCTGAGAGAAAAAACGAACAAAACATATTGTGGCCAGGGATTAAATCCTCCAAACCTGGAGATGGGGAGAAAAGTTGGGGGGAGTTAGGAGGCTATTTCTATGAATGTTGTGTGTTTCCGACTATAATATTATTATTTTATATTATTATAGGACAACATTATAGCACTTCTGTCCTGTGACAGTGAAGAGTAGGGTAGTCTTTTTAGCTCCATTACTGAAGCACTAAGGTAATTTGTACATGTGTTTTGAACTGTTACTGTTACAACTCAATGTTCAGGCTCAGAATCACAACCCAAATCAGTCTGGTTTTCAGCAGTCCTCTATAAGTCCTACTAAGGCACCAGTGACATTTTATGGTTCCTGTTCTTTCAAATGTTGCACATACCCAACTAGAATTATTGTAGAAAATAGAGTAAGAGCAGTTAATGTCCTTACAACCACAGGATTTCGCACAGCATTTTTAAGCTCTAATATACATTTTCATATAAGTTTCTCTGTCACACTAATTTTAGTGTGTTTTGGAAAAGCAAACTGCTATTCTTACAAACTAGCACAGTTATATTTAAACTGTTTACTACCTAATAGAAACATACTGAAGTAATGCTTTAAGTACTTCACTGTTAGGAAGAATCATGGATACTATGCTTTCATCATGGTAGTAAATGTTTTATGAAAATGGCTTAAGTGTCCTGTTGGTGATTAGAGAAAATCATTATTTTTCTTTTGAACAACAACAAAACTACAGTCTTATAGTCCAGCTGTCAGGTAAGATTTGTATCACTTAGTAATTGCTTTACAGTAATTAAAACATAAGTCCCTGGGTAGAAGCCATCCTAATGTTCTGCTCGTGCAGATTAACACATATTTGTCTGTGCCTTTGGGTTGAGATTGTCCTTTTATACTCACATTAAACATTCATGAGTGAAGAACTGAAGAGTAAAAGATCACATTCAAACATTATTTGGGATCTGATTTCCATTCCATTTCCAGATCATTTTTCCGAATATGTGGGTTTTATTACACCATATCTGATGTTATATAATTATTGTGTTTACATTCTAGTCTGTTAGTTAATCCTATATGCCGTTTCTTTCCCAAATGGATGGAACCTCATCACTTCTTCCTCATGTTCAGTCTATTATCTTACCAGTTTTCCTTCCAAAATAACAATAAAATGAAACAACAGATGCTGATTTCAGGATGTCTTTAGCTTACACCTAACCAAGCATTCTTTCCTTTTTTACTGTATAAATGATAAGCAACAGCTGAGTCATTTTTTGAAGCTCATAAGCTCAAAGTTTAAGAGACATGTTTTATTTAAACAGTGTAGGAGTCATACACATTTTCTTCCTCATTAATGCATTTTTATCACATTTTCAGCTTGTCGGCTGGAAAAAACATCACAGAAGTAACTATAAGGCTAACTCTGAGCCAAACACTAACCCTAAGAGGACATTTGTGAGTTGGTATGCTAAGGTTCAGCGAGGCAAGGATTTGTCTGGAGACTTTATGAGAGGATACACGTGTGTGTGAGGGAGGATGTCATTCCTTGCCCTTCTAACCCCGGTTCTGTCTGTTGTGCAGGAGGCTGGAGTGGCTGGGGGCGCTGGGCGGAGTGTACCAGTGAGTGCGGAGGAGGGATTCAGACACGCAGCCGCACCTGTCACTCCCCCCCAGAGGAAGCCTTCCTGTGTGAAGGTGTGTTGGAAGAGGGCCGGCCCTGCAACCAGCAGCCTTGTATTGGTAAGTCAACCATGGAGTGCATGCAGAGAAAGACCCAGCATGATATTCTGGCTTTTCTTTTTTTTTTCTAGCTTCTACACAGAAACAACATCTCTTTATTATGCTCTAACAATGCACGTATGGGTGAAAAATAATCATTGCATGCTCCATTTACTCAATGGTGTCTACAAAGAACCTTTCCCAACAATACCACTTTTATGTACCTGATGATTTACTTAAATATTGTTCTAACCGTATGGTTTTTGAAATGTAGAATGAGCAAAGCATAGCTTGAAGGAGGAATAATGTGAGTCTTCATTTCCCTTTCTAGACCAAATGTGAAATTAATACTTCACATTGCAGCTTTAAGGGCCTCCACATAGAGTGAATTTGACTTCTTTAGGGCATAGTAGTTAATTTCACAATGTGGCTGAACTACTAACTGTATTTTATCTATACAAAATCATCTTACTTCACAACATAACCCTGAAAAAACAGATTGAAGCTTGATTATTATTGTTGTTTATTTATAATATCATTAGGTTTTCTGAGATGAAGACAAAAGATCGTCATCATTTCGGTGTGTGGTTGTTGTGAAAACATCTTTTGTTAATTGCATAGTCTGATTATCTTACTGTGGAAATTCAGCACTTGCTGACTAAATGTACGCTGTCAAAATTCTTACCAAACAATATTATCCCTTTCTGCATTGTACAGTTTCTCCTGATACACAGTATAAGCCATCTTTCCTATAGCAAAAATCTCAGGTTTGGTAGCCCCTGAACATGCTGTGCATCTCCAGCTAATGCCAGCCTCGGTCCCTGCCTCTCAATGCAAATCACTCTGCATGTCTCACTTTTCATTTATCTTTGGTACCATCTCAGGAACTAGCTACTTTGTAAATCAACCTTCCTTCGCCGCTGCTTGCACACAAGGTAGCATATGGTGAGCTGACATACAGTACAAACGTCTACTTGAACATAAACAATAAGAATGAAATATAATGTGAGTAAAAGCTAGCGCTTGAAGATTTAACAATGGGATTGTTGTTTTAGCAGATTTCTTCATTCACAAGAATGCTGTAAATTGCTACTCAAAGCAACCTCATTCCACCAACATGACTGTTTGGTGTCTGGCGCAGTTTCCCTGAGACAATTCTATTGCGATACACAGCTGTTTCTTAGCTGTCGGAATGCAGCAAGTAGAATATGAGGTTGCTAACTCTGGATCTTATCCCGCTGTAGGTAAAGTGCGCTATACCTCCCGAAGCCAGTCACTGCGCTCCATCGACAGCCGCAGGAGAGATGACAATGAACAGCCCCGCTATGGAAACCTCTCCCCACAGACAGGTAAGCAATGGGTTGACTGTCTGTCCCTCCCAGGGAGGCATTGAACCTCATGATGATGATGTTGATGGTCATAGACTTTGGTGCGCCAGAGTTTTCTTTACAAGAGACATTTTATACTGGATGTCTTTTAAAAACAGGGTTTTCAAAAAAAGTAGACATTAATTTTCTGCTTCCAATGGCACCATTGGTATAGTGAGATAATAGCCACACCCTAAGGTCAATCCTAATTGGAGATTCAGCATCCCTGCCATTTTTTCAAGAGACAGAATGTCCTTAATTTTCTTAATAGCAGAAATAGTGTTATCATGCCATTGTGGGGTGGGCTGAAGACAAATAGAGCTTGCATGATAGATGTGAATTCATTGTGTAAACACATGGCTTCCCTGCCTGGGCATCTGGTTATGCATAAATACAGTACCTTCACATGGGTGCAGGTGCTTTGGTTTGAATCTCAGTCTCAGAAAAAAAAGAAGTACCTCAGCCTGCATAACTAGTGTGACTCTCAAATACAAATTACATTTAGGTTTTCAATTGCTTTGCCTTTGTTGATTTGGGCTCTCTGTTCAAAAATGTTTTTGACAAGAGTGTTTATCAGAGTGTGAGGATATAATTTGGGAGAACACTGTTTTGCACACTTCTATACAAACACTGGCACGTTACCTTGGATGATGCCCAAAACTGTGTGTTCACTGAGGATAAGCTTTTGAATTAGACACCCATGGTACTCCATTGGCATGTCTTAGTAGAACCTGACCAGATATTTGGAAAATATAGTTTTGGACTTATATGGACAATATACTGCCTTCACCTATTTCCTTTGCCACTTCATACTTTAGAGAGTTTTGGTGAGACAGAGCATACACTAGCAGAGGTGTAAAGTTGTAACTACAGTGCAGTACATCCTGGATGGGATGTAAGTTCATTTCAGAGCAAAATTGCTTCATTTATATGGAGATATCATAAAGAATATCACAAATATGATATTGCAGAGATAGAATTTGGTAGCAGTGAAGAACCCCGAGTACAAAATATACCTAAGGGGAAGACTATTTTAATTTTCAGGAGACATTATAAGTGAATATTGGAAGTTATAGGACTATGTTCACAAGAATGTATTCTTTAAGCAATAAGATGGGATCTCTTTAAAATCCAGTATTATGGCTTTTAAAATAAAGTGAAATAAAGTGAAAGACCTGTTTTGCACTGCTGAGACAAACCACATAAATGCTGATGCTAGCTAGTGGTAGAAAACCTCACTCTGACAGGGATCAGTGGGTGAAGTAAGTTTGTATCAGCTGACTGAATTTTGGATCCAAACCTGCCCAGTCTGCTATCTTTCTTCAACAAGTTGAGTTCATGCATTAGGAAGACCTGCATTAAGTCAGTAGTATAATTTGGATTGTGTTGGCAGATGCCCTCTGTGTGATGTTTGCATGCTCTCCCTATGTCTGAAGAGGTTTTCCCTGGCAGCTGTAATTCCTTCCAAAGGCTTTTAACCATGACATCCTTCTACAGTTGGAAATGTTTTTTCTTCATTTGTTTAATTGTCAATTTTGCACGTCAATGATTAAACACCTCTTAGCTGAGATCACAGATATAAGTCTTTGTTACTGTGACAGTAGCGAAAGCGAGTAACTTTCCATTTGACTGTTAAAGATACAATTGGTTTTTCAAGATAACAGACAGGAAACACAGTCAATAGTTTTCTATTTAGCATCAGGGAGGTGCAATGGAACTGCTGCATTTTCATTTGTGATTTATGAAAAGAAAATTGTAATTTGTCAAACAATTTTACTAACCTGCTTTACTGATTTCTGACCAGAAACCTTAAGTGAAACTTCCCCATTATTGCTCAGCTTAATTATGTAGCATTTTTCTTCCTGTGCTTTAAAAAAACAAATTGTAATTGACCTCTGAAGTTTCTTGTATGGAGTTTTAAAGAAGACGTAGTACATTTGGCTGGGTTTCATGTGGCTGTAGTGTGGGACTGTCTCGTTTCCTAGGTTTAGTCTAGGACAACCCTGCATGCTAACAGTGTATGCCTGGCTCTCCCCTTCCTCCCTTTCCCCTCCCCTTATCCCTGCCCTTCCCCACGATAGACACGGCAGCGGCGGAGGAGTGGTCTCCCTGGAGCGTGTGCTCTACCACGTGTGGTGAGGGCTGGCAGAGTCGCACACGTTTCTGCGTGTCGTCTTCCTACAGCACACAGTGCAGCGGGCCCCTGCGTGAGCAGAGGCAGTGCAACAACTCCGCCGTCTGTCCAGGTAGGTCAGCACATCCAGTCCCCTGCCCAATCCCTACACCCTTCTGCTCCTATCTCCAGCCCTACCTCCACCTCCTGTCTCTGAGGCTCAGTGCATTAAATGAGTGACAACGCTGTTAGCCAGAAGCATTTCAAGCCTTTCATGTTCGGCAGCCTCGAATGAGATGCCTCTCCTCTGTTCTTTTGATTAAGTTATCCCATGTACTGTATGAAAGGCTTAACAGCCAAGACGATCCTTCAGCTATGTGTTCAGAGATTTCCTATCAGATCAACAGCAAAAGACATGGATTTCAATTCAAACTTCTGTGGTGATCAGCTCAGTCATGGGAACACAGGATTGCCTCTTTCATGTTCCGATGTACTTTACAACACTTACTGCTGTTACCACAGACTTACAGAGTTTGTCAATTAGTCTCAGTTGGTAAAAACTCAATTCAGATTAATGTCAATGTACAGTATACAGATGGCAAATAATCTGTGCATTCCTGGATAGTTTCTATTTTTTTTCTCCTGTCTGTGCTTTTTAAGTAATTGTGAAACAAAACATGTGGTTAATTTTCACTGTGTAAACAGTGCATGGTTCCCATCATCATGTGTTTAAAAATTCTCGGAAAACAGCTGAAGTTTATGAACTGCTGGCCTTTGCTCTATACAATCAATATCTTACTAATTAGCTGTAATTCTGCAGGAAACTAAATATCCTACATTTTTCTGATAATAGGAGTGACCAGTGCAAGATTTTTGCCAGCTTTGTACAAAGCAAAAACCCTTCCTCTTCCTCTTTTTCATGGCAATTAACTCTGACCTAGAGCATGTCCTACTAGGACAGACAAACATCCACTTGTTTGAGCCTTTTGTGTGTAAGAAAATGACACTGGATTTTGTTCTTACCAATTTCTTTTATCACTTCCATATCAACTTCTCTATCAATTCTATATTGGACACTCTGGAAGGAATTCTTGCCCATATTTGACAAATCCTACTCAGTTTCCAATAATGACTGAAAAGACCTTGCAAAATATGTACGTGTGTGTTTCTGTCAATACTCAAAAGAATTTAGCCTTGTTCTGACATGTCTTTTCTACAACATTAATAAGATATAAAGAAGCAAATTTGATTACGTTTTTTTATCTTTATTAAATAAATGTGCACAATTTTGTGCAAGTGATCAAAACATAAATATGATTTGTTAACACTGCATAATTGTTTTAATTGGAATCTTTTTTTCATTTTAAATTGTACACTAAAACTCAGATGTTGCTTTATTTTGACTGAAGGCTCCAAACGTACAATGGAACAATGAATTTGGATTTAGAAATACTCTTGAGATGTACAGTATCAAAGCTATAGAGAATCAATTCTTGTGCAATTGAGACAGAACAGGAACTTACTGATTTATTGTTTTGTAAAAGGAAGCACATGGTTAATTCAAAGCAAACACAAAGTCCAATCTAGAATGAAATGTGGGGCTTAGGAAAGGCTATATCTTAAGGGGTTTGAATTAGACTGGTTTCTGACAAGTATGAAGAAGTGAAAATACACTGAGCACTTGAGTACATTTGGCCCTGTTTGTCTGTGTGAGATCAAACACTAAGATAGGATGATCAGATTTGCACTGGCCTTGAGTGTGGGTTTTTCAGTGTGGGTTTTTCAGAGCACTCTATCTTTGGGGTATAACTAACTGAACTGATCTAGTATAGATCTAGATCAAACATTCGATGGCTTAAATGTATTTTCAATGACAATCAATTTTAAAAACTTGATAAAGTTATTATATTTACAAATCAGCACTCAAGTATAAGAATTAAGAATCATAATGCACTGCAGTTTTTGTAATCTTTACAATGGCCCTGAACATTTTGCCAAAAAGAGATATGTGCAGGGTGCGCTGTGTTACTTTCTCCTCTATAAATCACACTCTAGCTGCTTTGATTGCAGTGCATGGTGCCTGGGATGAGTGGTCTCCATGGAGCCTGTGCTCCTCCACATGTGGACGGGGATACCGGGACCGAACACGCACCTGCAGGCCACCACAGTACGGAGGGAATCCATGTGATGGCCCTGAGAAACAGACCAAGTTCTGCAATATCGCTGTCTGTCCAGGTACGCTGCTTTGTCTGCTGTTCTGCCTGTCTGTTGCTCTACAATAGCACCATAACCTTACTAATGTGCAAGTTTTACACCTTTTATCCATCCATTTTCTAACAACATTTATCCACTACATGGTCACGGAGGAACCAGAGCCTAACCTGGCAAGCAATGGGAGCACACTAGATGGGACACCAGTCCATTGCAGGACAGACACATAAACACAGACACGCACCCACTCACACCAGGGCCAGCTTACCCAGAAACCATTTAACCTACCAGTATGTGATTGGACTGTGGGAATAAACTAAAGCACTTGAAGGAAATATATGCAAACATAGGGGGAACATGCAAACTCCACACAGATAGTAACCAAGGTCTGGAATTAAAACCAGGGCCCCAGTGCTGTATGCAGCAATGCTAACACTGCACCACCATGCCATCCTAAACTGATTGTGGTTACTTCAAATCAAACCCAATTTCATTATACCTATTTACATACCTATTTATTTCAAATCTTTACAATCATTTTCAAGAAAAGAAGAAGCTGTTTTTAATCTGAAGTACAAAGGTATTAATACTGTAAGTCTATGTAGTTCCCGTGTCATTCCTCAATCTTCTCAATAGATCTGCAACCACTCCCGGTGCTCTGATGTTTATTCCTATCTCTGTCTCTGTTTCTCTGTCTCTCCTCTATCTATATCTCTGTCACTTCTAGTTCTTTACATTTTTTATTCATGGCCCAAAGATGTGTAATGCTCATTTGCAGCCCAGCTAGATGTTTGAATGCAAATGAATGAAAAAGATTCAAAAGAAAATGCATATGGCAGCTTTAAATGTTAATCCAATTTCTCTGATGCTTGTGTTCTAAATATCTTTTAGTTAACAAAAGCTTCATTTGTCATTGGACAAAAAGACACCAGTTCTCTCATGTAAATTCAATCAATTTTAATGAGGTTGAATTTGCAAGGAATTAAATTGGAATTACTCAAGGACCTGCCAATTAGTCTTGCTGTGTTTTTGTTTTCATTCAAGTTTGGCAACACATACAAGCACCTTACTGTTCAGTTAAGGATAATACAGGTCAAGATCTTCACAGGAACTTAATTAAAAAGAGGATAAAAGAAAATTAAAAAATGGAAAAGTTGGAGTTTAACACCAAGCCTGCCTGTAGAAACATTCTGTACCTCGGTTAAATGTGAAAGAGAAGCACTTAATGAAAGAACAGAAACTCTGTTCAGTATGTGAGTCTGAAAAAGTGTGAAAGGAAGGATGAGCACACTGATCAGCTGGGCATCCATGTAATACCCCCCTGCCATTCCGAGACAATAGGGTGGTTACACTGACAGAGCAAGGCAGCTATAATAGTTCCACTGGTGCTTAATGAGTTTTTGTCAAATTCGAATCCCTGCGTACCCTCCTATTTACAAGTGCAAATTGTAGGGGTGTGGTGCGAGGCACTTTGCACTAATTAAATGTAATTTGACCATATCACTAATCAAAAACTAATGTAATCCAGATCATGGATATATTTTAGCATTTTGAAGTTAGTGTTTTGAAGTTGCAGTAGTACATAGTCACAATACACAATATTGCATTGTGGAGTTTTTTAGACAATTATTAGTTCCTAATGTGTTAGACACTTTTGCCCAGAAAACCTTAAATTTGAACCCAATTATGCAGTTTGGCATTTTAGTGAAAAACCTTTCATTGTGTGGTTTTAAGGGTACAGTAGCAGTATAGGATTTGAACCCCCAGACTTCTAAATAGAATGCTAGAACCTTAGCCACTGGTACTATCTGCATCCCACTGCAGTTTGAAAACTTCTCATCATCACCTAACTCAGCACATGTTCTACATTCTACGTCAATTGCCATGGTCAACACTGCCCTCCCATGTATGTTTTTTTATTAGCTTTTTATAGTCCATATTTTTTTAATGTTCACAGTAGTAGCTGTGCTAGAAGCAGCAGTGTCATACTATTGGTAGAAGCTTATCTCTGGCGTGAATCTGTCCCTTATGAGTCTTTCTCTGCCTACAGTGGATGGGAACTGGAATGAATGGTCTAGCTGGAGCTCCTGCTCTGCTTCCTGTTCCAACGGCACCATGCAACGCACACGTGAATGTAATGGTCCTTCCTATGGTGGCTCTGAGTGCCGTGGTGACTGGCTGGAAACCCGAGACTGCTTCCTGAGAGAATGCCCAGGTTGGCACTGTGATCTTACCCCCATACTCAGCACCCAGACTTGTAGCTGTTAACCACTATGGTTCAAGTTCAAGAACAATGTTTCTAATGCCTCTTTAGCTGCATTTAATTACTTTTTAGCCCCAAAACAGGTGTTTTTAGGCTTCCATTTGTTCCTGTTGTTTTTCAAGGTGAAGTTCACTATACTTAATTTAAAATAAGACAGTGTAGTGTAAGAATTTCAATTTAGAATGGGATGCGCTGCATTTTTCTTATTGCCAAATCAGCTTCTCACAGAAAGATTTTGTGATTAACTCTTTGCGTTTTGCTTCTTATTATGAGTCTAGTTTCTGTCTTTAGAACATATTAAATTACAGTATGTGCCTTCTTAGTCATGTCTTATGCTGTAACACGTTTGGCCTGCAGAGAATGGGAAGTGGCAGCCATGGAGCCAGTGGAGCACATGCAGCAAAACATGTGATAGTGGCAACCAGAAGAGACAGAGGATATGCTTTGGACCCTTTTTTGGGGGAGAGCCATGCCCAGGGGACCGCGAGGAAGTGCGACGTTGTAATGAGAAGAGATGCCCAGGTTAGCTTCCTACCAAAAATCTGGAAGACATTTAGTTATGATTTCAGCTTTTCTACAAGCTCTTAGAGTCTTCACAGGAAGTTAGGTTCAGCTAAAAACAATTATACTATCAGCTTCAAGCCCTTTCTTCGATACACAACTAAGAATGAAAGATTGTTGCATTGGAGAGATAGTCATGTATATGGCTTTCCTGCCATACAGGTGTGTAGTGTAATACATGTAATACATGGAAATACATAACTTCTAATATCGATAGCCTGGATACCTTCATGACAGAAAGGGGCAAAGGAACTGAATTTCTTGAGGGGAGGCAATAGGGGGATTTGATTCAAGTGTTAAAAAAAACTTAAAATTTAATAGCAAAGGCAACCCATTGGGCTAACTAAAAGCTCAATGATAAAGCAAACTGAAGTTGCAAGTGGAATTTAAATATAGCTACTTTCAGGATTCAAACGTAATTACTGGTTGTTTAGAGCTAACAGTCCAGCATATTGTTGAAACTGATTTCCTTGAGTCATATTAAAAATCAAAAACACAAAATAGTCTAAATAACCTTAAGATTTTAGTCTGTAGCTTTTACTGAGCATAATGTAATAAAAAGACTTAAGAATAATAGTGCCTTTTTTCAATCAGTTGTATGACTTTTTGAACTCACCATTCTGTGTTCCTTTCCTGCAGAACCTCATGAGATCTGTGAGGAGGAAAACTATGCCAAGGTAGTGTGGAAGAAGACCCCAGCAGGAGAGACTGCTGCAGTGAACTGCCCACCTAATGCCTCAGGTGAGAGCTCACACTGACACAGGCACAGCTTAATCTGCCAAAGCAGTGCCAAGGCTGTCACAAACACCCTTGTGCCCATTAATAAAACAGTCTCTTCATTGTACCAGAAGGCCAACTAAGCAGTGCCCAGATGCTAAGCTCTCCTGGCTAGGGTTTCCAGTTTAAAGCAGTTGCTTTCAAAAAGGACTTCTATCTTTTAAATGATAATAAAAATACATTTTAAACTAGTAGTTACAGATTAAATCCAGTAATTCCTCAACTCAGGCTATACAGACTATTTTTTATCACTATGAAAAAAACAGGTTCTAATTAAGAATATTGATATGACTTCCTTGTATTAAGTGGCCAGAACTTGCAGGAGACTCCCCACTAATATACATATATACTGCCAGTAATATACTGTGTAATATATCACAATCACATGTACCTATCCCGGTACTGTACATGACCTTAGTTGGCACACCTGGCTTCAAGAGGTCCTGAGCTATAGCAGTTGTAGTGATCCTCCTTTGGGTTTTTCTAGGACTGATTCTCCGCCGCTGCACCCTAGACGAAGAGGGAATTGCTTACTGGGAACCACCAACCTATATCAAGTGCGTCTCCAATGATTACCAGTCCCTCCAGAAGATGGTGAGTGGTGTGTCTGCATATGCATGATGAAATTTGTTTTGAGTAGAGAGTAGAGATGTTTATAGCCATATGTACAGTACATGTAGAATTCTTTTGCGCTGATCTCTTTAGACATACACAGTACAGCAGACGACACAGTACAACAGACAACAACACGCAATGCAGAGAGTATATTACAAACATAATAATTGTTGTGGAGAAGAATAAATATATACTAGCGGAAAAAAAACGGTAGACCAAGCAAAAAGTGCATAGTGCAGGCATAGTGTATGTTGAGTCTGAGGAATTGCACTTAGCTCTTAAGGATGAGTACTGGAGTAGGGTTGAAGCTTTTCTTAAGTCCAGTGGTCCATGCTTTAATAGTGCAGTATCAGAGCCAATGCTTGCCAGAGTGCAGGGGGGAGAACAGTTTGGAACCAGGATGGTTCTGATCCTGGTTGGAGACCTGCCTGTTGAGTGAAAGATTAAACAGTGGAGTAGTGCTGAATGTAAATCTAGGTGAACCACTGTGTCTGTATACAGTATGTTGTAGTAGTAAGCAGTAACTGAAAACAATGCATGACAAGAAAATTAGTAAGATTTCACAAGTACACCTTTTTCTTAAATTTCACTTAACAAACCACCTCAGGTTTTTTTTTTTCAAAGGAATGATGCACGTTCCAAAATTGCAGATAATTTTTCCCTCTAATATTCTGGATATTCAAACATGCAAAGGCTTTATAGATAATAAGACAGTGTTTTCCAAATCAGAAATGCAAAATGTTCAGCAGGATTTTACTTTTGATATGCCATTAATGATGTCCATGTTAATAGTTATTTGTTTTGTCATTTTTAAGTTACTGAACTCTTGTTCTTAGGATTTATGCTGTGAAATAGACTACAAGAAGTGTCATGTGTGTAATTCTCTACTGCAGACACGGGACCTCCTCTCAATGGCACAGCGAGGGCGGCTGGGTGAAGGGGTGTCAGAGGTCATTGCCAAGCTGACAGAGACCTCTCAAGATGGAACAAGTTACAGTGGTGACATCCTGGCCATCATGGATGTGCTAAAGAATATGACAGAGATCTTCAGAAGAACTTATTATAGCCCCAGAACAGAAGATATGCAGGTCAGTACCTCTCTGCTTGTGTGTGCGGCTCCGTTGCTATCTAAGAGTACATGCACCTCTTTAAAAAAGTACCTTCCTGCATGTCTTTTCCTATGATTGTTTATCTGTGTGGATCTCTGTGATTGTCAGCCTGTGTTGATGTGTGCTTTCTGTTTCAGAGTCTGGTTGTGTTTATTTGTTTTAGCATTTGTAAGGTATCTGCTAGATGGTTTGCATAATTTCACTGTCAGCTTTGTGGCCTATACTGTATAATGACCAAAAGTATAATGCAGTATAATGTATAATGCATTATAAAAAGTATAATGCAGTACTGTAAATATTGCAAGATTAATACAGACATTCAAAGAACACTCTATTTTCCATACCAGTATAGATGTTTGTGCATCTTGCACTCTTAGTATGCAACAACAGTATGCAAGACAAGACAGAAAGAGCAGGTGACTGAAGACCTTCAGACATATAGGCATTCCTTTTCCAGTCATTAACCAGAAATATTTAGAAATGCAGTATCCTTCGACATCCTTCATAAAGGGCACTGGGTGGCTGCAACCATAATACAAGCAACAGTTTCTAAATTAATGTAATTGTATCTCTATCTGTAAAATGGTGTCCCAGCTGAAAATGATAACCCTGCATTATTTCCTGAATTGCAGAACTTTGTTCAGACTGTGAGCAACTTGCTGTCAGAAGAGAACAGGGAGAGATGGGAGGAAGCTCAACTAGTAAGTATCTCTCTGTGTAATTCAGACTGTTAACAATCGAACAGCTGTATCATAACTCCTCCAAGTGTACTGATCTGTTCACTGTATTCAATTTTAAATAAACAGAATTGATATGATTCATCCCATTTGTTGCTCTGTAAATACTCCCTTTAATAGCTCATGTAGAGAAACATATTTCTGATTAGAAACCATTAGAGTAGCAATTTTCAAGAATCATGGAAATTCTCCAGAATTGAATATGCAACATAATTCAAAGGTGTGTTAGCACTTTACATATTTTCTTATGCATTTATCTCATTTGTCTTTATCCCCCCTTCTTGATCCTGTAATGTACATTATTATATTAATCAACCTTATGATTATAAAACAGAAAGGGAATTGTTTCAGAATTAAAGGACTGCAGTATGTTATCATTAAAAGTGATCATTTTAATACAGAAACAATCCATGATATTAAAGCTAATATAAAGGTTTTAATTGATCACTTTCACAGATTCTCCAAATCTTGTACAATGGAGGTACAGGGAATTGAAAACTGCCCCCATCCAAACATCTAATGGTTCACAAGCTTAGCTTCAGCCATTGGGCAGAACAATGGCCACAAATGGAAAATATTGCAGGAGTCGGTTAATATTGAAGAGAATGATAAACACCCACCCACCTGTTAAACCTCAAAGATTACATGCTTCTGATAACACTCATAGGACCATTTTCAAAGCTTTGCTTCAGCACTAGTATTTGTCAATACTGTGCTTGGAAAAGATAAAATAAGAAATAAGAGTTGAAAAACTACAATCAGTATCTGGAAAATATTTTGCTGAAGGTTTTTAGTTTTAATAGGTTATTATAGGCAGGCTATAATAATTTACATTATAAAATGCTCAGCACATCCAGAACATTTTTAAATATTTGTCAAGATACGTAAAAATATCTCAAGCAGCCCTTTGTGGACTTTCGTGGATAACATTCTTTTAATTTCCAGATGGGTCCCAATGTCAAAGAGCTCTTCCGTCTGGTAGAGGACTTCATCGAAGTAATTGGTTTCCGTATGAAGGATTTCAGAGACTCGTATCAGGTCACAGAGAACTTGGGTACGTGTGCTTTCTCTTTGGAGAAGCAGATTGTGTTCCTGTAAATGTTCATAAACTTTATGATCTAGTAATCCTACTGTAGATCTCAGATAGCAACTTATGCAGAGTCAACAATTTGTGCTTACATGCTTGACATTTGTCCATTTGCAAAGTATAAGCAGGAAAACACAGTAGGATAACAACTTTGAATAATTACAAGTTGCTTCCCATAAGCCCTTTAATCATACTGAATATTATTCACTGAAGGCCTTAGTGTTACAGAAAATGGTTTTGAGTTTTTGTAGACTCTGGCAGTGTGTGAGCAGTGTTGAGTGCAGGATAGATTATCTTTGATGTGGTGAACATGTACTAAGCTCTTTGAGGGAGGTACAGCTCTGCAAACACTTGTACTGCCTTGTCATTGAATTGCTGTAAAAGCCTCTTTGTGATCTATCAATATTTTTCTTGTTTTTATTTCAGTTATATTGGTATTTTGTTTGTGTTTTTTGTCTGTTCTGAAACATTCTGATTCTGACAGATCTAAAATTCTCAGTATCCATGAATAGAGCACTCTTTATTAATTGGAGTAATCAATTATATTTCACAGATATGGAAACAGTATAGCATTCGCAATACAGATTGGCAATT
Organism: Lepisosteus oculatus; assembly: GCF_040954835.1. Taxonomy (NCBI): domain Eukaryota; kingdom Metazoa; phylum Chordata; class Actinopteri; order Semionotiformes; family Lepisosteidae; genus Lepisosteus; species Lepisosteus oculatus. Next base: position 20,753,545 of record NC_090705.1, read on the forward strand.
TAAAAACAGTATGTTAATATTAAGAAGCTCCTGTTCATTCATTCTTTTAATCATTCCTGTGTTGTGTATTGTGTATTGTGTGGGAAAGGGAGCACTTGTTTGTTACTGAGGTAGGGAGTCAGCAGATGGACCACTCCTGTAGTTCAACCAGAACAGCTGGGTGCTGTCAAGAGGTTTTCTCCACGTGAATGCTGCATACTGAGTAGAAACTGGATAATAACATGTCTTGTCTGAAAATAAAAAATATTTCTGAATTCCCCAAAAGTACATTTTTAAAATAATACTCTTAAATCTTTGTTAAAAATCCTGTAACACAGTGAAAGCGTACTCTAGATCTGGCTTTGTTTAGTGTTAAGATTAGACAGATAACAGGCAGGAAAGGTTGAGTGATTCTAGGACAGCTGATTATGCACTTTTTAGAGTTGCTGGTGGAAAAAAAACTTTATTCATTTTTATACCTCATTGAGCACTCAGCTGATATTGTTTCAGTCAGGATAAAGAATAATATTGATCCCACTTTCTTCAGGGGTGCAGTCTCAGACATACACAGCCCCTGGGAGAGGGCTATCAGGGTGGCCTTTCACCTTCGTGGCCAGTTACACTACAGAAGACATATTGCTGCATGTGTGCCAACACAACATTGCCTGACCCAGATAAGGCTATGAAAATGGCAATGCTTGTACTGGGCAATAAGAAATGTCTTAAGGTTCTTAAATGTGCAGAAAGGCTCTATATGAATGTATTTAAAATGTGATTACCAGAATATGTCAATTGACCAATTCGATACTTTAGTTATTCAGTTAAATTACAGCCTTTTGTGATAGTACATATTTGTTCTTTTGAATACCAGCCTGTGGCCAAAGTACAACTGAGAAAATAACAGAAAGAATGGTCCATTAATTCAATTACCTTGTATTACTAAGTCTGCTGCATTGTCTATGGCAATATATTTATTTTTTAATTTTTAAATCATTGTGATTATGTCAAATTTCACTTAATATGATATATAAAGTCCTTTTGTATTTTTTACATTCTTTGTTTCAATTTACAACCACAAACGTATTGCCTTTGTTGTACATATATGAAATGTCATCTAGAACTAAAATCTAGATTCCTCATTATTTAAAAACCTATTATTTAGAAACCTGTAAAAGTTTGCTGTATAAATTGGATTTCAACAGACACAAAGATGGAACTTACCTTTCCTGTGGAAACTTATCTTTCTCTGTAAAACATAGAAGAAAACCTTTGTAAAGCAGAGGAACAAACTCCTCAAAAGCTCACATTTCCAGTGTAAAAGACTTAGTAGACTTAGTAAGTAATCTTTAATTATGTTGCATATAATTTAGGAAACAAAGACACGTGAATGATGTGAAAGTGTTAGGAGTTGAAATCACTCCTGCTAGTTTAGTTTGAGTGACACTGAGAGCATGTCACATTGTTCTATCTTCTGCACGTGGACTGTGGGGGAGGCACCAATGGAGACTCCTGTTGGTTTTCAAAAAGGTGGTAAAAAGTAAATGCTCTGCGTCATCCATGCAGATTACCTTTAGGGCAAAACAACACGTGAAGTGATAGCGCTGAAACCCACACAGCAGATGCCTCCTCTGCAGATCACCAGTGCCATCCTGGATACAGTGTCTGTGATGTACAGTAGGCTGTGGGTGCAGGGGGAAACAGGCAGCAGGGAAACACTTTCTTTCTTTCATTGCCTTTTTCAGTGCAGCAAGCAATTGATTATTTTGAAATTAATTTTAAAAATGTATCCCTGAATCTAGAACTTTTTGACAACCCTTTCTTTTTTGATGCCTCCGTCTGTAAAAGTATGTTTTCCATCTCTAATGTGCCGAATAGTGATTTTGTTGGAAGGACTTTAGCACAGGCTCCAGTGGTTCAATAAAAACAAAAGAGAAACCAGAGGAAAGATGCCAGATTGATCTGGCAGCCCTATTCTGACACCTATAGTGGTGAGGCATTGCTATGCAGCGGGTGGCATATTGGGGAGCCTTGGCATCATTGTGTGGCATTCTCACAAGGATGCTGGGAAGGTTGTTTGTGGTATCCATGGTGATAGAGATCAGCCTCACTCATCTCCCACTGTTTCCTTTCTCTGACTCAGTGCTCAGCATCCACAAGAGGCCAGCTAGTGGGGCCACTGATATCAACTTTCCCATGAAGGGCTGGAGAGGAATGGTAGAGTGGGCACGGAACGCAGAAGATAAGGTCATTGTCTCCAGGAATGCTCTGTCCTTGGGCAAACCAGGTAAGGCCAAAATGACAACACACATGGGTTACAGGCATATTATAGTCATAAGTTAACATTTGTTTTAGAAATCTGCTGTGCTAATTAACTTTACGTGCCCTGTGAAGTGTTAATTAATTTCATTTACCCTGTTACAAAATAAGAATTAACCTATGGTATATCTGGAAATGTCTTTTGTATTGTTTTCTAATTTTCATAAGCCCTTGAATGATATATAATGTAGAATATATACAAACTACATATACTGAATATATGCTGGTGATTTAGTTCCTTCCACAGTGAAATTTAGAAAATACAGTCTTTAGCTGTGATGGTTATCACCTTCAAACACCTTAGAGAACATTGTCAGGATCCTGACCTGTGCCTTGCTCACGTGTTATTTGGCTTTCTATCAGCCTCTTCAGTCTTTTTTGAATTTGCCAGTTTCCTTGCAGGGGAATGACTGTGATCACACCTGCTTTTCATAAAAAGGTGTGGTACTCTTTGAGAGGCTGCTTCATCAACACCTGAACCTCATACAAGAAGCATGCACTTCATCACTAGAAAGCCATCTCACTTGATCTCACAAAGATCACAGTACCCACCTCAAGTCTTCACACTCTTGGAGCAATTTTCAAAAGCTTTTTTGTTCCAGTGCACAATTTACTCAACTTTTTCCAATTCAGTTGCAAGCTCTAATTTCCTAAAAAGAGAATAAAAAATAACTTCTTGTTCTTATATTTTACATCTACCTTAAAACAAATCACCCTGATTTTCACCTGTTTTCTGTCTTGTGCTTGCATTTCAATTAGTTATTTTTTCTGTCTGCCACAGTTCCACAACCAGCCTTTGTCATTTCTGTTTCCATGTAAACCCTGGAGGAAACTAATCTTTCAGCACATACAGCCATAAGAAAGATTATTATGCATGATGTATTTCAGAATATAATAGAATATCCATAAAAATGGCACACTTTCTGAGGCACAATCTTTCTAATATACTGTATGTATACATTTCCAGGTAGTGTATACATGGAAGAAGAAAGTGAAATTCTAGCCTCTTGCATATTATACCCCACAGGTGATGAATGTAATCTTACTGTAAAAAGGAAAATCTCCCTCAAGCAAAAACTGTGACAATATATAAAAGGTTTTAAAGAAAATCACAGTCAGCTTCTTTCTGTATCATTGCATAAAGGGAGAGGAGATTTCCAAGGCCTCTATACAGTAAATCCACCAACTGGACCACTCTGTAATAAAGTGTAGAAATCAGGACTTTATCCACTTGTATAGGTAAAGAAAGCCCAGCATGGTTACATGCTCCTAAAAGTCAAATGTCAGCAGCTGCCAATTGAGTGCATATGAATCTTCCTGTGGTAGGTTTCCATAGTATAACTCTTATCCAGAAAAGTTTTATTCACAGTCAGTTCGGGAACTTTTCTCCAGCAGTAAGAGCTGCCACTGATAGAAAGAGTATATAGTAATTTCCTTACCTGAAACGGATTACTTGAAGAATTTCAATTGCGACTTGGACTAATATGACTTACTGCTTTAGGCTTTCAGTTGATCAGCTGAGATGGACAAGACTAGCCCCTTCTTTGTTACACAGAAGTTTGGTAGTTGCATCTTCTGTTTGTTTCAAGAGTCTTCATCATGCTTTTATTAATATTGATTGGATCTGCAAATCTCAGAGTCTGAAGCAATGAAACAAAGAACCTGATTTCAGATTTTCTCACTAGCTAAAAAGACCACATACTGTTCCAGGTAGGGTTTCCCATTTGCCTCAGATCAACCAGACACTTGGTGTCAGACAAGATAAGATTGTTCACCTGGCCTTTAAATTAAACCCCCTAAATTAAAAATGAATTATGAAACAAACCACTCTGAATGCCTTATCATTAGAAACCATTAAAATACTAGAATTGTTATATGAAAACTATCCTGAATGATTTGTATTTGTGCTATTTCTTTTATGCTATTGCTATGAATTTGCAGTTGGCCATATTATGAAGCTGCTAATTCATACATCTTCCTTACTCATTAATTATGTTGATCAGCTGTTGACAAAAAAGAGAATATACCAGAAATTTAAATTTCACTTAGTTTACATACTAATTTGTTTTAGTTAAGAGGCAGCATGCAGGTCCCATACAGTCTCAAAGACTTCTATTGAACGGAGGCCAGCAGACATTAGTTCCAAGAGTACGTGAATGGTGCTTCAGGACATAAAAAATAAATATACATACAAATATGAAAGAATTATTCCCTCCACTCCTCTGCTACAGCCACATACCCATGAGAGCTCAGATGCCTGTCTAGGATTAACATTTCCAGCACTCTTCCTTCTTTGAAATACAGTATGGGAGACTACATCATTTTTAGAAATGCTTTTTACTACACTATGGTGATAAAAAAATATTTTTAAAATAAGTATTATTTTATTTAAGCACATTTATTCAAGTTGTGAGGGCTACACAAATGAGAACTACAGAGTGTATTTGTATCCATTGCTTTTAATCCTGTGTACAGTCTGTTGTCTCCTTTCTCATGTGAAGCAGATCATCTGAGCCCCCACTGGCTATTGGATTTAGTCCTTGAGGTTGTGGATAAAGTTAATATCTTTAATGGTGTTTTTATTGATCTCATGGGTTAACTGCTTCAGGTTGCACATCAGCAGACTGAGTGGTATAATAATCTTATGTAGGTGTTTGAGGACTGAGAGTATAAAACTGTTGCTATAGTGCACTACAAAGTACAGTGCATAGGATAACTTTAAACAGACCTAACCTCTTCTTCTTCTTAATATTATTAATAGTGATAATTATGATGATGTTACTCTTTGCAGATGTAGATGATTCCTCTGTGTTTGTGACGGGGATTGTTCTATACAGAAACCTGGGCAACATTCTTTCATTGCAACGGTAAGACAGGGTTTTATTCCAATCAACTAACTGAGCTTCAATATAAGAGTAGACATACTCTGTCTTCTATATAAGCAACTGATTGAGAATAATTGAAAGATGTGGTTTGTAGACTTCATTTCATTGTTACTCCAAAAATGTTATTAAAATTTATGAATCCTTATAAAAAATAAACCTTCCTAAAAAATATAAGTATAAATATTGTCTTCTACAAAGAATTGTGACATTTTCATAGAGACTTATACAGTAGGTCACCAGTAAATTATTTTCATAAGAGAACTATTATTTTTGTTTATTTTGTATGTAAATGACATAAATATAAAACCAATATTATTCTTATCATCTAGAGAAAATAAAATCAGTGACAATCAGATTTCAGGTCCTGGGGCTGAGATACAGCTACACAACACTGACATTTAACTTGACTGATAACACACAGAAATATCAGAGATATGCCACAGGACATCATGCAGAGTGCCCTGAGAGAAACATTTTTGTTTTTGTGCAGATGGGGGAGAATTTCATTTGTGGTCTAAGCCAGGGAGCAGATGTTGTTTGTGATTATGTCTGTTGTTATTGATGCTGTTGTGTGACCCAGCATTTTCTGATTTTCAGGAACAGCACTGTGCTCAACTCTAAGGTGATTTCAGTCACGATCAAGCCCAACCCTGGCTCTTTATCAGCTCCTGTTGAGATTGAGTTCTCTCACCTGTACAACGTGAGTACTTCCTTTCCCTTACGCACCAAAATCAGACAAGTTAATTCCTCCACAAGCACAGATGTGTCCTAGTCTGACCTGATACCAGGCAAGTGCCAACAGTGGTACAGATAGGTCTAAAATGTTGTTAATCACCGAGGTCCTTGCCAACTGGCAAAGGCTGGCCAGTCGCAGATGTCCCCTGTTGAAGATATTGGTAAATTGGTTCCATAAATATTCTACAGGACTCAATAGAAGCAGAAGCTTGTCTTGGAAAAAACATTTTTTCTTCCAAATTGTATCATTATAATTCTAGCACTTTTTGTGGTCTTCCACTATCCTACATCTACAATCTACATTTCCAGCTTGACTTCTAAAAGATCCACACAACTTCTCTTCTATCTGGTCTGTCAAGGACAAAACAGCCTTCATCAATTCAACAGTATTCAACATCTTACAATACTAAGACTAAGTATACATTTTTTGTGAGATAAAGGTTCCAAACACTTACAACAGTGCAGAATACTTTGCTGTATCGAAGAAATAATAATAACATGATAAACGCTGTTTATTTTATTGCTTGATTAACCCTCCTGTTCTGGGTATCCCCAAAGCTTTTGAATCTCATCAGCCATTTACAGTTACCCAGAGAATTGTAGCAGTAGGAAGTTTTGATTTTGGAGTTCCTGCATGTGTAATGATAGTTGTAGTGACAGACATGAATTGTATGCCCTTCTCCTAACCCTCTGTGAACGTCTTCTCTCTCTACACAGGGAACCATCAACCAGACCTGCATTTCATGGGATGAGAGTGAAAGGTAAGCAGTGCGTTTATGAGTTCACCCAATGCTGATCAAAGAAATTGAAATGGAAGCTTGAGCTTCAGAGAGAGTTGCTGCTGTATATCTTTGTTTTGGTATACATTTTTACTTGTCTAAAATTCCATTACGACAAGCTTTTTCATGTTATATAAAAATGTCATTATCACGTTTAGGACACAGGCAGAGAGAGAACAAGAACACCCATGCATGGTCATCCCTGGAGTCGGGAATGTATTTGGTTTTGAGGGCTGATTAGGTAGCAGGTTCTGCCTTAGACTTCTATTGGGGTTCCAGAGCTCTAAGCTAAAAGACCCTTCTTCATGATGTTGCCTTAACTTAGTATGCATTTCTTATCATTCATGTTACTTTTGGTTAACTTAAGACTCTCACAGGCACTGTAAGGAGTAGTAACGGGAAGGAAAAGCAAGGATTTATCTGCTTTACACTAGGCAACGAGCTGTAATTGATATGTGTTAATTTTTCATAATGCCTAACACTTACACTTTAAGGTAAAGTTATTTTGGATGGGATCTAGTGCAGTGTGAAGTGCTTTCATAAATGCTAATTCTTATATGTCCCTGAAAAAAGATAGATCACCTATAGTTTTATTGTGCCCTTTCAACACAATGCAGATGGGATATTTGCATTTAGATAGATATGTACCACTTGTGTTATAGGGATGAAACGTGAAATGCATTTTCCACTTCTTGGATTAAAAAATTGTGATGAAAAAAGGAAAAAAAAAGAAATCCAATTTGGCTGTGTGCTTTGAAAAAATGATCCAAGTAAAATTAAAATTTATTTTGGATGGAGTGTATGATTAATGAGTTAATACTTTGTGGATGAATTGAAAACTAAAGAGCCCAGTTATTTGGCTTAGCTGCTGTGTTTCTCTTCAAGGGCATTGTTCTAGAAAGAAATCTACCCTAGATTCTCCAGGCTATTTGAGGATATACAGTAGCATAGGGATTAGTAACGCTGTGACATAATGGAGTGTAAGAGGTTGTTACACTTCTGATAAAATATTATGGTTGTAGGTATGATACTGTAAAAATATGTACTTCTATGTTTCTCAACTTTTGGAATAAGGTAAATTTGAATTGAGATTTTGTTAAGTAATATTATTAGTTGTCGTTCTCCTACATGTTCTGTCATTAGATCCTTACTTCAACCTAACAATTTAACCAAGATATACCCATGTACACAGTACCATTTAATGAAATCTATAAATAAAAAATCTGGGGGATAATCAAGTAAAATAAATGATATGCTTCTCACTTACATATAAAGATCTACATGATTTTCAATTGGTAGTGCACTTGGATTGCAAATGAAATTGCCAGCAGTTCCAATTTGGGAATCTGGATAAACCTTTTTATACTAGCTACAATGGCACTTGAGGGGAAAAAACATTTGATCAAGTAAGAGATGAGTAAGTTATGTTCCTGACCTCTTTGTACCCTCAGGAAATCAGGTCAACTTATTACTTGCAAGTTATATGTTTTCCTTGCACTCACATGCCTTTATAACAGAAAACCGAAAGACATGGCATGTACTGTAAGTTGACAACTGATTGAATTAAGTTTCTACTTTACTCTTCCAGTCCAAATATGTTTTTTTTTCTAGCCAAATTCACTATGCTATGGAAAGCTAGCAGTTGTTACGATGGAATTTGCATACAAAATTAAAGTTGGATGTAATTTTTTTTCAGAAATATTTATTGTCACATACACTTAAATTTAATTTTTTCTAGTGACAACTTGATTTCTAAACAACTTCTCAAAAAATGCTTTCACTCATTGAATGGAAATGTAATAATCCGTTTTTCAATAATGCTCGACGCAGAAAGTAGCTCTAAGTTTTGACTGACAGCTATTGCCATGATTTATTTTGAATTAAAAAAACAGTTTCTGCTAGTAGATTGCATTCAGATATTTTTTTGAATTATGTTGCTACAGTTGACTCAATATCAGGCAGAATACAGAGATTAAAATAAATTAAAAACTGGATTTATATTGGAGCCATACAAGTGGGTTAAGTCATAAGTTAAAATTGGGTGCAGTCACATCCCTCACATACTCTCTGACACCTTGACCATGAAGCATCTTAATGAACTCTGAGTAATCTCTAACTGAGCTAGTAAAATGCCTGTTTTCTGTCCCAGTGTGTCATTAGTCACTATAAGTTTGAGCTACTGAAACTTAGTTTTAATTCATTTATTTTAACATGAAATTCCAACTGGCCCTGTGAAGGAGTGATGTCCCATCCAGCGCTTATCTCACCTTGCACCCATTGCTTGTCAAGTTATGCTTTGGCTCCCTCGCGCGAACCTGTACTGGATAAGCGGATTTAAAAAAAACGAATGGGTGGATAAAATTCCAATTTTCGTAGTAAAGCTAGATGGTATTGAATGCCATTATAAGCATTCTGGTGCTTAGAAATGAGTCAGACTTAAGTAAGATCTAAAAAAAAAACGTTAGATGAAGGGACTCCAGTGAAGTCCAAAACTCATCTAGTAATGGATTTCAGGTACCTGTAGGCCTGAAAGTAGCTCACTACCCACTCTCTCTGAAGTTTGAAAACCATTTCTTTCCATATCAGACAAGAAGTCTGAGAGGGGCCCTTGAAAACTCAAGTAAAATGTATTTTTGATTGACTCTCCTGTGCCTTGAACTCTGTCTGAACAGTTGTGTCTCTAGAAGCAAGTGGCTGTGTGAGTGATTGCAGAGATGAGGTCGGCAGGGTTCCGGATCACACTTGGTGTGAATTTATTGGAAGAGTTTCTGTTAAATAGTTCAGGATCAATTTGTTATCACCACAGTTCAAGTACGATGAATTAGCTGCCCTATCCCTAGGGTGCTGCTTTTACTGGATTTTGTTAAAATATCAATTGCCTGAAAGGAATGCATTTAGAAATCTAACTCCCTGCTTCCTGACAAATTGATCTGTCTAGGTCTACCACTGTAATATCACATAATGACACGGCAAATGAATGGCTTAAGTTTTTTATTGAAAGTAAATGTCCAGCAAGCATATATACATAGATATTCTTCAGTTTCAATAAAGTCTAAAGTTCACTACCACTCAGGACACCGTTTTTTTCAGAGCATATCAAATGTGACCTTTCAGACGGAAAAGAAAAGATTTATTTACTACTTTAAGAACACAGAATTTATTTTTTGCTCTTTGTGGACTTCTGTGGAATTAAGACTGAGCGTTTTCCTCACTGTGGTGCTGTTCACCACTGGGGGAATTCAGTGAAATTCAGAGATTACCCCCTGATCAGGACACAAATCAATAAACCTCACTGAGTGTAGTCACTGAGTAGTCACTGTGCTTCACTATGATAACTGTAGAATAAAATCATGATACCTACTGTACAATAAAGTATTCAAAAACATTTTAAACCATTAAACCATATTTAGTTAACTAAATAACCTAGTCTTTTAGGGTCCCCCCAAATAACTAGCAGAAAGATGGGGAGGGCTGGGAAACACAAGTAACTACACATTTAGCATGAGGATTTTTTATAAGTGTTCTACCCACCTCTGCTGGATGCAGAGACAAAGGGCAGTTACTGTCACTGCCCAATTTATTAATTTAGCTCAGTACCCAGAAAAAGCTAATAAGATGTTTACCTGAGGTGTGCAGACAGGTCAGAGCAGCTCAGTACCGACTGCTGTAACTATCTCTGAAAGCACTCTGCATGCTAGTGCTGCCAGGAGATCACACTTAGAAAGACAAAGAAAAGATCAACAACAAAGCAACATGAACAAGAGGAATAAGGGACAGAAAAAATACTGGTATATCAAGGAGGACAAGGAGGAGTTATCAGTGACTGAAGCAGAATGGGTACACATAACTAGATATTTAAGTGAAGAAAGAAAGCTCATTACCATGCCTGTTTTCACATTCTGCTCTTTGCCACACTGCCCCTGCACTAATAACTCTTCAAAGCTTTGAGGAGTGATTAGACAAGCATGACAAGAAAGGGAGCTCAAGAGAAAGAGTAATAATAAAGCGTAGTTTTTATGTATGGGAGTGTCTCTACACATTTTCTGGGGTGAGTATAGTGCTGTGTGTCTGGCTAGCTCTGTGTGGTACCTGGTGTGTGCTGCCTAGCCTTAGCCTTAGAGAAGGGAGTCTTTGTCAAAGGAGACAGCTCGAACAGGAAGGGAACAGGAGAAGGGATCCAAGCTGACACAATGTCTTAATGAGCTTTTTATATCAAATTCCCTAAGGCTTATTTGTATTCTACATACATTTTTTACAGCTGCGTATTCTAGTGTCTAGTGTATAGCTTTAGGAAGATCCAAAATTTTTATTACATATTTTTTATTATTGGTATCTTGTTACTCAGCATTTGTACATAAAAATCCTATTTTACAACAATTTCCATGTACTGTAATAGTGAATATTTCAATACAGTGTGTATAGATTTGAGAAAAATATTTTTTTTTAAATGATTGATTCTACAGAATAATAACACAATGTACAAAACATCTCAAATAAAAAAAATGGAGGAAGGAGTCTTGTACTAATAATAGTTGATGGATGGGTGGTGGTGAACTGACTGTCTTTTTAGTTGCTTACTGTCATCTCTTAGTAGTGAGACACTGCAGGGTCCCTCTTTGTCCAGCATATTTTTTTGTATTGTTTTTGTTGTTTTTATGTTGGGATGTTATATTGGGCACTAACACCTTTAAAATGTGCCTGATATATTTGTGCAGACATTCGCTTTCCATTTTATTGCAAATGTTGTTGTTTTAATATTTGAGCCACTACTGCCTGGCAAGGATACAGGGTTTTAATTTGAAGTTCAAGCAAAAATGTATGCTACAGTAAAAGGCGGGTATCCAGTAAACACCTTTACAACTACCTAAGCTACACAGTTATATTACTGTCGTTAATGGCAGCCAGGGAGCGAGTATGGATATTTTAAGACCTAAAGAACGCCAGAAGATGTGCAAAGGAATGATGCTCTGTGATGATGTGGGACTGAGCATGCACAATTGGACCTCTGCATACATATTTCAGCAGTGATATTGAATACCTGTGTGATAAACTGTGTATGATAGCAGGTGATTTCAGGAACCTAAGAGACTCAATGACAAGTGGAGTTAAATTGAAGGAAGGAGTATAAAGCAGAGACCCATGAAATAGTAGACCACATTAGCAGCATCAGGCATTTTTAATTTGCCAGCAGCCACTTTCTTTTTCTCAGAAAAAACCTCGAGAACGAAGTCCATTCTGTTGCTTAGCAACTGCATGTTAAACTTAATCTTATGTAAGACCCTGAAAGTTCTGCTGTATGCAACAGTGTCATAACAAAGGTTTACATTGGACCACTTTAACTGAGTTCTAGCTATGTCTGAGTTAAGTCAAGGCATTTTTTTTCATTCAGCTGTATTGGAAGTGATTTTGTTGTGGTCTATGCACAAAGTGTTTTAAGTGCCTGGTTAATTCTGCAGATGCATGTAAATTAGAGGTATTTTTTCAGAATATTAAGATGTATAACAGGAGTCTCCAACCTGGTCCTTAGGAACCACAGTCCAATTAGTCTTTTAGGGTCCCCTGAATTGCCTCTTTGTTAAATACTGGGAATACGTGGAAGTTATGAATCAATTAAACAAGTGTTTTTTTTTTCAGTTAAGGAGCTGGTCCATGAGGGTTGAAGGATATACAGATTTTTGTTCCAAATGATCTCTAAATACTTAATTGAACACATCGCCTGCTAAATTGACCACAGTTAAATTGTACTGGGCCTTTAGGAATTGATGTAGGGATTACCCTATTAAACATGCTGCATTCAAGGTCTTGCAGGACCAGGGCTAGAGACAGGTCTGTTGTAACTGACTTCATGCTCTATGCAAATTTGGGACAAGGAAGAAACACTGGTTTTCAAGGCTTTTTCAAGCTGCCTTCTTCTTTCTCTGATGATAAGTTATCCCCAAGTTTCTCCCAAGTCTGGAATTTTGGGAATGAAATGTAAGGTTTTGATTCTAGTAATGACATCCACGCCAATATACAGACAACACAAGGCTATAATTGTAGATATAAGAAATACATGAAATTTATGGTTATGGTTTTGGCAAAGCTATGTTTTCAAATTTAGCAGTAAGATTAATAGCATTTGGGATTAAACTTCCAGAAAGGGCTGTTAAGAAAAAGCGGTAGCTAATGTACAGAATAGATGAGAGAATATGAAATTACTTAATTACAAATAGCTAGACTGACCGAGTTCTCTGTTCTGCCTCTGAGAGTGATCTGTTCTGTTACCGTGCACTAGGAAAAGGGCAGGCCTTGGAACTGGGAAGTGTGCAGAGAGGACTGTCTACCACCTTAGCTGAGTGGTGTCAGATTGCACAGCTGTGTTACTGTGTTCTGCAGACAAGTACAGGTTGAAAATGTATGATGATGATTGCTGCTATCATTTTTTTTGCTAAATGTGCATAGCTTTAATTTAAGGAATTTATTATTTTTGATAGTAAAGAAAGCCTTATACATCACAAAGAATTAATGACCAGGAATTTAAAAAATATAAAGATTGAAATTCCTTGAATTTGATTTACAATAGGATACCTAAATTATGGATATTACGACAGCAATCCTACTTCTTCTCACAGTCATCATCCACAGACTCCCACACCTGACACTCTCTAGTGAGGATACAATGTCATGGCATTTGTAATGCTTGTGTGAATTCCATATCATTAAACTAAAAAAGTGACACTTGCAGGGCAGTGGAACTTGAAGGCTTTTGGAATGAGTCATTTTTGTTGTGAAAAAGAAATAGAAGAACATTTGTTAGCTACATCTGTGAACAAAAAAATAGTATATGGACTGTGCATGCAAAAGAAATAGAGCAGTTAATTAAAAAACTTACCTTTTATATTTTACACTGTATACCGAGTCATGCATTTCCCTCAGGAATGAAATTCATATGCGATATCTGATAACAAATAATTCAAAAAGGTTCCATTTAAATAAAACAGGTGCCTTTAGTAACCTGCCCTTGACATTTCATGTAACAACTATTATAATTGTTTTATGAAATAAAGAATAAAAAATACAACCACCAGTTAGAGCACATTTGACGTCTAATTAGGGAGATTCAGCTCAATTGTTATGTATATTCAATGAAAATTTGCCTCAGGCACTAATGCTAATTTGTTTTAAAAATCTTTCAAGGCAAACTGTCTGGAATCCAAGGGCAAGTTGTTTCCCTTTCTCCAGGCCACGGGCCAGACCTTTCTGGGTCTGTCTCTGTTCGACTGTCCCTAGCTTTCAGCTCCAGAGTTTTCTCAAGGCTTTAAGATCACTGCTTTGCTAATAACTCCACAGATTCATAAGCTGCAGTGTATGAGGCTTGTAGCCAGACACTCAGAATACAAGTAACTTCTGCCGAGAGGAAAAGATTCAGCAATGTGGAATCATGCATTTCCCAGCTGAGCACTTTAGTTCCACTTTCAGACTGCGAATGTAGTAAATGAGATGAGAAGAGGGGGAGTGAGGAAAAGCAAAAGAGAGGCTCACTTTGCTAAATGGCCCATTTAAAACCTTTCTACCCAAGATCCCAGATCAGTGCCAGGAGCTGAGCCTGATTGCCCAAAGGGGGCTCCCTCTGTCAGCATGCCTTTACTTTGTATTCTTCAGCCAGACTGCAAGCTCACTGAATACTGCCCTGCCATACCACTGATCCTGACTCCAATGTACCATGAAGTTAGTGGAGATAGTCCTGCAGTTCACCAAGCTTTAGATATAAATCTTTATATAGGAAAGACTACTATGAATTATAGTACCATGTGCAAAGAGCAGTGGCATTGAAAGCATGCTGAATGCAAAAGTGACGTTGCATAACACACTGACAGAAGGACAGGGGTTATTTAAAAAGAAACTTGTCCACCCACTCACAAGACATTCCTTACCTACTGTCTTTTCTCACATTAATTCTAATAGGTTTTCTAGAGACACAACAATCATTTTTAAACATTTCTTGATTTCATCCATTTTTATATTGCTACTATACATAACCAAGCAATGCATGATGTGACTTCAATTGTGATGCCCAAAACCTTGTAGTTATTGAATATTGACTAGATTTTTTTTTCACGATGACAGCATACAGGGTCTCCCATCTCATGTTCCTTAAAGTGGTGTGAATTTAGAGACTGAAATTATTCAAATATATTTCACACTGGTGCCATTGATGAGACAATATACTGTATAGAGCACGCATATGCTACTCACAGGTAAAGTAGGATTATGAACAAAGCCATTATTCTATCAATATCAGTCATTCTTTGGTATTAAACTTTGCTTTGTTTTACATTAAAATGTTTTTGTTTCTAAAACCATGCAACTCAGTAGCTGTGGATGCTTGTGGTGATCTACCGTAAATTCCATATTTGTATTCACTTCAGCGAACTTTGATTCCTTGTCTGCCATTACTTTACCTTGATACTATTTTTAAGGATCTACCTGAAAGTTTTAATAGCGGAGACATTACTCAGCCTGTGACAGAAACTGTGCGTATTGGGCAGACAGCAGAATGTGTGGGAGTGACGAACTCACAGCACACAGTGGCTGTCATCCACCAACAACTTCACTGCCTTAGCTGCTTATGGCCCTATACTGTACATAAGGGTAATGAGCTCACCTCCTCCATCCTGCTGCTGAGATGGTAGCTGTAGCGGAGGTTGTCTGTAAGAGCCATAGCAGTTGTGACATTAAGTGTAAGTTTAGCTGTCACACTAGCTGTGTGCGTAATTGGTTCCATAGTCATACCAGGAATTAGGTTTGCATAACAGTAGGTGTGATGTTAGTTGTAACAAACTTGTATTTATTGTTGGGACCGCTGTGGAATTAGAGCTTGCACTTGTGGCTGGAAAAACTATTTCTGCTGTTGTAAAACAAAGCTGTATATGAGATACTTTGAAACTACAAATTCCAATATTGTCAGGACAAACATAGGGCAGTTGACATTTACCTCTTCTAACAAACACTGTATTGCGTATTGCATGCTATGTTAATATGTTAAGGACAAGATGAGGTCACCAAAAGGCGCTAGCATTTCTAACTTCAACTGTCTCAAGGTCTCTGAAAGAGTGTGGCAGATCCAAATACTTACAGTAGTTCAGTAAATCCTAATGAATGTGATATAGAGACAGTACGTATTAGAGGATATTTATCATACAATAACTTACATAACTGAGGGAACAGCATCCTCCCCATGAGGCCGTGATCAAACCCTGCCTCACTTCTGTGAGAAATGAGCAAGGGATTAAGATGAGTTGGAGGAATGGGTGCAAGAGAGATGTGCAAAGGCAAGCTCAGTAGGCGTGATAAAAATACATAGGAGAGCAGAAGTGGACAAGATTAGGACAGTCCTAATGGACTTTTTAAAAAGATGCTCTGGACAGATGTTTCCTCCAGAGCATCTTTTAAAAAGTCCATTAGGCGACACCCATAACTCTCAGAAATTAAGTGGTTTCTTGCTAAACTCTAACTGTTTATGAAGAACAATGGCTGTTAAATGATGTTAAATGATAAAATTGATGAAGGAAGTAGTCAGATACAACTGCAAGACTTGAATATTTAAAGAGGTCTTAGACTGAGCTTTAATTCTACAATCCACAATCTGGACTTACTTTTATTTTCCATATAACATAGCAGAAATAAAAACACGGGCACAGAAATGTCTCCGAATGTTTTACTGGACGCCCTGAGTCACTTTCTGTAGCTGTCTCACTAGGGATGTTGGTACAATGGAGTATACGATAATGATTAGTTTAATCTTATCCCTGTAGTCTGCTTACATAGTGTGTCTGATACAGCCTAATTTCCCCTGTTTTGGGTAATGACCCACTTTAATTAGGGGTGCTTAAATATATTTTCACTTGATCAAATTTGTTCACTTTATAACTCTTTTTTTAATATTCAGAGTAGACATTTAAAAATGTTCACATTACATTGATACATTATATGTGGATTTAAGCTTTTTTTCTGGTTTTAGAATAATTAACAGATTTGTTTCGCGTGTATTGGAATAACCTGTATGAGGAGAAACCTTGCAGTGTAAGCAGCTTCAGCTAGACCTCTCTTCACAATTCCCAGCCTGTTTTTATACAGCTGTGTGTGATGCAGTGGAGAGTGTAAAGGATTAAGAAAGAGCTAGCTAATTTGAGGATTGGATTCGGTTTTCTCTGTCTAATTCGCCGTGTTCTATCTTCTCTCTCCCCGTGTAGCTCCTCTCTGCTTGGATCGTGGTCTGGCAGAGGATGCAGAGCGGTCCCAGTCGATTCATTCAGAACTAAATGTGTCTGTGACAGACTCTCTACCTTCGCCATTTTAGCACGGCTAAATCCTGATATGGTAAGTCGAACACTTCCATTTCTTTCAACCCTACTAGCGTAGCTTTTGTTTAATTTAAAAACGAAAAATATCGTTTGTGTCATTCTGTATCAACAGATCATTCTAGCTCGCTTGCTCTCAGTCTCTCTCGCCAGCGTGTCAGTGGTATTCAGCAATATCTTAATTTCATGTCAGTTTATGTGATGTGTTGCAAATAGGTGAAGAACACTTTATAGATTCCTTGACTGATAAAATGTCGTCCATTTCATAGTTATTTCATTACTGATCTTGTAACCATAATAAAGGTTGCTCGTCCAGTTTTAAAGCAACAAGCTTGATTATCGTGTTGCTGTTGATTAATCTAGATTTGATTAGCATACATTATCAAAAGCATGGAATAAAGATACGGTACGCAATTGTGCTATGGCAACAAAATGAGGTTTGCATTCGCGGGGTTTTGGTTGATATGCATTTAAATAAAAAAAACATTTTCTGCAACGTCGTTTTATTTTTATTTTTATACAGTACAAACTGCAAAGCAGTTGAAAGCGAACCCTTTTCGACGTGTACATAATTTGTCTCCATAAGTAATAAAAAAAGAGTTTTTATCTTCACACGAAGGTTATCCTAAAAATTAAGTACTTGCAGGTTTTTTCAAATGTATTTTTTATAAAAGGCCATGCTCTCCTAATACTTATATGCATTGGATACACACTGTTTAAATTGGGGATGTGAAGGTTAATACCAGGCATTTTTCTGTATTTCTGTAGAAAAGGGCAGTGTCTTTGTGCAAAATTTTCATTGAGTAAGATTGGTTATTATTAGAGTGGAAACTGCCTCTAAAGCATTTTGTTCACTAGTTGCCCTGGTAACAACATCTGCACTGGAGGCTCTTAAAGCTATAGAAGACGGTATAACAGGGCCTTTTGTGTGGGTTGGCCCAGATAGTGGGAAAAGGAGAAAAAAATAACCTCAAACCCCTCCTGGCCAGCTACTGACGGAGTGAGAATCTTTTCCACTTTCTGGATTTTATGATTGCCTGCTACTTGCACTTGCTGCATCAAACCTGATGGTTATTTTATGTGATTGAGTTTAACTAGTAAAGCTTATGTGTATTAATAAAGCAAATGTCTAATAAATAATCAATATAAAATGCTACACTAAGATAAATATTGCTTTCAGATTGAATGTTGGTTTTCTTCTGTAAATGCTACATTAACATCCCTGTTTGCAATTAATTTCGGCTATAAATCTGTATTCTACAAAATATTTGATACTGTAGTAAGCTTTTCTGAAATATATCCTTGTGGTGCTGAATTAAGGTTCATCATTAGGTTACACTGAACACTGTGCCTTGTTTGCATTAGAGCAGATTCTGCTGTTTTAATTTTGGTCTGTTGCAACCCCACTGTCAATGAAAATGCATTACATTCTGAGTTTCTGTTCTTTTCTACCTGGACAGATGTGCTGTGTTTTTCAGCTCAGTGCAGTGTTTTGTCAGCTGCATGTATATTTTTGGTGATGTGATTGTTTCCTTTTCGCCAGTTTGCCAAATTAGAAGGACAGATGAAATGCCCTTGTGTCTGTAGGCTCCAGGCACAGTGATAATAATTTCTCTTGCAGTTGCCAATATCTGAACATTTTCTGTCCAGCAGCCATGTCTGAAGCTAGTCTTGAACAGCCTGTGAATAGCAAAGAAGCTAACCAATGAGAGACAGACATCTGGTTGCCAAGCAGACATTTTCACTCTCGCTAATGTACCTTCTACACTTCTTGAATGCCACTCACTGCAAAATGATGGGCTGTAGAAAAAGAAAAAAAGGCAATCATTTTAAACAATCATTCCTGATTTCTGTAGATTTAACTCCAAAAAGAAACTGAGACTGGTAACTGACAAACACCACACCTGCCATCCAAAATGTTAATGATAAGCTCCATAGAAATATGTGGTACACAAGGGAGAATGACGGCCATACTATAGGCTGCCATACTAGAGATCATGAATAGGGATATTTCAAGAAACACCTAAATACTTCTTATCTCAAGATTCAGATGGCACTGAGGGCTCTTCTGGAATCACTTTTTTATTGAATTCTGTGCCAGTGATGCAGTTGGAGAGATTTAGATGCAAAGCTGTTGCACTGATTTTGTAGACAGCTGCTGGCTGTGCTGTCTATTGGTTTGGGCCAACTGTGCCCCTGACCGCAAAATGGGTTTTAGCCTGTTCAAACAGTTGTACAATTTCTGGTGGACAGGACAATCAAAATTTTTGTACAATGTAAATTACCTAAATGTATGCACTTCTGTGTTATGACAACATTGTCTCACATTGCTTTACTTTCCAGTCCTTCTACAAAATCAAAAATAGATAAGGTTGTTCAATAATGCTTCAGAGTAGACCTCTTCTCACAATTTTTTTAGTTTAATTAAACCATTTAAAAGTAGCTTTAGCAATATTTTGAACATATTACACAATTAAATGCGAACATATTGACACTTATGTTACTGTTGTTGTTAGTTACTAAGGTAAATTAATATGCAGTCTTTGTCTTCTCTCTGGTGCACTAAATATTAAGTATTATTAACAACTGAATGCCTGCTTAAATCGTGATACTTTGGTTTATGCATAAACCTACAGTTTGTAGATTTGGAATTATGAACATGCATGAAGGATCTGATGCTATTAAACACAAATCCATATTCCAGTTTCAGTGGGATTTGGAGCTAAATTGGCACTTGCAATATTGGCATAGCAATCTTGCTATGCCAGATATGCCAGTTATGAACACTGTAGCCAAACAGTGTTCATACCTCTGTCTGCTGATTTGAACACAGCAGTATTTATTCATCTAAGACCATGAATCTTTTAAACTGTAATGGATTTGTTTTTGCATCTGAATGTAAATGGTCTTTCTATACCATCTTGTCCCAATGTCTGTCTCAAGACATCACTTAACCAAAACGAAATAAGTTTGTGCTTTTATATTGGATATTTCTGATTGATATGTACTGTATACTTGCTTAAATCTGGGTCCTGTTGAACTACACACAGCTCCAGAGTTGGGATGTGAAATATTCAAATGGGTTTTAATTAATGGTATTCTTATTATACTGTTTAGTTTTCCTGCATTACATGATTATCACTTTATGAGTATCTTGCATTTTATAATCGGACAGCACTGTTTCTGGAATGTCAAGATTAAATATTCATAATCCATTGTGTGGTAGCAGTTAACGTTTGTCAATTTCCCCTGTGTTCCATTCCAGTGCACTTTTAATCACAGTCTCCTTGCTTTTTGTGGGACTGCTGTAGTGCAGGTTAATCAAATGAATTTAATTAACTTGGCCCAGTATAAGAATCAAACCTGGAGACAAGGCGTGCTATAAACTGTACCAATTATCTCCTCAGTGAGGCTTGGGTAGGGAGCATTTCATTATCAGGCCTCCTGTACATTCATAGTAAAGCTACAGTAAAGAGTACACACAGCTGTACTGTGAGCTCAAACAGTTCTATCCTTGGTCTGTACTGGAAGGTTCCAGGCCAGTGGGCATGTTAAAGGCAAGATGGTGCCTGTGGTGCAAGCAGAGACTAACATGCTAAGAATAACATCCTAATAAGCCCCAGTTGACTGTACTTCCATACTTTTATCAAAAACCTTAAGCAAGTATAAGAAAGGGAATATATTTTGTTTAGTGTAGGCAGCCAAAGTTTCTTAATTTTAGTTGTATTTTGTTTATTTAATAAATTTTTCTTTAATTTGGGAATTAGTATCCACATTTGTGTCCATCATGACATTTTGAGTCATTCATTTTGCCTGATGGTTTTTGTTTTTTGTTTTAAAGAAAAAAAATAGAGAGACTGGAAAAGAAAGCAGAGTCCTGAGATATTGAAAAGCTTTTCTTGTTCATTCATAACCTCCCAAGAAGCATTATTGTTTTTGACAGTACCTGTCACTACGGTGTTGCTGCTGGAGTGTTAAACATAGTTTGCACGCAAAGAAAAGCTTGCTCAGCAGCATGTTTCACCTTCACTTGGGTGAGCATTATTATTGGCATACTAACCCGAGTTAATGGGTATCTTTAGTATAGGAGGTGCAGGTTGATTAGTGAACACCTGTCTGTCCCAGCAGGGTTGATACAGGTAATGCTGCATAGGCAGCTGCTGTCTCTAGCCTCCTCCTTGCCTCCACTATCCATCCCAGTGTGCTCAATTGAATGTCCCACTGACTCCTGCCCTAGCGAGAAACACTGCACAAATTCATAACATTAGCAGATTGATTACTGCAAACTGTCTGACAGAAGAATACATCACCATCAACAATTGTAAGCACTGCAAGGATACATCCATGGAAATGTATTGTATTAGTCTGGTAAAAAAGTATTTGTTTTTTTCAATAAACAGATTCTCTATATTAATCAGGTTTGTCAGAAAGGAGTGTTTCCATTAGAACTAATGATTGTATTTATTTTAATGTTACACTGTGCCGTTCTTTATTGGTTTGTCTTTATCTGTTATTTCCCCAGCAGTACACCTTTTACTGTCTCACCTTGAATTCACCTTGGCTGACAGTCCTAGCCCAATTATGTCATTAAGTAGGCTGGGTTTGGATTAGCAACTGCAAAAATCTGACCAGGATTTAGAGACTTCATCAAGATGTAAATTGATTTTGGAGGCTTCTCTGTCCTGTTTTCTGATGAGGCTCTTTTTCTTCTTTTTGCAGAACATGGACAAAGTCCTTCTGCCCTCGGTGACTCTGATTGTGGGCTGCGGAGTGTCCTCTCTCACTCTGCTCCTCCTCATCATCATCTATGTGTCTGTGTGGAAGTAAGAACTTCAGTTCTAAAATTCATCAAATGCCAACTTTTTTTTGAATGGCAAGAAATAAGGCTTCTATCCATCACAGGCTGATTTACTTTAGGTTTTGTCTGCTGATGGCTCTTGTGCAGACTGTACGGAACTGTACCAATGAACCTATATGCACTGTTTCACACATGCCTGTGTACCTAACATAATGTGACACATAATTGGTTATTTTCTAACTTATTCAGCTCTGGTTTTTGACACCTCCGAATTGAGACTGCTTTGTCATAAAATCCACCATGTTTCATAACAGTTTAAAAAGACAACAATCTTTCAGTATTACTGCATTCTTACAGTAACTGAGAGAACAGAACAATGAAACGTTTTTGTTTTGTACCATTAAAGGTCTCTCATTTCCCAGCAAATATAAATGTTGTATCTATTCTTTAATCAACCTTTTAGTTTAGTTCTGCCTCACTGTTCTTAATTGACAAAGCAAGATTGATTAATTTCAGCCTTAAAGATGTCCTAGTTTATGGTTCAGTAGATCTCACTTTCATAAAAAAATAACAACAACAACAGTTATGTAACACAAATGTAATAGATCTATTTTAAAGTGTTCCTGAACATCCTTGTAACCTCACAAGAATCCCACCCCAATCTGCAGTAGAGGCATGTTGGGGTTTTGAGTGCGCAGCGATTCATTAAACCTCCTCTGTCTCTGCTACCACAGGGAAGCCTCTGCCATCTTGCAGTCCTAGTGTCTTACGTGACTGAGCAAGCAGATGAAGCCGTATCTGCTGAGAGGAATGCTTTGCATTCTGAAAAGACTGCTTGTCATTTAGAAATCAAACATTAATCTGAAAGATTTAAATTGCCATTTATTTGACAAACAGCCAAGAGCACAGTCTGCTTGCTATCTTGTAAACAGAAACACACAACAGTGTTTGCCCACCTTAATTGAGGGATAATGGAGAATAAACCTGTCCCAGTGTTCAGGTTACTGTGTGCCAGGAGTTTGGCTCTCTTGTAAGTATTTCCAGCTGGCACTACAGTAAGCTCAAGCTCTAGTCCTCTTGGCCAGGTTGAGTTTGTTTTTTCAACACTGTGCTGTGCACGTGCGATGCAGTCGCACATGGTAGCACATAATGTTACCATCCAGTAGCAATTAAATTCATTTGAGGGTTATCAATGTACCTTAGCTTCTGACTGTTGTAGTATCGTGCACTGTTATTGATGCACAAGATCTATACCTTTTTAGAGAGACAGACCCTTTAATATTACAGTCCTCTTTATTTGTTTTTGTTAGAAATGTAGACTGAAACCCATTAAGAGCAACAGAATGCCTCTTTTGCTTATTGACTTCAGCTGATTTGACTTCATTGGGAGTTTAATTGGGCTGACCTGATCCTGTGGCCTCTAGGATGTGTCCAATTGAGATTAGATATGGATAATTAATTAAGATCTCTCTAAAGCCTGGAAGGGATTAAGGAGATATGCATCAGCAGTCTGATCTGATAGTTTCAAACAACACCGAAGGAAATGACTTCCGCATGAGATTATGGGCTTGTTTTCTTAGTTTATACTGCTGAAATAAACAGCAAATAAATCAAAATAAATTTGATTTCAAAACTGAACAGATGCAATTAAAAAAAAAGATGTTAGCAATACAACAAAAGAAAACTATTCTGCAGTAAATACTTATCAAATCTTCTCTAGGTTGACCATAATACAGCAGGTCTTTCAGATCAGGGTGAATATACTGTACAAGAATAGTGTTCCATGTTATTTATTTTAAATTTAGATTCTTAATTATCATTTGTTGTTTAAGAAAAAGAAACAAAAGAATTGTGAGGTTTTGTTAATTACCATTCATCCAGGGCTATCAAAAATGGGCTGATGAGTAACTTGCTCGCATTCAGTTGTCCACAGAACAATGTCTCAGAAAGATTCTTGTGTTACAAAAGACTTGGACATTCAGTCTTCTTTAACCAGTTTGAAATTCAACAGAAATTAGATCGTTGGAATTTACATCAGAAATTAGAAAAAAATGGTAAAAGTCCTTGGGCTTTTATTGTTTTTTTTTTTTTATAGGTGAATGACATTGAACATATTCTTAATGAATATCACAACGTGGATTTAAACATTGAATAGAAGCATAGTTGCTATTCCTATTTACCTTCTGACTATTATTTTGATTTTTATAGGTATCGGTATCTTGGGACTCTTGTTCCCCTTAACCCACTCTCTCTACTGAGGGTGTTCCCTCCTATTGTTCAGATGGCCTTTTGTTACCCTTCCTCACTGTTGTTTTTATCCCTGTACTTGTCTTTCAGGTATATCCGTTCAGAGCGCTCAGTCATCCTAATCAACTTCTGCCTGTCTATCATATCATCCAATGCCCTAATCCTAATTGGACAAACACAGACCAGAAACAAGGTATGAGAAGCCCTCAATGTATATTACTGCAAGACTCATAGGTGTTTGGTTCAAAATGAGACATGGCTGAGGAAATGTTCTTTATTTTCCCTCCTTGTTGTCTCTCTCTCAGTCTTAAATGCAGTGGGCATATTAAGACTCCCTCTCTGTTTCTCTCCCTCTCCAAGGTGGTGTGCACTCTGGTTGCTGCATTCCTGCACTTCTTCTTCCTGTCCTCATTCTGCTGGGTGCTGACAGAGGCATGGCAGTCCTACATGGCGGTCACAGGCCGCCTGAGAAACCGCATCATCCGCAAGCGCTTCCTCTGCTTGGGTTGGGGTGAGTCGATCTGCGCACTCCTCCTTATTTTACACATCTCCTAGGATCTCTGTCCCTGGACTGGTTAAGGTTTGCCTGTGAGTGTGTCAGTACCTCAGAATAAATCAAAGATGGCCTTCACGCATGGTCCTCTGTGTTTAAGTGACTTTGCTTGATTAAAGTCAGTCCTTTATTCCTGTGCTCTCTGATGAGCCAGAGAGGAGTCGTGTTTGGTGAATGCATGACAACTAAGCTACTTCCTATTTACTTATCAAAAAAACTTTCTGAATTAAGACTATTGTTTCTCCAAGCTGTTTTCAGAGCCCTTGTACACCTCTTTTTATTACTATACCACGATTAATTATCTCATAGAACCTTATTTTTCTAATTGTTTACTAGTGTCCTCTATATCATGTCTTCCAGGTCTCCCTGCTCTGGTTGTTGCTGTGTCTGTGGGATTCACCAAAGCTAAGGGATATGGCACTGTCAACTAGTGAGTCTTCATCTTACAATTTCTGCAGCATCACAGAAAATGGCTCTTTGGTTCTGAGTGGCTTTTACATGCAGTGCCATTGCAAGATATATTGAAATTGGTTTAGCACCTGTTTTTATTTCAAAATACAGAAGAAACCAGAAAATACATAATTTATTG
Source organism: Lepisosteus oculatus (assembly GCF_040954835.1). Lineage (NCBI taxonomy): Eukaryota > Metazoa > Chordata > Actinopteri > Semionotiformes > Lepisosteidae > Lepisosteus > Lepisosteus oculatus. Next base: position 20,778,766 of record NC_090705.1, read on the forward strand.
GAGGTGTATTCATGAAGGAGCTATATATCCTTTTTGAATGAGACAGAAACTAATAACTGCTTAAAACAGTTTCAGTTTTCCATCAGATATTTGTAGACCTTATTTTTTTACATCTTTATATGTACAGTTGATTCTAGACAGGTACACTGGCAGTAAATGAAAATGCTGATATTATCTTGCTAATTTTCCTGACAAATTAATATTGCATTTATTAATAATTACACTTAAAAGTGTGAGTCTTAAATATATTTACAGAAGTATTAACCAGTAACAAAGGAGTCTTTTGGAGGAAGAAGATCCAATTACATAATCAGACAGGGAATGATTTGCAGCATAAGAGTAGTCACTGACATGTCTCTATTCATTTTAAATGACAGTATTAACTGCCAATCTTATTAGTATTGCAGTAGAATGTATGTTTCAATGTATGTAGTGTTCCTTGACTGTTTTATCTTTTTTACGTATACCCTTCTGTCTTTCTTGATTGTTTACTATCCAGTCTGTTTCCCAGGTTATCTGTATGTCTGTGGGTGTCAGACTGCAGTCTGTAAGCCTTTCTGTCTCTCTTGTAGTTGCTGGCTTTCTCTGGAAGGAGGTCTCCTTTATGCCTTCGTGGGACCAGCTGCTGCTGTCGTTTTGGTATTGCACTACATTTCAGGCTCAGTTCCTTATGCACTATCCACTATCTTTCTTTTATATAGTGATATTTTGCATTCACAGAATGAATGTTAGGTAGAATGAATAATGTTTAGTTTAGCCTGAAGATGCTAGATTGCCATCTTGTGTACCTAAGAAAAATATCACAAAAAACACATAGGTAGGAATTTGTATTTAGAGTCATGTAAAACGTATAGTAATATACTGTATAACAGTCATTTATTTGAGCAACAATATTAGTTTTGTGTTGGTTATATTTAAACAACTTGAGAAATACTTCTAATTCTGCATAAAGTCTGTGCTTTCCTGTGAATTTTATATAAACAATAATTCATCCATAGACACTCTGAATGCAGAAGACTGAAGATTAAATGCAGATGTTGGTGTTTTACCATGTCTGTTTCTGTTTTTAACAGGTGAACATGGTTATTGGGATTCTGGTTTTTAACAAACTTGTATCCAAAGATGGGATTACAGATAAGAAACTGAAGGAGCGGGCAGGGTATGCCTTATAAATACATAACCATCCATTTGTGGATTCATAACCAGCCTGTCTAAAGGGGGGAGAGAGAGAAATGGCTTTTCCACAGGCACTTCTACTGAAGAGCTTAGTGAGACTCCTATAACTAGGGCCTAATGCAGAAAGCTGTTAGGTTACTGCAGAGAGGCTGAGCGAAGGAACTGCAAGGGACAGAGTAAAGGAACTGGATGAAAGGGTGACATTTAAAATTGGCAATGAACTACATGGGAAAAAGGTGGCCATTCATAGTTTCCAAGGGAAGCGGGAAAGGGTATATTTTTAAGGTAGGGTAGACTGGACAGGAGAAGCATTGTGGGCTAGCTCATCTGAATTCAGAAACTGGGAGTATGACAGAGTAGTAGTGAGATACCACCTAAATGAGATTTGATTGAAGCAATATATTAAATATATATTTTATATATGTTCTGTTTTAGATATGTAGATAGCTGTAGGTGAAAAATAAACATAATGAGCTAGTTTAATGATGTTGCTCTTTTCTCTATATTTCCATAGTGTTTTATTTTATTTTAAGATCTAGGTACATGCAGTTGTGTACTTACTCTTTGGTTTTTCCAGAGTAAATAATTTGTGGAAAATATATAATGTTATATATTCATTGAAATAATTCATCGCAAGCTTGTATGATTCTGTAAAGATCAAGAAAGTCTGATAGTTCTACAGTATGTTTATAAGTAGCCAGTTCAAGGCTTTGGACATCAGGGACAACTGGTTATTAATCCAAATGTTTGTGTTCACCTCATTGCATCTTTTTTATGGTTTTGTATATCATATGTGCTTCTGTACATTGCTGCAGCTTTCTTTTTGCAGATGTAGCTATTGATATGTACCTGTGTATATACTGTGTTAAGATAATATCCATTTATTTTTCTTCTTTAATTGAAGGGAATCAGAAAGCCAAGAAGGGAGGCAGAAAAAAGTCACAAATTAGATAATTAACTGGGCTGCCTCAGTGCACGTGATTAATAACACTGCTAAATGGAGAACAAACTGTTAACATCTTGTTATTTGTGATTTAGATCATTTATGAACATATCGCACAACAGTATTTATAAAAAAATGTATCTTTACAGTGTACAGTAATGTTTATGAAGCCCAAAGCTCTGTTTATCTTGAATTCTGGGCATTGATAGTTGTTTTTAAACTGTGCCAATGAGTCAGTGTGCTCCATGCAGCCATACTAGAGAAGGAATTTGTGGTATCACACTATAAATGTGTTCTGAAAGGTGTAGAGACAGTGCATGCAGTTTTTGGCCTGCTTACCCTTGATGTAAAACTGGGCTGACTCCCTCCCTGGTTTCTGTATCCCTTAGCAACCAGACAGGTCTCCACATTGGCATTTTATTGCATCCAGCTGCTCTTTATTGAAACAATGTGATGCCTCTATAATTGCCTCTGATAAATTCTATTTGTTGTTTATTTGTTGTGTTCAAATTCTGCAGCATCCCCTTGCCACAGTAAGGACCCTCACACTCAGGCAATTTGCATTCACAAGTAAACCTATTTGGTCCCCAGCTCCCCCTGTCATTCACATTGACTTTAGGGAAATTAAAAATAGAAGATTTATCTATAAGATAAATAGATGATTCTCTGTGGACTCTTAACCCTTAACCCCTACATGATAATGACGACAACAACAACAACAATAATAATAATAATAATAGAAAATCATAATAAAAATATTGGGGCAGGCTTGCATAATGAGAGAGGACAACAAATCTATTTCTAAAAAAAACATTTCCAATAGGGCACAATTTCTGAAGAGCATGACCTTTAAGGTAAATAGGTCATATTTCACTGAACTTATCTCTTTAGCAACATTTAGTTAGCAGTTAACAACTACTACACAACATTAAGTAGTTATCACAATAAATAGTAATGTTTATTTAAACCATTTTAAAAATAATGCATTTGAATCAAAATAATTTGCTCAAAGCTCCCTTTGTTTCAATACATGCTAAATATTAAGAAATGTATTTGGATTTTTCTGTTATTTGTATTAAAATACAATGGTCATTCCACATTTGAAAAACTTAAAACTTTTTGAGGATTGTCAAGCCCATTCTCCTTGTTTATAACGAGAAACCACTCCTCTGTTTCTTTGCTAGTTAGCATGGACTCTCAAATTTGTGTTTGCTTCTTTGGCCTTTCCTTTTATGAACTGTGCCACATTTTCAAAGCATCCTCAAATCTGTGAAGCTTTGACCTGCTTCTTTAAATCCCCTTGGGTATGTGTATGTGCAGATACAGCGAGATACAGATGGATATGGATTGTGAACAACTGAGTTGGATGTTAGGGGTAGGAGAGATAACACAGGACAGACAGTATGTCATCTGTGATAATCTTCTCTATCTGGGAAAGAGACAGATAGATGAAGATGATGCTGGACCTTGTAGTTTGACTGTGTGTCAGTTACCAACAATTTATCTAGAAAAGCTGGTAGATTCAATAAATGACTTGTTCAACGCCTATTGAAGAAGTAACTGGCATAGTTGGAGAAACAGAGTACGGTAGATATGTTGGGCCATGAGTAGCACTCAAGTGGGAGAACAATGAATTGAGCTAATGTTCAGTTCTGGTGGTCTGCATTTAACATCAGGATGTACTTTCCAGTGATGTGATAACAATTTGCTATGCAGTGTGATAACTGCAGGAAGTTTAATATATCTGCGAGGAGAAGTGATGATAGTTAATAGAACTCTTTTAAAACCTGTCCGGTCTTTCCTGTTCACTGGTCATGGGATCCCATTCAGATTTGTTAATTTTTCTCTCATTTGGCTCCAAGTGGTGTTCTGATTGGTAATGAATTTAATGAAACTAAATGAACTGGGCTGTTTCTCGATGGACACATTATAATATCTGTAGGACACAATCCTACGATGCCACTTGGGACTTGTTCCCAACAGTTACCATAATGTGATTCCTGAAAAAACATTCTCAACAAACAGAATCAGTTTGTGATGTAAACTTCAGTATTTGTGCTTGACAATCTGGACTTAAACATTTGCAATTAGAGCCACCCATTCCTGACATATTGATTTTTCTGCTTGTTGTCAGCCTTTAAAGCTGTAATTATCATTGTTAAGCCTTTTCTGTTGCTCTGTGCAATGACAAGTATGGGCCAATGATAAAATAAGCTCAAATGTTTAAGTGTAAATTCCTTGACACAAATTGCTCTACTTACACTGTCAGGAGAATATAGCCAGTGCATGGCAGAGCAATGAGCACTCCAACTAGCATGAGCTTTTGTCTGCGCATTTTGGGCTGGAGTGAAAAGAAAGGCTTTTTCAAATCAATATTTTTCTTTAATCAATCTATTTTAAGATAGATTTGTGCTGTTACATTTGTTAAGTCTGTACAAACAAAATGTGAAGGTGAGTAATTTTGAGAGTAGTAAATACAGTCTAGATTAGGACTGAAAGGGTTAGCCAAGCAGGTCTCATTCATTAACAAATTATACTGTAGATGGTCATAATTGTTCACTTTTATATTTCTCTCCGGACCTGTTGCTTATCATATATTGAAGTTGTATAAAGTTGAAATTTGCACTGGAATTAGTAGCGTTTTCCTTTAAAATATGTTCAGCCAGCTTTAATACAATTTTCATTTAAATATCATATTATATACTAAGCAAGACTTGAATAATAAAGAATAGATTGATATATGTTTTCTATATATCACTATATTCTCCATTTATTGATGGTTGCCTTCTTGTGTAGTTCCATAATATTTAATTCACAGAATCCATCAGGCACAAATGAGATTGTTTAGTACGATGTTATAAAATGAACTGCTTATGTATTTTAATGGCATTGCCTTCAGGAGGTAATGTATTGGTCATGTTGCCCTTCCAAAGAAATTGGAAGTTATACATATATACAGTATAAACCTATGATATGTTTTATATTAGTTGTTAAAAGCTGTATATTAATGCAGTTCTGATTGCAGTGTCAGGTTGCGGTGTAACAGGCTGTTCATACTGCAGTAGTACAGCCTTAAGGCAAGGCACTGAGATACTAAAGGGACATTATGATAAGAGCCAGCTGTTCTTCCGAGAAGTACAAAAAACAGAACATAAAGGCCTTAAGTATCTAAGCAGCGTGCTTACATTCCTAATTGAAAGCCAGAAATTAGCATCAGATAGTCAAAATAGGCATTGAAATGGATCCTGCTGGACCATAGTAAGACAGACACAGAGACAGTAGTCTTGAAATGGAGGAAGATTAAGGCATACACCTGTCCTCAGTAAATAAAAAATGATAGAGAGTACTAAGGCTTTTCATTGTGTCCTAGTCTGTTCTGAGAGAGAAGGAGACAGTCAAGGGCTAGTCCGTGATCAGTGCAATCCTATCTGTAGCTGCCTTTCAAATCCTCTATAATACATTAGCAAGGTGAAACACAGATGCCTAGCAGCACTGCAGTACCTTTTTTTGCAGGTCAGAAGAAAAATGCCAGCTTGATAGAACTGCATTATACTGTATGACTTCTCCAGGCAACACTTATTAATGCCTAAATATTGTAATGTTATTTCCTAGATTTTAATATGGACAATAGTTGTACATTTTTTTTCTGTGTGTGCTTGTTTGTTGAATTTGTTTTTATATCAATGTTAGTATTTTTTTAGGTGCCAGGTTTTAACTGTGTACAGTTGACTGTAATTTACAAGTCAAAGTAACAATATATGGCAATGTATGGAGAAAGGAAAGTTTATATAGATATACTGTATACCCTATTTAAGACAAATTATGCGCTTTGTGTCACTACTCTTAGTTTCGTACTTCGACCCACAGCCCATGACTTTTGGATTGCGGATTCTTGCAATGTTTTAGTTGTCCTGTGGTTGTATTTTCTTCTATGCTCACAGGGTTTTGTGAACTCTTTGAGCCTGCACATCTTTATATGCCATCCCTAGCACTGTGGTACAGGCATTGTGTCATGTTTTCTCTAGAACCAACCCTGAGCTCCTCTGTTGTTCTGTGTATGGTAGGCACTCTCTCTTATCCCCTTTGGGATTATGGATCACCACTGGGCTGCTCCCAACGAACCTTAAATTATGGTAGAGTTTTTTCTATACCCCTACTCGTCCAAGCATGCATATCTTTTCCCATATATTGATTGTCTCCTCAGCACAGGTTATGCCTCAGACTATATACTTTATGCTGCCTCCATCACAGTAGGTTTTACTTTCCAAATCCACTTTATTGCTGCTTCCCTCTCAGTAGGATTTAAGATTACAGGATGTTCTGGATAGCTGCCTCTATGCCAGTAGCTCTTACGTGCTATGTGTTCCTTAATTTCTCATCTCTTGGGGGTGCTCTTGCAAATCTCATTTTTTCTTCCCTTCTGGGATTGACTCTTCTCCTGAGTTCCCTTCTTCAGCAGATATCTTCTGTAGATCTCCAGGCAGACCCAATAACTACAATTGAAATCCTCTCTGGGATTATTGCCTTTGTCCCGGTACACCCTCTTTTGTGGAAGAGACCTCTTTTTCTCTTCCTTTCCCCCATTTGTTTTAGGGGTTTGGAGAAAGGAAAAGACTCCACCTTTCACTCCTATCTGGGGCTGTGGAGTACTGGTATCTGACTGGCAGAGTTCTTTATTTCTGTCAGGCTTCTGCACAATCCTAGAGCTGACTGCCTTCTTTCTTTCACCTGTGCTCCTTCGAAGGGTACTTCAGGAACTCTTCCATCGGAGTTGGCTCCTTTCAGGCAGTACTTCCATCCATCAGAGCTAGTCCTGAGAGTGGCCATTCTTTCATCTTTTGCAAAACCCCTCCATCAGCAGTGGTTTAGGGCACGGCCGCTTCATTTTGGCATTACCTTCCTCGGTCAGCACTGATTCTGGGAATGATCATCCTGTTCTCTAGTGGAACATTTGATGTATTTCTCCTGCTGATCCCTAGAGCAGACAGCTGCACTCTTCTCAGAACTGTTCCTTTGTATACCTTCCTAGTGGCCACATACCTGCAGCTAATTTCATGTGAGTATTCTTCACTTAAGGTTTTTATTCTTACGTAAAATGGCACAGTGCTACCTGTATCTGAGCCTCTTGCAATTTAGGGAGGTGTTTTTCCACCATGCCCAACGTTCTGCAATATGTACAACTCAGGATTTCCAAAAGATTATGTTTTAGATATAGTAAAATTAAACGAATGCCAAATCGCTCAATTTTCTTTCTGTGACTGATGCTGACACGCACTTATTCCTGTGACTTCTCATCATGCAATAGTTATTTTGCTGCGCTCAGTGTCCAGGCTTGCATTAGAAATAACATGACCTTGCAATTTCTGTTTTAAAAGCCCTAAGTAGCACAGTAAGTACTTGGCTAAAATGTCTTAGCTTTAAATACAATGGTTCTGAGACAAATTAAATGTCAGTTAAGTAACAAGATTGTAAACAGGGGTATCAGGAGGCTATAAATTATCCAGGACACAATGCCAAGCTTCTGCATTTTAAAATGCGTATATAACTGTGGTCTTTTGTAAAAGAAATCACTGAATGACCAGCGGTCCCTGCTCCTGGACTTCTCAGCATATTTAGGAATGTAAAGGATTTGGGGTGACATGAACTGGAAAGCTACAGTTTGGATGCCAGCCCACTTTGCTGACAGATTTTCTTTACCATATTTCTTGCAGAACACAAATAGTATTGAGGAACTTTTGTTATGTCGAGATCTAGAATCAACATACAGTATTGTACATGGCAGAACATGTCCCAAAGTCATTAATGACATCACCCTCTCTGCTCTTAGTATGGAAATTGCATTCTATTTCCAATTGAGACTTCATAAGGGGCCAAGCTCGGACCAATTCTAATTTGGGTTGATAATGATGGGTCCAAACACAAGGAAGCCATCTTTAAAAAATCAAAGCATTTTTATTACTTTTGTAGCTATTCTAGTTTTATTAGAGTAATTAATCAGCTTTTTTAATGAAGTAACTGTTTTGTGTACACAGGTTAAAATGAATACCAACGTTTTTATTTTAATAAATTAAATAAATTAATGTCATATGCAACAGCCTTTGGATTGCTGAAACTGCTAATTCTTAAAAAGTTTAACAGCATACTGTATGTTCCGTACAGTACATGAAGGGATAGATATTGGATAAGGGTCAAAGCTGACTAAATATAACACCATGTTGAAAATATAACTTCAGGAACACAGTACTGTATGTCTTTTCAAAAAGGAAGCAGTTTTTATTTGTAATTTGTTTTGTGAAACAAAACATAAATATAATAGCAACATTTTTTTTGGAGATTATTGTATTTTAACTAAATGTATTTTGTTTATGAGTGAAATAATTTTAGGACAAAGGAACTTTATTTACTGCACTTAAATATAATTTTATGTGCTTAATTTCTTAATGAATGTTCTTAAAGAGTGTTTAGAAATGTAATTATACAAATTAATTTCAGTGCTTCCAGAAGGTACTCAGAAAGTAACAGAGCATCACTCTGCATTAAGTTAAGATAGTCTTGAAAAATTAAAGATGTTAACTAACTAGTGAAAGATCAATAAGGCTTCATGGTAAAAATACTCAGACCTCTTTATCAAAACTAAATACACACATAGTTATAATATAAAACCAACACAGAATGAGTTGTAACTTAAAAAGAAATTCTGAAAGGTTGAACTTTTATCTATTATCTATTTCAAATGAATATATTAATTTATAATTTTAGTAATGCTTAGGTTTTTTTTAGATTTCTTTAGATTTTTTCATAGCTTAGATTCTGGAATAACCACAATCATCTTTTCAGAATTCACTAAGGATCATATCTTCCTTTGGATACCAGTCAGAGCTCCCTCTCTCTACAGAGCAGTGGTTTGCCTTACAGTTGTCAATATTGTAGTCCAGATGAACACACCACTATTCTCTATGCAATGCCTGCCCCCCCCCCCTCCAGATACACCATCCCCTTTCTGACTCCTCCCCCTGCCCTGAGTGAAGGCCCTTCATAGGAAAGGGGATACTGCAGCAGCTGTGTTTGGTGGCTGGCTCTGTGTGTTTCAGTGTGTTGATTTGAATTGCAGTCAGATGACAGTGCCTCTGTACAGTATGACGCTCAAATGTGCCAAGTGCGGAGTAATCTCGTCGGCTGACGTTTCCACCACAGCCACCAGTAACGCCATGTTAGTCCCGCTAATTATTTCAAACTATTATTCTGATGCTTTATTTTTTACAAATTTCCTTTTTTTTCTGTCTTTTTTCTTCACTTTTTTGTAAAGATTTTTATTACTTTCCTTTCATTTTTTTCACATACCCGTTGTGCTTTTCTAGCAGGCTAGTTGTTGCAGTAGAAGTATGAAGAAGCACAGCACATGCTGTTCATACTGTCTCAATGTGGTGCACTGCAACTGAGCGATTGCGAAAGGCATGCAGTAAGCAGCAGACTACCAAAATGCCAATTGCAGCAGTAATGCAAATTTATTCACAAATGCAGTACTTTATGCTTGAAAGCATTCAGGGTTCCATGGCAGTACAACTGTCATATAGTGCCTTTTGATACACTTTTTTTACAGTTTGTTTTTGTCAAGCATGTTTATACAGGAAAGCCAGAAGAGTTTGCATGTTTTTTTATACGCCTTAGTGAGTTCTGGGGTGGTTTGAGCTTTTAGTTAAGCAAGACAGCAACAAATGGTAGTATTATGTTTTGGTGCTCTGGGAGGAGAAGTCCCCAAGGCTAGAGGCATCAGCTTGACAAAAAGTAAAGAAAAGCAGTGTTAATGCTTTTGATGTTTATTGAAACCCCAGGTGGGTTTTACTTTCCCACCTTCCAGTGCTATGCTAGTGTCAGTACAGTTCCATATTATGACTAGCTGGAGTGAAGATAATTGCTTTAACCTTGTAGTAAATTTCTACAATACCCCCATTATCTGGAAAATACAGTATATTGCTTAGCATCATTTGATATTGGCACTAACAGTAAAAAAAATATGATTATGCATATCAGTAATTGAAAGACACTGATCAGCTCAAGTCTGTTGGTAGACGTACTGTAGTAGTATTATTGTTTGAGATCTCAGGATAATCACAGTTAACTGTTATTTTCAGTTGCATAAAATATATACTGTATACATACTGTAGGTATTGAAAACACTGTTTTCAAGACCCCTGTATTCTTTCTAAGCTAGATGTTTACATAGTTATACACATAGGTGTGTTGCAGTTTTTTTTCTTTAAAGCAAAAAAAAAGAAATTGCGTCATTAGTGAGTTACTTTTAGAGTCAGAGATGGCAGCTGTATTTTCCCTCAACAGCGAAATAGCTTATTCAGAAAAAAATCAATTTACATTCCTTTAATTGTGTTTAGTACCTATTGATGTCTTCTTATCATTAGTCATTTGTCTAGTCATGAGTTCCTTTGTCTTTGAAGTACAATAGCTGTAAAGGGAACAGATTAGAGCTGTACCCTTGCTGGTATGAGGTGATAAAAAAGAAAAGATGCCCTTTTTCAGATCTTTCATTTTAAAAATAAGTACAATTGGACTATAAATCATTGTATTACTAATACAGCTAGAATAGGTTTTCTTTGGTCTTATTTATTCATTGAGTCATAAGACCACAAAATTATACAGTAGACACGTGACTTGCTGTCTTCTAACCAGGCTCAACAACTTTAATTACTTTTGTTAATTTATTAATTGGGCAGTCAATCTCTCAAAAAAAGCTTTAAAGAGACCAAAGCCACCAGCTTTTGTTTTGCCTGCTTTGCACATATTTTTCTTTACCTTATCAGACTATATGTGCATGGCCAGATTTGCCAGAAACTAATTTAATCTTGAAAATTGACCTCTAAAATTCTGTTCATCTCAGACGCGATGTACTCAGACAAGTGACCTGCTCTTCCAAAGCCAGTGAAGGTACTTGAGATGAGCACATTCTTGTTTCCCCTTTGTGGTACCGAAAAGGACATTTCTGTTGATGGACTATATGAGCCATGATAACCCCTAACACACTGCCTGCAGTTCTGCAGCTTTTTTGTAAGTGGGTTTTGTTCAATGAGGGACACAGCTTGAAATGTTTGGTAGTAATCTGATTTTCTTTGGTCCCTGTTTTTGTCTCTGCTTGATGCTCTCCAGTAGTGGAGAACACAAGCAGAATATGTTGGCATCTTTGATAGATTGAATTCTTAATTGAGGACCTCAAACTCTACCGTATACAGAATTCTCTGGATGCTGGTGCTACCTTCCCTATGTTTAGGTGAACAGGCAATTGGTCTTGCACTGAGCATATTGAAAAGACCCTGTTTCAAGTTCCACTTTTTATTGGCAATAATTAAAAAGACTAGAACCGGCAATAGCCAGACACTATTTTTATCATCAAATATATTCTATTGATTTAGTGGCTGAAATTACACTCTACACACTTGAATAAAGGAGCTTTTAGAGGAAATATTTTACGGTCATTCAGTTGTCACAGATGCAGTTTAGTACTCTGGACCAGATGCATTGAAGATGCCAGATTTGAAATTATATGATAGGCGTCTTTAAGGAATTAAGAGCATCAGACATAGGAAGGTTCTAGTTCTGAAACATCTCTAATGCTGTAAAGTTAATGCCATGCTTTAAAATTTTGATTTGGTGTGGATAAGGATAGATATCCGTGCTCTTCAAACAATGAAGCCAACCTCTCTGTCTGGTCTCCCATTGCTCATATTGTGCAGTGATGAGAGAAGGCTTTACAGCCAAGAGAATATCTAGTAAATTACTTTTATTGTTTTAATTTTCCAAATTTTATTGTCTAACATTTTGTACAAAATGTATATCAAGGTAATTACACTGTAGTTTCCAGTGACAGAACTATTAACTTTCTGCTTGTGATATCACAATAACACTGCAAGCACTGAAACACAAAGGAAGCTTTAATTCACTTTCAATATTCAGATTGGAAGTTTTACATCTCCAGTCTAATATGTAGTATTTGTTTTTGATAACCGAGTATTCATTCTGAAAGTTGTGTATTTATTATTGTCTATTTTTTATAGTCCTCTTTGACAATAGAGATAAAGAGGTGATATAAATGGCATACAATGTCCCAGTCCTGATATCTGAACATAGATAGCAAAATCACAAAAAATGTGAAATAAATGTGCGTTATAAAAGTACTTCTTTAGCATGAAATTTAACACTGCCAACATGAAAACCTTTCCAACTTAGTACAGAGTGTGGCTTTCTTGAGGGTTAACATAATCAGCCTTTGGATAGACTGTGGATTCTACAGAGGTTCCACACCAGGTTCCTATTTCTCTCTAGTTAGCTAGTGAAAGTTGTCTTTTGTTAATGACATTGGAGTCCAATCTTGGTCCCACAGACGTCCTATCATTCTCTTTACCGTCACTTCAGATGTTCCCAGACCATCAATGTGCCTTTTGAGCAGCTTCTGAGCATGTAGTTTATTTGCATGCAGATGGTAGGCTACAGTCATTTTGCGGTTTTGCTGGTCATATCTTTTTGGAAATGTCTGCCCTGTAGTCCTGCAGTATGACAACGATCCACAGTTTGAGGATGTAGTGTGTCCCTCAGAGAGCAGGCTTTTTGGTATCTCTAGACTTGTCTGCTGATTGTTGAAGCAGAACATCTTCTCCAGGTGAGATCTCACAAACATGCCACCTTTTATCATGCTGATCACAACCAAGTGATTTTTATATCTCAGTGCTGTTCTCGCATTAATTTAGATTACTGTATGTCTTTTTCAATGGCTGTTTGTACAGATTCTTAATTGAATCGTTTTAGTAATTTTAACTCAACTAAGATATTGTACCAAATCCTGAAAGCCTGGCAGTTTTATAAATCACATACAGTAACTTGAACTCAGTGTTTTGTTATCCAATATAAAATACTACTCACAAAAATACACAAACTTATGTAATATTTAAAATTGAAATGCGGTATAACAGTTGTGCCCAAGAAGTACTGATAAGAGACTGTTAGAATTGCTATTGTGTCAATGTACAGAACTGTATACTGCATATAACTTCTGATAAATTACTATAATTTAAGAACTCATTATAGTAATATTAACTTTTCAGTAATATTTTCAGCAATAGTTCTTTCAGTAATATTAACTTTTTTTGTGAATCAAGGAAAGGGTGTATTATTGTAGAAAAACCTTTTTATACATTTTCCATATATAGTCTTTTGTATGAAGTGAAGATTCAAACATTCTTTCAGGCACAGGAATTATAGTTGAAATGAATCATCAAAACTGTTCGCTAGATAGAAATTCACTTGTATTTTTCATTTTGGCTATGATGGACAAATTAATACATTTTGGCACTTGTGTTGTTGATTTAGAACTGTCCCAAATCAGTTTTACTCTTGTTAGGTCAGCTCCCAGGAGACACTAGTCCACATTACAAAACCGTCATCCAGTCTGGCACAATGTGACTAGGTTAAGAGGGGATCCTGTTTGCAGAATGCTTAAAATGTTATAATGAGGACAATCAGTGCTTAGCTCTGTGAGGGAGTTTGGATTATTAGGTTAATATTGATCTTGTATCTGATTGAAGACAAACTTGGAGACCATAGCAACAATTCAAAAACAAGGAAAATTTAGCTGATTGTATGTCTGTCTTTGTGGATAGCTCAGTTCAACCTTCAGACATCCTCTTCAGCTTATCGCTATCAGATGGCAGTGTGATTTGAGAAGAGGCTATTAAATGCTTGTTAAAATAATTCCTCATAGTTCACCATCATAAAAAATCTGTCCTTTCGGGATTAGTATACCATGTCTAGTCGTTTGTAATAATTTATTGCTGTTGTAAATGTAATGGATTTCATTTTGTTGAACCACCCTTTATGACTGGTCTGCCTTGTAAAACAGATTTTAATCTCAACCCGACTGACCAGATAATTAGCTTCTAAATAAAACATATTTTTTCAGCATTTATAATGGGGAATGTTCAATTAATTTTTAAATTTGAAAAAATGAATGAATGGGCCCAATAACATGTCAAAGTAGGTGAGTAAATATTCATTGATGCTATGTGAGTTTTCCCTCCATAGAGGTCTAAGAAATAAGTTAAAGCTAAAGATCAATATTTTCTGCTAATAACAGGTAATTGCTAGGGCATGGAAAATGTACTGAGAATGCAGCAAGACAAACAAAGTTTCTACCAGAAATTGCTGTACTGCTTAATCAAGTACGAGACTCAAACCAACAAAAAAATAATAAAACTATTATAAAACCTGATATTAATGCAGGATCTTGTATTTGCAAGCAATACTTCTGTTACAAATGTTAGAGAGTCATTGAAACCCATTTCAAAGGACAGTAAGAGCACTTGAAACAGAACAACAAAGGTGATTGAATGTTGTTATTGTGTGTTAATAATTACTGCAGAAGTTTTTCAGTGTGAAGTCCATATATAACACATAGAAGTCTACTTGGATTGTGTTGAAAAGAAAAAGGCTATTCTGGGTTTATACTGTGATGATCACTGTTGCAAAAGCTCTTCTTAGTTCTCTCTCTGTGCAGTGTGAGAGGGCAGGCTGTTTCTCAGGACTGTAGATGTATCCAGGAAAGAAGCCCTTTACTGTCATTGCTCTGTCTTCACTTTTTTGTTGACTTTTTGTTTTCCCACACCTGTGCTACCTGTGCTCTTTTTGATGTAAATTCTTGTTTATTTAATCAATTTTAAATGGCATTTTATTAACAAAAAGGGCAATTCTACATAGGTGAATATTTATGAAGTTATAAATTCATTTTACAGTTTGGTTTTTCCATAATCAAATATTTTGTATCACCAAATGTATCATCAAATACTATATGCATCATTTTATAATACTACATATTTTTGGAATTGTTTTACTGTTTATGCAACTACATATTGTAATTATCTGTAAATCTAATGTTAGTTTATGAACCGTAGATTGATATTTTTGAAGAATGGATTTTCACATAAAATAAAACATTTAATTCTAGTATATATTTATTAAAATAGTGTTTAAATGAAATTCAGAGTTAGTTTTAAGATTCTTTAGCCCCTTCCTTTTTAATTATTGTGGACAGTTGTTTCGTATCTCACTATAAAGGTGAACTCTTCCCCCATTTGTCAGAGTGGGTGTGTGGGTGTGTCCTTATTGCACCAAGCACCCTGCAGTGTAGTCTTGCCCTGTTTGTTCTGTTGTCTTGCCACTTTGCTGCCCAGACTGACAGAGCCACTGTTCCCTGTCTCTCCTGCAGGGCGTCGCTGTGGAGCTCCTGTGTTGTTCTGCCCCTGCTGGCCCTGACTTGGATGTCAGCGGTACTGGCCATCACAGACCGCCGCTCAGCCCTCTTCCAGATTCTCTTCGCTGTTTTTGATTCATTGGAGGGCTTTGTGATTGTCATGGTGCACTGCATCTTGCGGCGAGAGGTACGGTCACTATTACATGCTGCTGAGACGGGGAGACACTTTGCAGACTGCACAGATAGATCTGCTCTGCACGGCACACAAGATCAGTTATATGCATTGCTCAGAGACACTAAAAAGAGAAGGCTACTTGAACGCACTGAGAAGGGAATTACTTTAATAAATTGAGCAGAGCACTGGTCATTTTAAGCTAGCAGACTTAGATTTCCTGTCACCCTGTGCTGTTCAGAGGAAGACGAGGAAGACAAAAGTAGTTCTCATTGTTGCAACAGAAAAAGAACAGAGGCCTTGGCTTACTAAACTGCATAGAAAAGAAAAAAAAGATTCACAGCTCTGCATGCATTATGTGCTTTTTATGTAGTGTACATGGTTTTGTGAATAATTGCAACATAAGAACATGTTAGTGTCAATCACACCCTTATATTTAATGTGCTTCAGCAGTATTTCTCTCAAAGAAATTAGCATAATGCATATGAAAGTGCTAGGAAATTCAATGAATCCCAAGCACCACTTGACATCCCATTTCAGTTCCTGTTTGCCAGATGATATCAGACGTCTTTGTGCTATAATGTAGAAAAACAACATTCTCTGCAGCATGACCTTAGTTTGTCAGAGCAGCTCTTTTCCTCTTTGCAATGTCTTTTATTGGTGGGGCATCTCTTCCAGGCTGTATTGCAGCTGGTCATTGGGACATTTTTAGTTCCGCAGCCTGGATTTAAAATGCAGTGTGGTTTCCCATTAATTATAAAACAAGTTTATCATAGTCATGAGTCATCTACTAGTATGCCAACCTATCCAGCCTTGCTCTGCTGATGGCATCACACAGCCTTGCGTTACCTCCTGTGATCGGAGACTCTCATATGACACAACAGGAAAGGAAGCTGTCTCTGACTGACAGATTGGGAATTACAGGAGGTGTGCTCGTGTTAATTTTTTGTTTGAGTGGAGGAGTGATAATTAGTTTTGAAATAACTTTCAGAAATTGACCAACCTATTTTTTGTCTGCCTCCACCTGCTGAATAGAAAACGAAACCGACTATAGTAGAAAAACATGACATATGTGCTGTGGTGTTTTGTGTTCTGTTGTGCTTTGCATAATAGCCCTATGTTTGCTGTGTTGTGTTGTGCTTTGTGTAATGTCCCTCTGTGTGCTGCTTTTTGTTGTGCTGTGCTGTGTGTAACGTCCCTGTCTGTGTGCTGTTTTTGCAGGTGCAGGATGCCGTGAAGTGTCGTGTGGTGGATCGTCAGGATGAGGGAAATGGAGATTCTGGGGGGTCCTTTCAAAATGGACATGCACAGCTCATGGTAGGTTTAAGTGGTAGCTTGACGACTTGAAGAGTTTTTGGGATGGAAGAATAAGGGCTATATACCGGTGCTTAAACCTGGGCAGCACAGAGAGAGGTAGAGTCTGTAATAGTAGCTTGAGCTGAAGAAATAGAAGGGAGAATGTGATAAATTAACCTGGATAACAGTACTGTATATGGTTCATTTTATGGTCTGAGACCTGCAGTAAAAGCAGTAACAAGGCATTTGCCTTATTTGGAAGGCCCAGGAGTAAGGTAGTGGCCTAGTTCAGAGCTGAAAGAGGTGCTGCAGTAACATTTAATGTATTTACAGTGAATAAGATGCTTTAATATTTACTGATTAACTAAATTAATTATGGTGAATAACTTTGTTTTGACAGACGGATTTTGAGAAAGATGTCGACATGGCTTGCCGATCAGGTGAGTTTCTTTTTTGTTTCTGTACACCCTCAGTCTTTCATCAGCATTGTTATTTAATGGCTATGGGTAGCTGCTCCCCCTTACACTTCTCCAGTAGGTTGGTCCATTGTGTTTCTGCACCATGACTTCACATTCTGCAGCAGCTCCAGGCAAATCATGTCTCGCTGGCTTCCATCTTACATGTAGCTGAAAAAAGCTTCCTTTGAATTTATCCACTTGACTGTCTCCCTGGATAAAAATACACAAAGGTGCTGCATACTGTACAGGCATGTAAAATTTACTGTAAAAAAATGTTATGAATGGTGCAGGATAAATTGATTAATTTTAAAAGGTATAGAAATAAAATCGTTCTCAGGCAATGCCATGTAGATATATGGTAACTGGGTACATCTTTTCATTCCTTTTGTGTGAATCTGTTTGTTTCTGGCTTCATAACAAAACTGTCTTTAGCCAAAATACACCATTTCTGCCAGATATTAGAAAAATTAGTCATCTCAAATAATTTTCTCTGAAGTCATACAACATTTCATTCTTTTGTTGGTTTTCACTTCTCACATCTGATCAGTGTGTACATATCTATACCATGAATCATTACTTACATAACTTATTTAACTTATATAATTTATATAACCTATTTCTCTGCTGAATTACAAAACAAGGATTGTGTCAGGTATGAAGCATTCAGTAAGGTAATTTCACATCATTATATATCCTTTATATCTTTATGAAAAGAAAATCTAAACCTGAGATTAAAAGCCTCTTGCTTTTCTCTGGGCATTTAACTCCCACTGTGGTCCTTGAGCTCTTATAAAGCATACTGTTTCTGCGCATCTCAGTCAGAGATGTATCATTGTCCTGGGGAGCTGTGGCACACATGGGTCATGAAGTCAAGGTGGCAAAAAGATTTTTATCAAAGTACATCTAATTATGCTGAATGCTATTTTGACCTCTGTCCTAGGCACCCTTAAGCGGTCATCACTGCAAGGAGATGAAAAGATGGCACCCCAGCAGCTTACTCTCCAGAAAGGATCCAACTTCAATACTCTCCCAGCCAATATGACCAAAATGCACCTGCAGAATGTCGCAGACTATGCCAGCCATACCCTGACGCTGAAGAGGGACAAGAGTGGTGTGGGAAGCGAGCTGCCCAGTGCCAAGTCCATATACATCTGTGACGGGGAGCTCTTCAAGCAATTAGATGCAGACTTGACCCGCACACAGAGTGAATCCAGTGCTCCTGATGGAAGCAGCTATGTACTGTTGCCAAACAACACCTCAACTCTTCGTGCTAAACCCAAAGAAGACTCCGCCAAGTACAACATCAGCATCGAACAACTTCCACAGACTCGGCTAATTCACCTTAGCACCCCAGCAGGAGAACCAATCCCCGGCTTTGGACTGAAGACACTGCCTGCAGACAGGGTCAGTGTGTCCTGCTCTGAAAGAGACTCCCCTGTGCAGAATCTGCAGAATATCTCCAGTGAGTCCCAGATGACCAACAGCCTGTGTGACGCTGGAGACTCAGGAAATTCAGGCATGATGTCCAAGAGCGAGACGGTCTCCACTCTGTCCATGAGCTCTTTAGAGGTAAGAATCCATTTGCCTCTCATACAATTGAGCAGATATTATTGTAAAAGTGAAATATATTTTACTAATTGCAGAGGTTTTGCACCTATCTCTTCTGAATGATAGTGTTTATATATGTTTATATATGTTGTGACACATGTACATAATAGTGAGTATTTTATGATAAGTTTTTGTAGTTTATTCTTCACCAAATCCTTTGCTAAAAAGATACAGTAGAGAAGGCTGATGCTCATTTTGACACCTGACATGCATGCAAAACACTGAAACCATTAAAGATTGTATACCAGCAACCAAATGAGCATCCACTTAGATTAATTATAGTTGAAGCAGCTCTAATATTCTGTGTACAATTTCCAACCATACCTGCAGCTACTGATGTGCATGGCTTTGTTCTAGAGCAGTAAAAAAACAGCTGCTGAACAAAAATTTTGTATTTTCCCTTTGTTCATGGGGCAATGTGCATATTTTAAACAGTACTTACTAGGTGATATGTACTGTTCAGTGACTAAAATCACTTGACTTCAACATAATTGCCCTTAAATACCCTACAAAATATGGATATTACATTAATCAGAAAGTGTACTTTGAGTTCCCTGTTGGGACATCATTATGTCTAATCAATTATGAAGTATTAATTGCATTGGTTGTAAACATCATTCAGAATATAAGATTCACATAAAACATTTTACATTAGATAGGGCTAGAAATTATGCTATTCATTTTCTATGGATATCCTGCCAAGTCAGTACAGTGGCACTTGGTTATCTTTGCTGCCTCACAGCACTATAGCCCTGGGGTGCTATCTGTATGGAGTTTGTATGCTCTCCTCATGTTTTCATGGGTGTCTTCCTGGTGCTCTGGTTTCTTCCCACAGTCCACAGACATACTGGTGGGTTGATTGAGTGTGTGTATGCCAGAATGGGAATCGGCTCCCCGTGACTCTGAATTGGTTAAAGCAGTTAGAAAAAAGATGTGCGGATAGATAATCTGCCTTCTTCTACACAAACTGTTCTGGCTCTGCAGCTTTTGCTCTTGTTTTCAACAGTGCTTATTTCCCCTTCTGTGCACTGGGAGAAACAGGTTCATACAACACAAATACCTAAAGGAGTGCAAGCAGATGGCAGTGCAGATTATGAAAGATCTGTTTTTTAGACCATATGAATGCATTTAATTATTCCCAATTACATGCATTAAATGAAGATGAGCTGTGCTTTGGTGTGCCCTGAATGAAATGCTGTCAGAGTGATTCATGGAAATGAAGACCTTGTAGTAGATGAGACAAGGCCTATGATAATTAAAAGGATTCATCTGATGTTTTATGTATTACGTTTCAGAAAACAGTTCCCATTTAGAAGTTCATTAAGGTATGAGTGAGAGGTTCTATTAAAGATTTTTTTTGTATGTGACGACTATTGAATGGGGCAGATGCTTATGCAGAGGAGAAGGCATATTGTAGCTGTGCAAGAATAGTCTGAATATGCAAATGCCAGCACAGTCACAAGACACAGACCCAGGCCAAATGTTGTCTCTGATTTTTGCTACAGAGCTCTATTTCTTGTTTACTTTCTTCAGAGTATAAGTGACAATTGTCCAGGATGCACTGTTGAGTTGAGTCTTGATTTGGTTGAGTCTTCTATAATTTGTTGTCTCTTCTTTGAGATTTAAATCTCAGTGTTCATTTATTGTGAATTTCTAAACCCCTTGGGAAGTGCAAAATAACAGCCAAGTCTTGCTGCTTAAAGAGTCTATTTGAGTTTTGCAATTGCGGTTTGTTCGAAGAAAACCCCCTAGCTACAGTATACAATGTTTATGTCTATGATAACAATATCTATCTGTGGCTTTAGGTTCATGATGCATTCTCAAAATTATTTAAGTACCAAACCCCATCAAAAAGAATCTTTAATAATTAAATTAATTATGCATAGCAGCTTTCTATTAATCGGACAAAGTAATTCACCTTTTTTGGAATTGGGATATCACTTCCTGTAATTCAAAAATCACATTATTAAATCATTATGTACATCATTGTTTTTCAAATGCAAATTTCAGACTAGATGCTGACCTGTGCGTCATCAGAATACTGAATGATTATGTAGGACTCTCTAGTAGCATTTGTCTGTATCTGACCTGTGCTGAATGTTCTGCCAGTGTTTCCCACAAAGAGCAATGACAGAAAGATCATGAAGCGAGAAAGGAATCTTCTCATTGGAATATTGATCGATTGATAGAATGTCTGGAGGCAGTACACTATAGCAAAGATTCTAATTTTAGCTGTGAAATATAATAAGGAGATTGACCACTGCACTAGTAAAACAAAATGTTGAATTAAGCAGTTTTAATCTTTTATGTTCATTACAGCCATACATTTTTCATGAGATAATGATCGTCCTGTGCAGCAGGGGAGAGCGAGAGCTTTGACTTCAGTTGGCAGTAAGACTGAACAAATTGGAAAGTAGTGAGGGACTGGGGGGACTGTGCAGAATGGTGCACAAAACTGATAAAAGGCAAAAAGACCCAGTTTGTGTTTAGTGCTGGGAGACTGGGAGTTAGTTTGAACTAGACAGTAAAACTGAGGGATAACAACGAGAGCTGAGGGACTGGAGATAAAAGTCTAAAAGATAGATGGCTTTCCTGTAGAATAAGTCACCCAACTGGTGTGTTGGATTTAATATAACAGTTATTTCAGCAGTGGAAGTTCCACATGATTTGCTCAGAGTAATTGGAAAAGTGACTTTTTTAGTACAGTTCTGAATCTCGGTCAAAGATTTGACCGTAGAAAAGTCAAGTTTCAATTGCTTTTAATTCCTACAAACAGTTCGCAGGCAATGGTCAATAAACTGTATCATAAGCTTTTGTCATATTTCCAATAAAGGCCATAGCCAAGAGACAAAACCTGCTGAGTAAATTAAATCTTTTGTGCAAAGCAGGGATATTTTGAAGAGTTGGGCAGTTATTATGATAGTTTTTTTTGTGAACTGTTTAATAGAGTACACATTATTGTTAAAACATCAATTTACCTAGGCTCCAGTCATATCTTTATATAACTAAAAACATTTATGAATGTATTGTAAAATTCTGTACAAGCACAAATTGTACAGCCTTGTGTAGTCAGTTATGTGAAGAATTCTGAAATTTGCCCTCTCACTATACAAAGATAAAAGGAAAATATACAAATACAGTCTACAAACTGAAAGCACAAAAACACAGTAGGATCTTACTGCTGTTGTATCTAAGCTGGAATATATACAGTAATTGTATTTAAAAGCATCTGTCCATCAAAATATAAAGGTTCATATACATATATACTGTACAGTATATATGCATATATGTTTTTTCATTCATGAGTATTCTTTTTGTTGCTATAGAGAGGGAGAGAAGCAGTAATCATGGGTATTTGAATGCCGCATCTAGGGATAAGACACATTATTTATGCTATAGTATAGAGTAGGGTGTTTAACATCTCATAGACTAGCTAAAATGGTGAACAATACCGGAGTGGATGAATGTAATTATGTTGTGTTCTCTGTTGAATGCTGACTGATTTCAGTTTTGATATGCCCTTAACAAATAAGACCACCTTTTTGTGCATGTTCGTGTTTAATAAATAGATTCAAAAGAATTATGTTGAATTATAGAACACTTTTCCATTCCTTCAATCTCATTCTGAATATTTCTAATTTCCTACAATCAAATCAATGCAATGATAAACAACGCTGGTGTTTATGGTAAAATGTTGAGAGCAGATTCACCCTGGACATTATCTTGGCTGATCCATTGTGAAAGATTTTACACACTACTCTTTTTTGCATACCCTCTAGGTAGTCTGATAATGTTGAGTAGACTTATAACCTTTGGTGTAGGACCACCACTTTCAATGATTAAATGGATGCCTTTGTATTTTTTAATTGTATAATGAGCAAAAATAGTCCTGGCACTTAGGCATTATAAGGGTAATTGAGGTAAGCTTTCCTGTTAAAGAGTCAGAAGACTTCAGTCAAGCCTCTTAATCAAAGAAAGCATCTAAGATCTCATTCTTGACCATGGAGATATATTTATTAAGCCTTTGTCTTATCAGGGTTCATGCAGTTAATGAGAGTGATCAGTGATGAGCTGTGAATACTAAGCTTGGGATGACATGTTGAACTGGAAAGAGTGAAGTGAGGTTAGCTAATAAAAAGCACCAAGCAGGCCATCAGTGAAGATTACTTTCTAGCAACAGGGTTTTTTTGGTCATTGAGTATGGTGGTACTGTACATCACAGGATTATTTGATTAATCAAATTCTATTTACTTAAAAATGATCAATTGGTGTTGTTTAGATGTTGTTTTTCCTCTATATCACTTGTCAGGTAATTCCAATTGTGCACCCAAGTGAAACTTGTTTTAATGAAGAAAAAAGTTTTATATAATTAGAACCAATAAATAAAACATGAAAAAACATTTGCTGTATATTAAGAATTATTTGGCTCACTTGCTAAGAGGTTCACTTCCTTTAACTTTTTCCTCAAGGTCCCGAATAATTACTTCAACTTCTTGTAGCATGTCTTCAGTTTTAGGAATGAATACTATGAGTCTTGTTCTTACCCCCTCTCAGACAACAGAACCAAGTAATTTATGTAATTGTTTCTTGCAGTTTAAGAGGAACATCATACTCATAAGGTACAAAAAGGCAATAACAGTGAGATAAGTTTCTGCCCCTAAGCAATTCATAACAAAGGTGCTTATATACTGTTTATGATGCTGAGTGGCCTGGACAATGACAATTGCTTTGTTATAAGGCAAAGTTACCACAGTAACTATGTGCCAAGAGTGCTTGCTGGTTACGTACAGCAAAACATATTGACTTTTATATTGGATTTTATGATTTTATAGTCAATACTTTAGTATTAAATTAGTAAAAGGGAACTTTTATATTACTATGACAGTTAGCTGGTTTGCAAATACCACCCAAACCAGAAATCATTATAGAAATTTATTTTGGAGACAGTTATTTTAACTTTTCTCCAAAGTACCAAGAGTAACATTTCTATTTTACTTTGCCATTTATGCCTCAGCATGCTGAATAAAAAGAGATATTCACTTAGGTAATGAATGTAAAAATGTTAATGAGGCTGTTCCTGAGCAGTGCAGTATTGCAGTTTGCAGCTGTCTTGGCTCCTTGTGACCTTGTATTTGAAATGGGTTTGCTGCAGCTTTAAAATGCTGTCTTCAGGAAGCCAAGCATGAGTCAGGCTAATAAGACACATGAACGAGACCTCATTCTTGTTTTAAGTCTGTTGATTTACAGATTTTATGGTGTGCTAGTGATAGGAGATGGTAAAGGTTTTCCCTGGCTGTGTTTTATTCCAATTTAATGAGGCTCAAGGCTGCTGAGTTGGCGTATTCCCAAGGAAAGATACAATATAAATGCTATGCATTCCTCCATAAAGATTTACTGCTCCCTACTGGCAGAGTCAGAACATCTAGCTTCCCTAGGGAACATTGTTGTACTGCATACAGAATGTCCTCTTTTATAAGTACTCTTCTCTTCAACAGTCTTTAGAAAGTTTTTGCTCTGTGCCCCTTTTGATGTATTAAATATTTAAATTCTTCACTCATAGATATCTCAGTTTTCTTGTGTTTTTACTCATAAGTTCATGAACAGCCTAGCATTTACTTCAGGTTCAGATTGTTAAAAAATCATCATAGAATTTAACCAGGTTTCAAACACGGTGTTTAGAAAAAGTAACACATAAACCAGCATTGGTGCTGTTCTTGAATCTACTACATTTTAATTGTTTGGTTAATGTTTAAGTGCACAGCCGGTAAATTTGCATATCCCCACAGTAACCGATTACACATTGCTCACTGTGAGCATACACAAGTACCCTGATTTCTGTATTGTTAGGCACTTTCTGTGTGAGTAGAGAGCACAGATGCAGCAGTCTTTATCCCTGTACTGATTTTACATGTAGGTAAAAGGAGCTCTTCAAAAGCAGTAGATGTGAAGAGAGAAAAAAAGTAATGTAGCAATGTTACATCTGCGAAATGAATATCCAGACAGATATAGGAACATTAAAGTGGTGTATTGCATGGGATTTGTTACCATTAGAATGATGTAAGGGCTTGCTTCCTGTTTGTTCTTTATTTATTTTGCCCTTATGAACTCAGAAATCAGCAGAGTGTTATACCTCCATCCTCACTGGCGGTACTTTACTTTATAGCATTACTGCATTAAGTGCCCTTGGCATAAAATAAAGTGTTTTATATATTAAAAACTGTTGCAGTCCACATCCTTAAACTAAGATTTTGAATCTAAATTTTCAAATGAAATAGCATTTGAGATTCAAAAACTGCCAAAAGACAGTAAACATTTTTGATAAATTCACTTACAACAAAGCTTGGGAACATTCTGGTGAATATTGGTCATTTTGAAATGCAGGTTTGACAGGGTAAGTGAGTAGAGGAATCAGTATATAAAAGACATTTTATGTACTGGAAGATATCTCCAGGCTTTCTGAAACAATAGATTTATTGTAAAATAGATGTACTGTATTATCTTTCTGAAAATGCATCTTTTTTTCTATTTCAGAGAAGAAAGTCCCGCTACGCAGAACTGGATTTTGAGGTGATTATACCATGTTTTTCACTCTTTGGTTAAATGAATTAATTTTTTCTACACTCCTACTATCTTTTTAATTGTGTGGTATCAAATACTTTAAAGATGAAGACTTAAAAAACAGGAAGACTGGAATCTTCTTAAGAAATAGAAGTGAAGTGATACTACTTATTTTAAGAAAAATGTTTATAATTAGGAGAACTATTAACAACCCAAAAGTAAGTTTTTTGTCAAAAAATTATAAATGAAAGATAAAATTGCATGCCCTAAACCAGTGGGCTCCTCTTGTCTTTGTCCCATGTAGAAGATCATGCACACACGGAAGAGACACCAGGACATGTTCCAGGATCTGAACAGGAAGCTTCAGCATGCTGAGAAAGACAGAGAGTCTCCACCTGTGGATGGCAAGGTAAGAGAATGTTCTACTGATCTCCACACTGAACTAGACAGTCCTGCTGCCCTCCATATCCATACTGTAATGTTGATAAGCCAACAAATGTAGACTGTTCTTAACAAACACGTTGTATGATCTTTGGAGGGACGTTCACCACGTAGTACAAAATTAGTTAAGAATGGACAGGGAATCTGTGCTAATATGAGAAGTCCTAGTTCACTAGTTTCATGTGAACATTTACTCAGTGAACGCTGTGTTATGTATCCTGCCATAAACTCACAGAAAGATTTTTTTTGTTTGTTTTTTTCTCTTGCACAGTCTGTCAAGAGATGGAGTGTCTCATCAGGTGGCAGTGACAAAACAAACCTCAGTGTGAGTATCTTTCACTGTCTTTCCGAATGCCAACTACACTGATAGGGCTTGTTTCCCCTTATTTCTCAACTTCCATTCTCCCTTCAGATGTGTCCTGGCAGAGTAAAATAAGCACCTGTGTCAAATATAGTGTATATAACACGGCATCTATTTGGGCTGTTGGTATAAAGATGATAAAGCTTGCCCATTAAATATTTCTCATGGGTACGGTAGAAACATATGCTCATTAAATATCTGGGACTATTCTTAAATCTCTTTCACTTTCAGACACACATGAAATATTTAATAAGCAAGCATTACTTATAGGTGTCCTGTGTTACACAGCTAAAAATGTGCATATATTATACAACATAAACAGAGTAAATTAAAAACATTAAAACATTAAGTCATCTGTTTTTCCAAAAACAATTACCAAAGTTTAATGGTGGGAATATACAGTAGCAAGTGTTCTATAGGTCTGCAAAGGGACATGAAATTATTTTTATCAGTTCATAATTGTTATTACTATATAACTAAAAAAATAGCTAGAGGTAGAGAAACATTTACTCAAATACAAATGTTTTAAAATTAAGCTTTTTTTATTTAGTATTTAACAGAGAAATATAGGAAGACTACAGCATGTTCTTTGGCTCATGTAGACTCATTTGAAATCCTTTAAACACATTTAAAAGCTGTGCAAAAACTTAGGATCAACCTCTTGGTTGGAAAGTTGCAATGCTAGTCATCTCTCAGCCCATATCAACCGATGACTTTTTCATTTTTCATCTGGTTTCCAGCAAGTACTTGTTCAAGTATCAGTGTCTGCAGAAAGTTACAGAATATTTTCTTTCCTGTTCTCTTTCCCACTGCAGGACAAACAGCAGACTCCTAGCAAGAGAGCATGGGAAGGAATACGCAAACCTCACTCCCCTCCTTCCTGGGTACGCAAAGATCTAGAGCCTCTGCAGGCCTCACCGCTGGAGCTGAAGTCAGTGGAATGGGAGAAGGCTGGAGCCACCATCCCCCTGGTAGGCCAAGAGATCATAGACCTGCAGACCGAAGTCTGAGAGACCAGGGACCAGTCACCACAACTCCTCTCCTCTTCATTTCACTTGGGTTTGAAACAGATGAACGCAGCAGAGCACATGATCAAACCGTAGAGAAAGCGGGAGGAAGCGTGTTGAATTCTTTTCTGTAATACCAGGGCAGGTATTTCTTAAAGAAATCAAAAAAAGAAAAGGAGAATTCAAAAGAAAAGCCTCCAGTTAATCTGAAAAGGATGACCTGTTCTGTGCCAGTGTGGGACATACCTCGCTCGTGATTAGGGCTTGAGAGAGCCTACCAGGCCTTTTCTGACATGTATGGAGACCGTGTGTTACTGCTGACAAGGAAGCAGGATTTCAATATCTGCTGGAGCTTGTCCAGGACTGACAATACATCTCCCAGCATTAACGGAAAGTGGAAATGTTACATGGAAAATACCCTTATCCATGGGGGAATCCTTGGACTGCAATTGTTTTGCTTTATTTTATGTTGCAGTAGATGGACACAATTCAAAAGTGACACTACTGAAGTACAGCCACCAAACTGTCAGTTCTACTTTGCCTTGAATTTTTTTTACTAGAGGCATAGTTGGTCAATATGAACTCTCTTGTAGCTGACCTACGGAGGTGTCAGAATATTATGAAGCAATCCGATTAATGAAGCAATGTGAAAATGCCTCTTTTTGTGACAGATTTCCACTAAACAGAATTATTTCCCCCTACTTATTACACCACTAAGCCCTCAACCTCATCCTCACTGATGGGAATTAAGACTGCTGGTAGCTTTATTCAAAAGAAACAATGTAAATGGGTAAAATGCAAAGTTACAAAACAAGAACAGGGTTCCAGACAGTGTTGTCCAAGCTCTTCATGAGTATCATCCAAAATGATGCTCATGTCCAGATTTTCTCAACAATTAGGAAAAGAAAGCAGCTCCATGAGAGAGCCTCTGGTTTATCTTTAAGACGTCTCTTATCCATAACCAGGTGGAGAGCCTCAACATGTCGATTCATAGAGCACTGAGCGTTGTCAATGAGCAGCTATCAGTGAGGTGGGGAGGAGGGCTGCACAGAGAAGTGAACTCTGGAACGTCTGGGCGGGTGCTGACGAAAAACAGTAGGATAAGCTGACTGTTAAAAGTTCCCCAGCCAAACCAGCCATGGCTAGTTTTTGCCTTGCAGTGCTTCAGGTTCTGATGACAGAAACTCAGACCCGCTTTCTACAGCAGGCCCAGTCCTCAACTGAGAATTCTGATCTCACTGTCTTGGGGCCAGCTGATTAAAGAAAATCTTTCTGTATAATCAACATGAATGGAAAGCAATGATCTAATGGCTGCTTGATATGCAAGCATAATGGATAGATATAATGCATAGTTAATTTTCAGAATAATGGAATATTTTTGTTATTTAAATATATACCAGTATATATATACAGCATATAGATAAGCTATTTTTTACAAAAAAATAGCTCCAAACAGTATACAGAATATTTAAGTACTTAAAAAAACAAGATTTCATATTTATAAAAACTGTGATTTAGTAGTCAGAGTTTTTGATTGCACATGATGTGAAAGCACAAGGCTCCTGGGAGCCGTGTTGTACAGTATTGTAATTATACAGTTACACAGAATGAATTTTAGCCTATAAATATCTTTATACTGTGCTTCAGGATTTTTTTTCTGAATCCTCCTGTTTGGTTACTGGACAATATCAGTGTTCTGTAACTAATGTAATGATGTGTGTTTTAATATAATTGTCAATATTCCACCCCTCTCTGTCTTCCTCCCCTCTTTTTCCTTCCTACTGCCCCTCACTTCCAACTGACAAGTTCTATTTGTCTGATACTTATTATCCTCCTTTTTATTTCTTTTGGTTTTCTTTGTTTATGTACAGTTTTCAGAGCACAAGATGAATGTGTCTTATTTCTAATAAAAATGCTATAAACTAAATGTTTGTCCTTTAGTGGTGTCTGGAACATGTCACCATATGTGAGGATACATATCCAAATTAGAATTTACTGAAAATGTCTTAATATTGTCAATGAATGATCAGCCTGTTTGATCTTGATAATATTTCCTTTTCTGCATGACTTTGCATGACATGATTCTTCAGCTGCACTGATTCCATATAACTGAACTTAACTCATTTAGGTAAATAATTTCTGTGAAGCACTTTCTTTCTGAAACAACTCACAATATTACAATATTAAGGTTTGCTGCTATGAACAAGAAGCTTTTTGAGAACAAGCTATTTACCTTCATATGATGGGCAAAAAAATGGCATGCACCTAGAAAAAAGATAAAAGAGACCGCTCACAAAAAGGTTACACATCACATGTCATAAATATGTGGATTTCATATAAGAATACAAGCCTGAAGAGGGCTCCATGGCTGAAACGTTGTGTTTTCTCTCTTCTTTCTTTCAGCCTGGAATAAACCTATTACTTGTTCCTTTGCAGCCTACGCATGGTGATGCAGCTACCTACCTGAACTCATATAAGAATATAACTCAGAAGTACAAGAGAAAAGTTAAAATCAGAAAGCTGCCTGTTCTGCTCTGAAATCTAGGATTTCTGCAAAATTCCTGTTTCCTAATTTCATAAAAAGATTCATAAAAAATACTATGGAACTAGCAGAATGCAAAACACTAGTTTGAAATTTTAACTACAGTAAAATAAAAATGTCTATCAGTGGATATAATGTAGGCTAAACTCTAGTCTGTTCTCAAATATACATTAGATTGTCAAAACATGGAATTCTGAAACACGTAATCAGACAGTTCTGATATGTTTGCAACAACATCCTATGACTCTAATCAGTCAGAAATGATAATGTTTCCAAAACAACTAAAGGTCATGCTGAAATAATACAGTAGGTGTACCCCACAAAGAACTGTGGAAATGTTCATCAAACAGACTCAAGCACAGTTTCAGTGCCATCATGGGGCAGTTTTTTTTTATCTACTCAGGAGATGGACAGGTTTACATGAATGAAGGGAACAAATACAGACACCAGTTACTAAAACCCTGCCGTCAGCCAGTGATGGAGCACTTGTTGAACAGCTTCACACCGATAGACTGATATCTACGTGAAGCAAAACAAGAAGAGGATTTTAAGAGGAAAATGGTCAAATAGCTGGAACAACCATTGGAATTGCTTGACTTAAACCCAATTAAAACGTAACAGGTCAATCCCTAGGAAGCTGTAGCTCCTAGAAAATCAATTTGAATCCATTCCAGATTGCCTGCATCACAAAACAGAACATTTCAAAGGACAGAAGCCAACAATTCATTCAAGCTGAAAAAAATAAAATAAATTCTTAAAAGCCAAAGGTTCACAAACTTAACAATGTATGCTATTTTGTATTTTTTTTACCTCAAATTTAGCAGAGATTTTTCTTCCAGAATGTTTTGGATGGTGACAGTTCCCATTATTTGATGTATTATCTGAAGGACAGTGTGAAATATGAGTTGTGTAATGTTGGGCAGAAGTTAAAATAAAAATAAGGTGAACAGCCCTGTGAACTCTCCACCAGTTCGGGAGGAGACAGGGTGCTCAGTAATAGTCCAGAAGCAGAGGATTCTCACGCTTCTCATCACACGAAGGAAACACCTTCTTTTTAACAGGTATGTTTTGTGTAAAAAGGGGAATATTTAGTTTACCACCTTTTAACAAGGAAAACAATGTTCCCCTTCAATTCAAGCCCTGGTTTTGTTCCACTTTGATTGTAAATACTGAACCTGGCCTTCACCGAACAGGACACACAGTAGTTGATTCATTTCTATTATATATTCCTCTACCACTTATATTCTTGAAGCTGCAAACCTGATGTAAAAAAAAATGTTTAAAATTGAGTCAAATCTTTAACCCCTCCTAAAATAAAATCTATGTTCTTTTCCATCTTAAAAAAATATTCATAATCACAAAAATGTCACACTTTTACATTAAGAACAAGCCAATTTATGTATTTAACTCAAAAATACATGGACACCCATGTCAGAAACACAGGACTGGTGAAAGAATCTTACAGAAAAAAATTATCCTAGCACGAGACTGTCTCTTTGCATTTTATGCAAAGGCTGTAGTCCCTTTGCTTTTGAGAATTAAACAGACATTTTTCTGAAGAATTGCTTTAGTGTTTCATTATTTACGGGTTGTTAAGCAGATTTGTGATAAAGCACATTAGAGTGCAGTGTTAAGTGTTACTTCTGTACTTAATACCCTTGCCTTTTTTTAAAAAGCTTGCAAGACAAGCAGTTTAAGTTGAATAATCTATGTCAGAAATTAGTGGGGTTTTACAGTACATTCATAATAAAACTGAGATGAAAATAAAAATAAGTTAGAATTACCTAATCAGAAAAAAAATATATTTTTACACGGTACAAATGATTTGAAATCATACATCCATAAGACTCATACTTTACATGCACTGTTTTTCAGATAATAAATCAAATCATTAAAAAATAATGTTTATAATCCATGATTTATATTTGATTTATTTATTATATTCTAATATTTTATATTAGATTTCAATATACTACACATGTCAATATTAATACTGCATTTATATCACTTTGGCCATACAGTTTTAATTTAAAATCCCAAAGGTTGATTGGTTCTAAAGGTAGCACTAGATACTGTATATATACAAATTGGTGGATTGATGATGGAGAGTGGTATTTTAGTTTATGTCATAATATAACTGAAGGAATATGTTTTTAATATTTATCAACCTATCTTGGAACATAAAACTATCAATTATTCTTGTTAATTTTTTAAGTCTGAAATGTAGAATAATGCTGTTTAGTGAATTTTAAAATTCAGTAATCTTCAATGGTGTTTTCACTGTTAACTGCAGCTTAGAGATGCATCATCCAGACGCAATTTACAGTACGTCAAGGAGTAGGTTGATATCTTAAATAGAACATTATTCTTTTAATTTATTTAAGAAAATTTGCGGTAGATAAGGATGCCTGTGTGTCAAAAGGTACATGATGCATTTGGAAAGACTCTTTCATCAGAAATTGTTATTGTTATATACCAACTCAATTTGGAATAACCAGCTGTTTAGGGATTATGTACAGCATCGACAGACAGCTGCAGGAGGTCCAGCACTAATTGGAGGAGAGGTGTGTCCCTCAGTGAGGCCAGTGCAAGCCAAGAAAACCATAGGGTCCACTGTTTCACTGGGAGCTGAAAGATTCCTCACCAATTGAAACCCTACACGAGGCACTGCTGAGCCAGTTGTTCACCACTAATCATGTTCATTTCTGAAAAAAACAGCTGCTATACAACCGAATTATTGATCACACCACAACTGCTATTACTTAATTTCATAAACATAAAACACATACTGTAGTTAACACAGACATGAGTGAGTGTAAATGAAGAGCACTCCCTAAATGGATGATACTCACTGTTTGTTTGGTGTTGGTACTTCCGGGGTGGGTCACCCTATGGTGGCCTCAGAAGGCCAATCCTAACACCACTTCTCCAAGTTTATTTATGGAGATGGAAAAAAACACATGCATGTGAAGAGAGGGAAATGTTATTGTTTGTATTGTCTATTTGGACCAGGATAAAAAGAACCGTGTTATTAAGATATGTGATGTTCTTTGGTAAGAAAGGAATTAATTATGAATGTATAATTTGGGAATTGGAGAAATGGTTTGTTCCAGAGGGGGAGGGGCTTACATGCTTTTTAAGCTGTCTCCTCAGCCTAAGAGGGAGGAGAAGTTGTTGGTGGTCGGTGAGTCAAGTAGTGTG
Organism: Lepisosteus oculatus; assembly: GCF_040954835.1. Classification (NCBI taxonomy): domain Eukaryota; kingdom Metazoa; phylum Chordata; class Actinopteri; order Semionotiformes; family Lepisosteidae; genus Lepisosteus; species Lepisosteus oculatus. The sequence goes on from NC_090705.1 coordinate 20,811,778, forward strand.
ACTTAAATCAGAGAGAAAGAAATAAGAAAAGGAGAATGTCTTTGTTTGAAGAATTAATTTTGTTCCTTTTTGGGTTTTTGTTTTTCTGGTGTGGGGGACTGGAAGCACTGTAAATAAACTGCACTTATTTTATTTGAGTGCTTTGCAGTGGAGCTATTCTTTTATAAAACAGGCCTACTTTGGCCTTCCTCAGTCCATTGTGTGATAAGGGACAATGTAGTGGTGGAGAAAAAATGCAACGATGCATTTCTGTGGGGGGCTAATTTTGCTGGGGGCATGTACATTATAGATTGGTGGCTCTGTTGTAAAAAACATTATGCTCTGTAGAACCACAGTTTAAAAACCTGATTACACTAAGTGGCCTTCACAACATTTTTGGCACTGATGTGCCAGGTAAAAGGAGATGATTTCTGGGCATCACAGTCTGGCACTGTATGTGAATAACATTCATACCCAAGCTTCAGTCTCTTGTTTAACATAGTTGTTTATCTTTCCCATTTCTTCACCCTAGGTTACAGAACAATTCCTCATTAAGCACGTACTTTGCTAAACATTGCATAAACAGAGCATAGTCAGTGCACAGAGGTAAATAAAAGGTTAAAAGATTCATCATCCATAAATATTTTTTTTTCTGTTAACTTCGCATCTCAGATGTAAAATAAAAAATAAAACCTGCTATATTAAGAACAGTTAAGGAATGTTATTAATTACTGTACTATATATTGCCATATACAGTACATACAGTATGTACACTAATTTTCAAATACATGTTTCAAAATTATTCCTATCCTGTCTATCAATATGAGAAAATTATAATTATGTTAAAAATAACTTCTGTGAAGCATGGAAGTTTACCTGACAACAGGAAATCAAGGTTTAATTTCTTAAATAAATAATCAACATTTTCACATTTTCTTACTTCACCAGTTTTTACTGGAAATGTAACAATTGGTAAAAAGTCCAATCACATTTTTAAATTCTATATCATGTAAATCTTGCTTCAACAGTGAAGCAAGTACTCACATGCAGGAATTTAAATTTAGAGCATTAATTATGTGATTCATAGTATAAAAATGTTATTTAATATAAAAATGGAGTATCTTAGTTTTACTATATTTAATTTAATTTATTTGTATGTAGATCGTAATCTTGTAGTCTGTTTTGAGGGTTCTGTCTCAAAGATCTCCTCTTCTAAAGCAGCACTCATCCATTGGAACCCAGAGAAAGTTTGTTCTAAGAGTTCACTTAAAATAATTTAAAACTCCTATTCAAAGAGATTAAGAAAGCATTTTTAAAGTGTATCCTCCTCCAGTGTGTCTGTAGAGTATTTTCATAACAATTAGGCCTGGGTTGTGGTTTGGTTAAGGGTTGTAATATTTAAAAGCTCTAATGATGCTCTAGAGGAACAGGAATTGCCTGTGTTCTGTTGTTATCTTTGTCTTAGCAAGGGTACTAATCTTTCCATTATAATTGGCCCAGTATATTAATACTTAAAATCTTCCATTGATTGCCTCTACACTTCATTGCCAAATCTGAAAACATTAAATGGACTCCTAACCATCATAAAGCTCTCAATACACTTCTCTACCCTTAATCCAGACAACAATGTTTTTTGCAGTGTCCATTTTTAGGTATTTTTTCACTGGTGTTGACAGAGTCATGTGACAAATATTAGTGAGCTGATCGGATGTTGCCTGGTACTTATCTCTTGGAATACAATTGCTCTCTCATCTGACAGATTGCATTGCCAGGCAGTTGATACAGCATTGAAAGTAAAATGCTAGTGGAATTACATGGGACAATACAGGATAGAAACAAAAAATATTACTATTATTCAACTGAACTTTTTTGTAGCATACAATAATACTTTCTTGTCTGATTTGTTTTGCATCCAAGCAGCTATCTTTTTTTTACAAATAGACATACAAAAACACTACATCTAAAATACATATATATAACATTACATAAAATACATTAACCTATATACAGTATAGTTATGTGTCACACACAGATTACCAGAACCTTTAAGTTTACTTCCCCACAATCATCCTTAGCCCCTATAATTGCACAATACCCCTTCATTCTTGCACATAACCACTTATCTTACTTACCATATACAGTGCCTTGCGAAAGTATTCGGCCCCCTTGAACTTTTCAACCTTTTGCCACATTTCAGGCTTCAAACATAAAGATATAAATTTTTTATTTTATGTGAAGAATCACCAACAAGTGGGACACAATTGTGAAGTGGAACGAAATCTATTGGATTTTTGAAACTTTTTTAACTAATAAAAAAATGAAAAGTGGGGCGTGCAAAATTATTCGGCCCCCTTGCGTTAATACTTTGTAGAGCCACCTTTTGCTGCGATTACAGCTGCAAGTCGCTTGGGGTATGTCTCTATCAGTTTTGTACATCGAGAGACTGAAATTCTTGCCCATTCTTCCTTGCAAAACAGCTCAAGCTCAGTGAGGTTGGATGGAGAGCGTTTGTGAACAGCAGTTTTCAGCTCTTTCCACAGATTCTCGATTGGATTCAGGTCTGGACTTTGACTTGGCCATTCAAACACCTGGATACGTTTATTTGTGAACCATTCCTTTGTAGATTTTGCTGTATGTTTGGGATCATTGTCTTGTTGGAAGATAAATCTCCGTCCCAGTTTCAGGTCTTTTGCAGACTCCATCAGGTTTTCATCCAGAATGGTCCTGTATTTGGCTGCATCCATCTTCCCCTCAATTTTAACCATCTTCCCTGTCCCTGCTGAAGAAAAGCAGGCCCAAACCATGATGCTGCCACCACCATGTTTGACAGTGGGGATGGTGTGTTGAGGGTGATGAGCTGTGTTGCTTTTACGCCAAACATATCGTTTTGCATTGTGGCCAAAAAGTTCGATTTTGGTTTCATCTGACCAGAGCACCTTCTTCCACATGTTTGGGGTGTCTCCCAGGTGGCTTGTGGCAAACTTTAGACGAGACTTTTTATGGATATCTTTGAGAAATGGCTTTCTTCTTGCCACTCTTCCATAAAGGCCAGATTTGTGCAGTGTAAGACTGATTGTTGTCCTATGGACAGACTCTCCCACCTCAGCTGTAGTTCTCTGCAGTTCATCCAGAGTGATCATGGGCCTCTTGGCTGCATCTCTGATCAGTCTTCTCCTTGTCTGAGCTGAAAGTTTAGAGGGACGGCCAGGTCTTGGTATATTTGCAGTGGTCTGATACTCCTTCCATTTCAAGATGATCGCTTGCACAGTGCTCCTTGGGATGTTTGAAGCTTGGGAAATCTTTTTGTATCCAAATCCGGCTTTAAACTTCTCCACAACAGAATTACGGACCTGCCTGGTGTGTTCCTTGGTCTTCATGATGCTCTCTGCGCTTTCAACATAACCTTGAGAGTATCACAGAGCAGGTGCATTTATACAGAGACTTGATTACACACAGGTGGATTCTATTTATCACCATCAGTCATTTAGGACAACATTGGATCATTCAGAGATCCTCGCTGAACTTCTGGAGTGAGTTTGCTGCACTGAAAGTAAAGGGGCCGAATAATTTTGCACGCCCCACTTTTCATTTTTTTATTAGTTAAAAAAGTTTCAAAAATCCAATAGATTTCGTTCCACTTCACAATTGTGTCCCACTTGTTGGTGATTCTTCACATAAAATAAAAAATTCATATCTTTATGTTTGAAGCCTGAAATGTGGCAAAAGGTTGAAAAGTTCAAGGGGGCCGAATACTTTCGCAAGGCACTGTACATACCATTACAGTGCTTTATTAAGTCACCTGAATGAGGAATAAGAGAATTCTGCATTATGGAACTCTAAAAATTCTGTTCGAAAAACTGAAAAATTCAGTTGGTATTCTTCATGTAGAACATGTGAGAAATCAAAGGAGAATCTAATAACTAGTCTCAGCATATTCTCATATTATTATGTACTGTACCTTAGTTTCCCTGTATTTTTGTTTCCAACTTCTTTACCTGCTGTATCACTCCTGCAATTTGTCTTACTATTTGATCCTAAATTTACACATTTCTGTTTCTTCAGCCCTGATCACATCAAGCAGTCACTTTTTTGGCATCTAAATTGTCAGATGCTCCACACATAACCTAGTTACCAGATAGCCCACCTTAGTCCTCCTCTTTCCTGCTGGGATCCTTGGACCAGTGCAAGTCTGTATCTGGTCTGTCATTGTGCCAAGCTTTCACAGAGCCTCATTCTTACTCTGCCTCTTTGGTCTCACTGATGCCAGTACTAGCTCTGTCTTGAAGGTCATCCATTTTCTAAACATTGCTTTTTCTTGTGATTGTCAATGCATTTCACTAACCTTGCAACTTATTCTTACTGATTTGTAGTATTCTTACTTCTTATACAGTATTTGGCTATGTCTTCATCCTCAGAATTTTGCCACAAGCTCCTGCTTCAAACCTCATTACGATCTGCATACTGTATGGAAGAGCTCACCAGACACACTTAATTAAATCTTAAAGAAGGAACACTGACCACCCACGTCAAGGTTTATTGCTTTAATTCTCAGTAATTTGCTGCAACCTGAATTCAATTATACCTAAAGGATTTAAAGTAGATTTATATGAAGTCCTTGAACTTGGTTAATTGATAATCTGCTGTTCTACTATGGGTCTCTCTCTCATTCTCATTTTAGAGTGTTTTTATGACTCTACTGTATAAACAATGAACAATTGCAAAAGTAATTGTGATTAAATGTAAACTTCTGCACAATCCTTTGTGAAGTGGTGTGCCTGCTACATTTTTATGTGACTTTAAATGAAAGACGTTTAGTTTTTGTCTTCTTTTGCTATGCTTGAAAAATGCAAGTGATGCTGATGTTATGCAAATACCTGAGTAGTAGCTTGTGTTTTCACTCAGGCGCCATATACTGTATACTGGATTCAGTACTGAATATTCAGAACTATACTTTTACACAAACCTGATGTTTATTTTTTTGTCTTTTGTGAGAGTACTAGCACACACATAACCATTACTCAACACCGCCAGCATGTCATCTTAGGTTTCACATTTTAGGTGGTCTCTCATCTTTCAGACTGTCTCTGGAAACCTACAGTAGCTCTCTCATTGTTCCGCTGACAGGTAAGACTACACAGTCCTCTTCCTTCTGAGTTGCTTTTTTTTAAACTTGGTTGCACTATAAACCAACACTACTGCTTTTGTGTGCATTGAGTACACTAGTTTTTTCATATGTATGCTCTTAATCTTAACTCTCAATCTGATTCAATAAGTAGGTACTGAAGAATTCAACTCCATTAACTCCATGTCACCCATTTGTAATATACACCAAAGTAAATCATTAATTCAAAGACACACTGGAGCATTAAACACAGCATAACCCCCAATACCCAGTTCTCATTCTTCAAATCAATAAACACTACAACTCACTCTTCAAGCACCAGATAACAACCAATAACCTCTAATACCCCCACCCACCCATCACTAAATTTTTCAGCTGATCCTATGATCCTATAACTGGTGTTTGGCCTGGGAGACCACTCCTTAATTAAAACATGCACCCCTAACACAACAGCAGATGGTTTGTTGATTTTTTAAAATATCTGACACCATCCTGATGGATATTCAGGATTTAGACTACATCTAGACCAGTCCCTCTTTCCTATGGTAGAAAAGTATGTTACTAAACTGAACTGTAATGCTCAAGTCCTTAAGGTCCCAACACCACCAGTCAGAACTGGTTCAACTGGCTCACCCTGATCCGCAGCCTGGTGAACAGTTTACCAAATGACCACCTTTCCAGCATGTGTATCATCACTTAGTACATACCTAAACTGTACTTTCTCAAGTATCTCTAACAGCCTTATAAGCCAGCTCAGTCCATTACTAATGAGCACCATACTACAGCTCTCCTGCGTACTCTCCTAACAACCTGAAGCCTAGACACACCCTAAAACGTTTTTCCTCCTACAGTAGCTGTTTTTATAAACCTCTTAATTAACCTAGGGGAGTGGCTAATCTCACACAGAGTTTACCCTGTAAGATATTGTAACGTCCTCGCCTGGTGGTGAGGAGGAAGCGCCCCTAGGCGCTCGTAGTACCGCTGGGCATGCTGGGAGTGGTAGCCGGGGAGAGTCTGAGGGTCAGCACGATGACCAGCGGCTGACCCTACCTGTGTAAATAATGTCCTAGTAGTTCTAGTGCCCTGTGTAGTCTTGTAAAAGTATAGCATGGTGTTAAGTAATTACCACCCTAAAGATGTGTACGTGTTCCGTCAGTCTCCTCATGTGCGTGTATATCCTGTGTTTGGTTTTGTGTGGTTGTTAATGAATAAAGCTAGTGCTTGGTTTGTTAATTGCGTCTCCACTGGTCCTTTGTTCTGAAAAGAACCTGTAAACGCTACAATATTTTCTCTTATTTCCCTCATAGGGAATTTTGCACTGAATGCTAACTACTCAATCATTTATTTCCATTAACAGGTGCCTTTCTCTCAAAGCCACCTCTGACCACCACAGTTTGTTCATAAATATAATTGCATTAGATATAAAACAGTACCCATCCATTAAAATCTATCCATTGAAATGGCTTATTATTATTCAAGTTAACTTCAAATGATTGTGTCTTGCATTTACCATGCACTTTTCAAGACTTGCAGAAGAAAGCGATAGAAAAAGTCTTAGTTCTACTGAATATTTTGTCCTTTCATTTTGATAAATTGTAAAATGCAACAAGGTGAATTGCTCTTAAATCCTGGAGTTCAATCTTGGAGCTGCACAGCTCATAGTAAAAGCCGAATTCTAACTATGGGACATTGTTAAGGATAATCCTCTGACAAGAGCAGTCAGTCTCCTGCACAGAAGGTCCTCTCTGTGAAACTGTCATTCACTGTAGTCATTAAGGGACAAATAGGAGTTGTTCCTTGCTTATCTTTTAGTCAGGTAAACACACAGAGGAGACTCAAATCTCATCTCATATTGAAGAGAATCTGTGTATTTAAAATGAAAAGACACCACAGCCTGTAATGTGTCAGAAGTGAAGGAAGTAACAGATACTCAGTATCAAGGCCTGTCCAACAAAGGGTAATTATCCTTCTGCTGAATTATCTTATCACCATTATAACTGACAAAAGCAGCAGGACAATGATCTATACTGTAGCTCATTGTAAAATTAGTTTTACAATCTATGTGTAACACCTGAGATTAAGTTGGGTTATGCAGGATTATCATTATTATTACCACTATCTAAATTTACAGCAAGCAAAACCTCTTCTACTGCCTCTATGCTAGGGTATGGGGAAACATGACAAGATTTATTTTTCTAAATTGTAGGCTTAGTGAGGTAAAATTGAGGCTTAATTTTCAGTAGTCTCAGATTGTAGTAAAATTGTTACTTCTTTGTATGGTAAGAAACAAGACCAGATGCACAAAAAGTGAGAGAACATAGGAATACAATTAGTCACTAAAGAGGAATGTGGCTTTCCAGACTTACTTCTTTATCCTTTTTTCTGATATTTAAATGCCAACAATTCTGTACTTTGTGCTTTTTCTATTATATCTACAGTATGTAGGATGTTTTTGTTTGGGGTAATAAACACAGCTCCTGCTTGGGGTAATCAACTGTTTTGTCTTTGAAAGTGTTAGTATTGACCTTCACCTGTGGAAAGTATGCTCAGCAAAAAAAGGCATAAAGGGTCCTTAATTAGATTTTCATTATAAAGTGGTAAAAGCTCCAGAAAAAGTTTAAAAGTTGTAACTTTACATGTTGGTTCTTTAGCAGCACAACATGTTTACTGTAAAACATCATTACAGTAGCATGCACTGTATGATGAAGATCCATCTTTGAGCAACTGTGTTATCTTCTAAAGCTCCACACAAAATATAGGTAAGATTTTTCTTCAACATTAAGACTGTGAAAGAATAAAAAAAGAAGAAAGAATATCTAAAGTACATTCATTCAACAGAAGGACAATTTTAATGCTGCATACACACTGAGAGGTTCTGAGTAAGAATTATAAACTTGTTTAATATTCTATTATTGTCAATTACATTATGTCTACATATCACACATGCACTTTACTGTGTTGAATAATTTCCAGACTGTAGAAGTAACAATAGGATAATGATTTTGATCTTATCTCCACTAAAGCAAACACCTTGTCAAATGAGGGTGTACATCACAGCTTCTTCTCTAGTCCAAAACAATTCACATGCCAGAATTCACAAATGCTCCTGCAGGGACATGATTTTTAATTCCAATACCCCTGTGCTCATAAACTGTCCAATCTCACTATCTTGTAAAACAGCCCAGTTCTTTAGTAACTTTCTCCAAGGCTGGCAAATATCCATTTAAGGAATGTTTTGATTTATTTCATTAATAAAGAGAAGACTGCAACTTTTATGGTTTGCGTAGGCTTCAAAGTACTCATAAAATCCTATATCCTGATCCAAATGGAAATGAATTCTCATCATGTAAATACATCACCTGCAGTGAAGGTCATTACAGGTATATTTCTGAAGCAAAAGACTATACCTCAAGCCAAGATACAGCCAAAGTGTGGGGTACACTATTTTTTCTTTGTGTTTTCTTTTTTTATTTTGTGGATTTTTAACAAACTGAAATGAAAAAAAAAACAAAACAAATTCAAATACAAGACTGGTTTAATAAATATTTTCACACAAAGCTCTTACTTGTGAAAACCACAAATACAACCTTTTTTCCTGTTACTATAATACCAACAGACAGGGTGCATGGGAGCTGAAGGCAGAATAAAGAGAGTTTGTCTTCAAACAACAGAGGTAATTCCCTCTATCATGAGCATTGCACAAAAAGGAGGGGAAAGAATATTGTTCAGGGACCTCGAAAACATGTTAAAAAGCTCCCAGAACATCCAGCATTTCATTTGATTTGAGCTATGCTGACTGGTGCCAATGACCTTGAGCAAATACCTATGACATGTGCTGAATGGATCTGTCAAGCAATCAAGCAAACAATTACACATGTGCATATATACTTATATACATATGTTATTTATCCCTTCTGTATATTATACCTTCATCTGTTTCCTGGTGCTTTCTCTCCTAGTTTTCTTAATACTGTCTATTAGAGTCATATTGTGGTTACGTATGATAGAGCAATGATACTGTAATGGAATAGACTGCTAAGTCAGTATTCATTTTGATTTGTATCTGCAGCCTTGCTTGAGTCCTAGTAGAGAAAAGTGTGAGGAATACACACACTTCTGAGGTGCTATTCAGACTACAGTTTTACAGTACTTCACTGAATGACAGTTTCAGTCTGAAATGACTAAGCACTCTTACCACAATAAAGAGATTATATAAATGATGGTAAAATTCTATTTTTGACAAGGATTTTGTTATTGGAAACTTTGTGTTGAATGATGCTCTTAATGAGCATGGTTTACTGGTTAAATAGGTCAAGGAATATTTAATAAATTATGTCTTAATCTGTTAATATGCCAGTGCATTCAATGCCAAATGCAAGAGTTTAAAATTTAAAATAATTTCCCTTCAAATTATTGATTTCAGAAAGTTTTAAACAACAGAGACTGTTAGGGCAATGGTTATGCAAGAAAAAAAGAAATATGAATATAACATTGAAATATCAAATTTCCTTAATTTCATTTCTGTCTTAAAACACAGTCATGCCATCAAAAAGTATCCACTTTTTGCTGGAACCCTAACAGTTTTTCTCTAACTTTTGACTTAAGGGCAATTTTGGCAACATTCCCTTTTAGAGCAATGCTCTGTAGCAATATATGGAAGAACGAAATTCGGAAGATATCACTGAAATAACGATTTTCCTAAATATCATTTCTGTCTTAAAACACAGCCATGCCATCAAAAAGTATCTACTTTGTAGCAGTAATCAAGAGGTGGTTCGTTGTGGCTTTCAGAAAATCTATAGTCTGAACAACTAACGCACACACACAGATTCAATACACGAGATACATTATTAATTTTGCACCAAACATTTACCAGTCTGCCTGGATACAGGCGGCAGACCTTACTGTGAGGGTTATCAATATACAAGGTATATAATCTCGAAGAGATGCAAACACAAAGAGATACACAACAGAGAATATATTTCAATATATCGTTCGGCTATACCAAATCTCTAGTCAGTGTTATTACCCACTGTTACACTAGACACGGAAGTAAATACATTACTCATGAATTAAATTGATAAAAACTTGTGTTGAGTTAACGTTTAAATTCTCGAGACGCACTGTAGAACATGAGGTTTACTTATCCACTGTAGGGATTTGAATTACCCGGCACGAACACCAAACCAGATGACAGGCTCTGTTGCAACTTCTGTTCCAGCACTTGTCCAATACAGTAGGTGTCCATCTAGGCGTCCTCTGGCTACCAGCCAACCAATCGAGGTGCAGCTCGGAGTAGGACGGGCGGAGGAATCTAACTGCGGCTTGCAGGGCAGTAGTTGCTCCGAGGGGTCTACCAGCAGTCCAGCTGACTAGTAGTAAGTCTCTATGCACGGAGTGTGACCGCGGGTCCTCGCAAGTCACTCTTTTGCACGGGAAGAAACTGGTTCGTTCCCTGTCCAGCGGTGCTTCTGAATAAGCTATTCAGGTTGTCGACGAGGGTGAACTGTAGGCTGCCATTGATCAGTGGGGCATTCACGTTGGTCATTGCAGAATTCTTGAGTACGTACGGGATTCCCAGCCTCGTGCTTAGAACAAAGTCCAAGTCCCAGTGCAGACAACACCAGTTGTCACGTGCTTGTCTCTGAGGATGCGCGAAAAATGGCCAAGGAGAGCTCCGATCTGAGCTTGCGCTACCTTTTTGACCAAGACACAGAGGTGTGCTGATTAGTTGAGAGTTTGGCGGACATTGGAGACCCACATGGTGTTACCACGCCCTGCCAGTCCCTGATTGGTTGATCAAGGTATGGGTCACTTACTCCTGACACTTAGGAATGCAGTCCAGATGTCCATCTGGTACTCCCTAGACAGATAGGCACCAATGGATGACCATCGATCATGATAGCCAGGCTTAGCTAAGTGCATCCCCATTTGGGAGCTGTCCCCTATCAAAAGAAAACACCTTTAATCAGCCTGCATGAAGAGAGAGATGGGGTCTCATTAAGGAAAGCACAGCAATGCTTAATTCTGTCTTATTAAAAAGCATTGCCGCTACAACACCATACTAAAAAAAACATACCAACAAGGCTAAAAAAAGTATTCTACTTTTGGGCATGTTGTGCTGGATGATTATCTCAATGAGCATAGTTTCAGGCTCAATTGTGGTTAGAGTAGGATAACCCCCCAAATTTAATCTTTCTATCTTAATATGCAGGACCATTCAATACATAACAATATATATAAATATAACTCAGGGCATCAAAATATTAGTCTGAAAAGACTTAGCAGCCTTGCCACACCAAGCAAAATGTATCAACTGTGGTACAATTTCATTTTTTGACAAAAATTCTGCTATTGGAAATTTGGTGTGGAAAGGTACTCTCCATGAGCGTTCTATCAACGTTAAATAGGTTGAGAGTTAGGAAAACCCAATAAATTTTAGATACACCTGTTTAAATGCCAGTGTATTCAATGCCAAATGCAACAGATTGAGACATATTACCACTTACTATCAATCTTTTGCTTTTTGGGAATTTGGACAACATTCCCATTTAGGTCAATGCAGTACATAGAGCCATATATGCAAGAAAAAAGGGCAGAGAACATTAAAATATCACTTTTACTAAATTTCACTTCTGTCCTAAAACACAGTTATGCCACCCATCCATCCATGTTTTCTAATAATACTAATCCTAACCCTAGCTAAGGACTTTCTTCATTGCAACCTAACACTCATTTAAGCAGAAAATATACAGATGCAGCCATTCAAAATGCGCGGGCGATACCGCATTATTTTCCGGTGCGCTGTACGCAGTCTATCGCGAGTTACCGGTAAATACCGCTAGTTACCGTAAATTCTCCTATAATACGGCAAGCAAAATAATAGTATCGGGAATTTCAGCAAGGTGGAGCTAATAAAGCTCAACCTCTCATGTTTGAGCTGTTGCCATCAAAGCCTTTAACGAAGATATTACTAATAGTATTAATAATTAATTACCTTGGACAAGCTGTAAGTGTAAACTCAAAGTTTAATTCGTCACAGCCAGCACTCCCGCAGAGAGGGTAGTTGTACTCGTTAATGTCTTAGCACAAAGCAGAAACTTCTTGTATTTTCCAATGACATACAAGTGGAAAGATTTAAGATTTTAATCGTCTTTTTTCTGAACCAGGGAAAATCTGATCATGTTTCTCTATAACAATAATAAAAAACTTTATTTTACATATCACCCTTAAAGGTGGCATCTCAAAACAATACAGTAGATGTAAACCACAGATTACAAAGTGAATACCCAGACAAATGCAAACACATTTTTAATAAGATGCTTTTATTCGTTCATAATCCGACGATTTCAGGAAGACTAATGGGGGTCACTCCTGAAAATGCAGACTTTTGTCGATGGAAACCGGTGTGTGTGTCTCTCTCTGCTGGATGTCCCTCTCACTCTCTGCTGAATGAATAAAAGCATTTTATTAAAAACGCGTTTGCGTTTGTCTGATATTTACTCTGGTCCCTTTTAACTGTTTTTCCATCTTCTTTATTGCTTTGAGATGCCACTTTTAAAGGTGATATGTAAAACAATGTATTTTATTATTGTTATAGAGAAACATGATCAGATTTTCCCCGGTTCAGAAAAAAATATCTAAAGTGCTACACCTAACTTTCTTAATTCGATGTATTTAAAGCAGTGAACTACTGTAGGTGTAACATAACATTCAGAAATACAATCGAGAATAGTTTTGTGGTGTTTGTATAGATGAAACGTTCCTAAAACGTATAACGTAACAAAATTAACGACGATTAAAATCTGTAATCTTTCCACTTGTACTGTATGTCATCGGAAAATACAAGAAGTTTCTGCTTTGTGTAAGGATGGTATCAAAAAGTAATCTAAGTGGTGAGAAGGCTGTGCTCAATGTATTTAAGGGACTTAAAAGTAAAAGGAGATGCTTCATATTGCTTGACTAATTTTAAAAACTAAGTTATAATTGCAGACGCTCCCTCGGTGCTGCGCCGGGTGTAAATATCTAAATATACATTCGTCCCGGGCAGAGGCCGAAGAGCGCCCAGCTGGGGTGCGCGGGGAAGAGCAGGACAGGAGTGAAAGTGGTCAGGGCGGGGTTTAGGAAGGTGTACAGTCTGGGTAGGTATAGATTACACTTTTCTAAAATGTATTTGAAAAATAAAAACGATTACAATCTAATCCTTCCACATTTGATCCCAAAATCCCAAGAAAAATAAATCTAAACGGGTAGAAAGCTATGCTGAAAGTTTATTAAGATACTTAGAAGACAAAGATACTGTAACAATTTATGTTGCATTAGTCTGATTATGATTAAAAAAAACACATATAATTAAACACGCGTTTGTGATTTAAATCAAAACACGATTTAAATCAATACAAATGTTTATATTGTAACGCATACTGTCCAGCCTCCATTTCTCTATAAAAATTTACTCTATTACAAATTTACAATTTGTTGATAATAGAAATGTTAGGTTCTCTAAAGCTTTGTGATAGTTGACCCACCCAGGCAGCAAAAGATCAGCTGCACTTGTAAGATGCGACACCGAAGATATGATTAATAACTTTTTAAATCTGAAGGGAGATCTGAAGGAATCCCCCCACCCCCCCACACACACAATAGAAGCAGGAAGCGGCCGCAGGGACCGTTGTCAGAAGGGAAGAAGGCGACTATTCATTGCTATCAAAAATGACTTAGAATCGATCATGTTGAGATATTTTGAAATATAAAAGTCAATTGCTTGTCCATAATATTGCTATTCTATTTTTTTGAAGAAATGTTTGTTAAAAGAAAAGTCCAGCACCAGCTGGATTTGAACACACAACCCTTGAGTTGGTAATCGGGCACGTAGACCAGTGGGCTACAAAAGAAGTCCCATGAAGAGAGAGGCGAAACAGCCCTACACAGCCCTGTCGCAGTACACAAATATAATCATATCGTTATTAATTTCTTGAGATACGCGATTGCATATTATATTCCCTTTTAATCAAATTCTAAAAGTATGCTTGTTGACTCTGGTATCACGTTAGTTAAAGACTTCGATGCTTAAAATGTTTAGGGAGAAATGGAATACTGGAGTGTATGTTTTCTTTAAAGTACCGAGACCAGCCATATACTGTATGTTTAAGTTCCAGAATTAATATCGTTTATGGCCTTCACACGCGTTGCAGTATGCTCCTATTCTTTTCATGCTTAGGCACTAAGATTTCTCTTCAGTGGTAAAATTCCATATAAATATTCAATACTACAACGGGCACAGTAAAGACTGTTACTGTAAATCTTTCTACGACAGACCAACGGACCACGAGTGCCCCTGTCGGTCAACCAATCACGTACCGTGGTACCGCGCGTCATCGTGCGTCACAATGCGCAACGCCGTAGAAAATTACCTCCGGTACGTGTGTGTACCGCACACTTTGAATGGCTGCATCTGTAACTCAGGGCATCAAAATATTAGTCTGAAAATACTTAGCAGCCTTACCACACCAAGCAAGATGTATCAACTAGAGTATAATTTCATTTTTTGACAACAATTCTGAAATTGGAAATATTGTGTGGAATAGTACTCGCCATGAGCATGGTGTCAGCGTTAAATAGGCTAAGAGTCAGGAAAACCCAATACATTTTAGCTGCAACTGTTAAAATCCCAGTGCATTCAATGCCAAATGCAACAGATTGAGACATTTAACCGATTTCTTTCAAATCTTTGGCTTTTCTGGGATTTGGATAACATTCACATTTAGTTCAATGCAGTACATAGAGCCTTAAATACAAGAAAAACAAAAAGCAGAAAACATTAAAATATCAGTGTTCCTAAATTTCACTTCTGCCCTAAAACACAGCTATGCCATCAAACGTCCTCTATGTTTTCTAATAATACTAACCCTAACCCTAGCTAGAGGGTTTGGAAAGTTAGGGTTAGGGTTCAAATATTGAGAAAATTATTTGAGAAATATTTGACTGGAAAATTTGCTTCTCTGAATCAAAATAAGAGTCTGAAAAGAAAATACAACACTGTCTAACCCAAAAGAGTGTGACAGGAGTGGTCAAATTAATTCTTGAAAGGTATTCTTTCATTCGAAATTTCGTGTTGAACGGAGTGCTGGATGAATGTACGTTTAGGCTTAAGTGGCCTAAAAGTCCGAAACAACTAATACATTTTGGCTTGATCTGTTAATATGCCTGTGATTTCAAAGCCCATAGCAAGAGTTTAAAAGTTAAATCAGGTTCTTTCTAACTCTTGCTTGGAGGGCAGTTCAGACACCATTCCATTTTTGGGTAAAGCACTATATACAGCCACATAGGTCAGAAAAAAATGTTTAGAAAACATTGAAAGAACTATATTCCTAAGTATCCTTTGAGCCCTAAAACACAGCCATGCCGTTAAAAACTGTCTACATTGTATGGGAATGTAACCCTAACCCTAGCTTCGGGTTTTGCTAGTTAGGGTTAAGTGGTCAAAACTTTCTCAAAGACAATTTTCTTAATATTCCACTCATCTGACTGGGAAATTTGCTTCTCTGAATCAAAATATGAGTCTGAAAAGACAATACAACACTGTCTAACCCAAAAGAGTGTGTCAGGAGTGGTCAAATTAATTCTTGAAAGGTATTCTTTCAGTGGAAATTTCGTGTTGAACGGAGTGCTGGATGAATGTACGTTTAGACTTAAGTGGCCTAAAAGTCCAAAACAACTAGTACATTTTGGCTTGATCTGTTAATATGCCTGTGATTTCAAAGCCCATAGCAAGAGTCTAAAAGTTAAATCAGGTTCTTTCTAACTCTTGCTTGGAGGGCAGTTCAGACACCATTCCATTTTTGGGCAAAGCACTATATACAGCCACATAGGTCAGAAAAAAATGTTTAGAAAACATTGAAAGAATTATATTCCTAAGTATCCTTTGAGCCCTAAAACACAGCCATGCCATTAAAAACTGTCTACATTGTATGGGAATGTAACCCTAACCTAAACTTCGGGTTTTGCTAGTTAGGGTTAAGTGGTCAAAACTTTCTCAAAGACAATTTTCTTAATATTCCACTCATCTGACTGGGAAATTTGCTTCTCTGAATCAAAATATGAGTCTGAAAAGACAATACAACACTGTCTAACCCAAAAGAGTGTGTCAGGAGTGGTCAAATTAATTCTTAAAAGGTATTCTTTCATTGGAAATTTTGTGTTGAACGGAGTGCTGGATGAATGTACGTATAGGCTTAAGTGGCCTAAAAGTCCGAAACAACTAGTACATTTTGGCTTGATCTTTTAATATGCCTGTGATTTCAAAGCCCATAGCAAGAGTTTAAAAGTTAAATCAGGTTCTTTCAAACTCTTGCTTGGAGGGCAGTTCAGACACCATTCCATTTTTGGGCAAAGCACTATATACAGCCACATAGGTCAGAAAAAAATGTTTAGAAAACATTGAAAGAACTATATTCCTAAGTATCCTTTGAGCCCTAAAACACAGCCATGCCATTAAAAACTGTCTACATTGTATGGGAATGTAACCCTAACCCTAGCTTCGGGTTTTGCTAGTTAGGGTTAAGTGGTCAAAACTTTCTCAAAGACAATTTTCTTAATATTCCACTCATCTGACTGGGAAATTTGCTTCTCTGAATCAAAATATGAGTCTGAAAAGACAATACAACACTGTCTAACCCAAAAGAGTGTGTCAGGAGTGGTCAAATTAATTCTTGAAAGGTATTCTTTCATTGGAAATTTCGTGTTGAACGGAGTGCTGGATGAATGTACGTTTAGGCTTAAGTGGCCTAAAAGTCCGAAACAACTAGTACATTTTGGTTTGATCTGTTAATATGCCTGTGATTTCAAAGCCCATAGCAAGAGTTTAAAAGTTAAATCAGGTTCTTTCAAACTCTTGCTTGGAGGGCAGTTCAGACACCATTCCATTTTTGGGTAAAGCACTATATACAGCCACATAGGTCAGAAAAAAATGTTTAGAAAACATTGAAAGAACTATATTCCTAAGTATCCTTTGAGCCCTAAAACACAGCCATGCCGTTAAAAACTGTCTACATTGTATTGGAATGTAACCCTAACCCTAGCTTCGGGTTTTGCTAGTTAGGGTTAAGTGGTCAAAACTTTCTCAAAGACAATTTTCTTAATATTCCACTCATCTGACTGGGAAATTTGCTTCTCTGAAAAAAAATATGAGTCTGAAAAGACAATACAACACTGTCTAACCCAATAGAGTGTGTCAGGAGTGGTCAAATTAATTCTTGAAAGGTATTCTTTCATTGGAAATTTCGTGTTGAACGGAGTGCTGGATGAATGTACGTTTAGGCTTAAGTGGCCTAAAAGTCCGAAACAACTAGTACATTTTGGTTTGATCTGTTAATATGCCTGTGATTTCAAAGCCCATAGCAAGAGTTTAAAAGTTAAATCAGGTTCTTTCAAACTCTTGCTTGGAGGGCAGTTCAGACACCATTCCATTTTTGGGCAAAGCACTATATACAGCCACATAGGTCAGAAAAAAATGTTTAGAAAACATTGAAAGAACTATATTCCTAAGTATCCTTTGAGCCCTAAAACACAGCCATGCCGTTAAAAACTGTCTACATTGTATGGGAATGTAACCCTAACCCTAGCTTCGGGTTTTGCTAGTGAGGGTTAAGTGGTCAAAACTTTCTCAAAGACAATTTTCTTAATATTCCACTCATCTGACTGGGAAATTTGCTTCTCTGAATCAAAATATGAGTCTGAAAAGACAATACAACACTGTCTAACCCAAAAGAGTGTGTCAGGAGTGGTCAAATTAATTCTTAAAAGGTATTCTTTCATTGGAAATTTCGTGTTGAACGGAGTGCTGGATGAATGTACGTTTAGGCTTAAGTGGCCTAAAAGTCCGAAACAACTAGTACATTTTGGTGTGATCTGTTAATATGCCTGTGATTTCAAAGCCCATAGCAAGAGTTTAAAAATTAAATCAGGTTCTTTCAAACTCTTGCTTGGAGGGCAGTTCAGACACCATTCCATTTTTGGGCAAAGCACTATATACAGCCACATAGGTCAGAAAAAAATGTTTAGAAAACATTGAAAGAACTATATTCCTAAGTATCCTTTGAGCCCTAAAACACAGCCATGCCGTTAAAAACTGTCTACACTGTATGGGAATGTAACCCTAACCCTAGCTTCGGGTTTTGCTAGTTAGGGTTAAGTGGTCAAAACTTTCTCAAAGACAATTTTCTTAATATTCCACTCATCTGACTGGGAAATTTGCTTCTCTGAATCAAAATATGAGTCTGAAAAGACAATACAACACTGTCTAACCCAAAAGAGTGTGTCAGGAGTGGTCAAATTAATTCTTAAAAGGTATTCTTTCATTGGAAATTTTGTGTTGAACGGAGTGCTGGATGAATGTACGTATAGGCTTAAGTGGCCTAAAAGTCCGAAACAACTAGTACATTTTGGCTTGATCTTTTAATATGCCTGTGATTTCAAAGCCCATAGCAAGAGTTTAAAAGTTAAATCAGGTTCTTTCAAACTCTTGCTTGGAGGGCAGTTCAGACACCATTCCATTTTTGGGCAAAGCACTATATACAGCCACATAGGTCAGAAAAAAATGTTTAGAAAACATTGAAAGAACTATATTCCTAAGTATCCTTTGAGCCCTAAAACACAGCCATGCCATTAAAAACTGTCTACATTGTATGGGAATGTAACCCTAACCCTAGCTTCGGGTTTTGCTAGTTAGGGTTAAGTGGTCAAAACTTTCTCAAAGACAATTTTCTTAATATTCCACTCATCTGACTGGGAAATTTGCTTCTCTGAATCAAAATATGAGTCTGAAAAGACAATACAACACTGTCTAACCCAAAAGAGTGTGTCAGGAGTGGTCAAATTAATTCTTGAAAGGTATTCTTTCAGTGGAAATTTCGTGTTGAACAGAGTGCTGGATGAATGTACATTTAGGCTTAAGTGGCCTAAAAGTCCAAAACAACTAGTACATTTTGGCTTGATCTGTTAATATGCCTGTGATTTCAAAGCCCATAGCAAGAGTTTAAAAGTTAAATCAGGTTCATTCTAACTCTTGCTTGGAGGGCAGTTCAGACACCATTCCATTTTTGGGCAAAGCACTATATACAGCCACATAGGTCAGAAAAAAATGTTTAGAAAACATTGAAAGAACTATATTCCTAAGTATCCTTTGAGCCCTAAAACACAGCCATGCCGTTAAAAACTGTCTACATTGTATGGGAATGTAACCCTAACCCTAGCTTCAGGTTTTGCTAGTTAGGGTTAAGTGGTCAAAACATTCTCAAAGACAATTTTCTTAATATTCCACTCATCTGACTGGGAAATTTGCTTCTCTGAATCAAAATATGAGTCTGAAAAGACAATACAACACTGTCTAACCCAAAAGAGTGTGTCAGGAGTGGTCAAATTAATTCTTGAAAGGTATTCTTTCATTGGAAATTTTGTGTTGAACGGAGTGCTGGATGAATGTACGTATAGGCTTAAGTGGCCTAAAAGTCCGAAACAACTAGTACATTTTGGCTTGATCTGTTAATATGCCTGTGATTTCAAAGCCCATAGCAAGAGTTTAAAAGTTAAATCAGGTTCTTTCTAACTCTTGCTTGGAGGGCAGTTCAGACACCATTCCATTTTTGGGTAAAGCACTATATACAGCCACATAGGTCAGAAAAACATGTTTAGAAAACATTGAAAGAACTTTATTCCTAAGTATCCTTTGAGCCCTAAAACACAGCCATGCCGTTAAAAACTGTCTACATTGTATGGGAATGTAACCCTAACCCTAGCTTTGGGTTTTGCTAGTTAGGGTTAAGTGGTCAAAACTTTCTCAAAGACAATTTTCTTAATATTCCACTCATCTGACTGGGAAATTTGCTTCTCTGAATCAAAATATGAGTCTGAAAAGACAATACAACACTGTCTAACCCAAAAGAGTGTGTCAGGAGTGGTCAAATTAATTCTTGAAAGGTATTCTTTCATTGGAAATTTCGTGTTGAACGGAGTGCTGGATGAATGTACGTTTAGGCTTAAGTGGCCTAAAAGTCCGAAACAACTAGTACATTTTGGTTTGATCTGTTAATATGCCTGTGATTTCAAAGCCCATAGCAAGAGTTTAAAAGTTAAATCAGGTTCTTTCAAACTCTTGCTTGGAGGGCAGTTCAGACACCATTCCATTTTTGGGTAAAGCACTATATACAGCCACATAGGTCAGAAAAAAATGTTTAGAAAACATTGAAAGAACTATATTCCTAAGTATCCTTTGAGCCCTAAAACACAGCCATGCCGTTAAAAACTGTCTACATTGTATTGGAATGTAACCCTAACCCTAGCTTCGGGTTTTGCTAGTTAGGGTTAAGTGGTCAAAACTTTCTCAAAGACAATTTTCTTAATATTCCACTCATCTGACTGGGAAATTTGCTTCTCTGAATCAAAATATGAGTCTGAAAAGACAATACAACACTGTCTAACCCAATAGAGTGTGTCAGGAGTGGTCAAATTAATTCTTGAAAGGTATTCTTTCAGTGGAAATTTCGTGTTGAACGGAGTGCTGGATGAATGTACGTTTAGGCTTAAGTGGCCTAAAAGTCCGAAACAACTAGTACATTTTGGTTTGATCTGTTAATATGCCTGTGATTTCAAAGCCCATAGCAAGAGTTTAAAAGTTAAATCAGGTTCTTTCTAACTCTTGCTTGGAGGGCAGTTCAGACACCATTCCATTTTTGGGCAAAGCACTATATACAGCCACATAGGTCAGAAAAAAATGTTTAGAAAACATTGAAAGAACTATATTCCTAAGTATCCTTTGAGCCCTAAAACACAGCCATGCCGTTAAAAACTGTCTACATTGTATGGGAATGTAACCCTAACCCTAGCTTCGGGTTTTGCTAGTGAGGGTTAAGTGGTCAAAACTTTCTCAAAGACAATTTTCTTAATATTCCACTCATCTGACTGGGAAATTTGCTTCTCTGAATCAAAATATGAGTCTGAAAAGACAATACAACACTGTCTAACCCAAAAGAGTGTGTCAGGAGTGGTCAAATTAATTCTTAAAAGGTATTCTTTCATTGGAAATTTCGTGTTGAACGGAGTGCTGGATGAATGTACGTTTAGGCTTAAGTGGCCTAAAAGTCCGAAACAACTAGTACATTTTGGTGTGATCTGTTAATATGCCTGTGATTTCAAAGCCCATAGCAAGAGTTTAAAAATTAAATCAGGTTCTTTCAAACTCTTGCTTGGAGGGCAGTTCAGACACCATTCCATTTTTGGGCAAAGCACTATATACAGCCACATAGGTCAGAAAAAAATGTTTAGAAAACATTGAAAGAACTATATTCCTAAGTATCCTTTGAGCCCTAAAACACAGCCATGCCGTTAAAAACTGTCTACACTGTATGGGAATGTAACCCTAACCCTAGCTTCGGGTTTTGCTAGTTAGGGTTAAGTGGTCAAAACTTTCTCAAAGACAATTTTCTTAATATTCCACTCATCTGACTGGGAAATTTGCTTCTCTGAATCAAAATATGAGTCTGAAAAGACAATACAACACTGTCTAACCCAAAAGAGTGTGTCAGGAGTGGTCAAATTAATTCTTAAAAGGTATTCTTTCATTGGAAATTTTGTGTTGAACTGAGTGCTGGATGAATGTACGTATAGGCTTAAGTGGCCTAAAAGTCCGAAACAACTAGTACATTTTGGCTTGATCTTTTAATATGCCTGTGATTTCAAAGCCCATAGCAAGAGTTTAAAAGTTAAATCAGGTTCTTTCAAACTCTTGCTTGGAGGGCAGTTCAGACACCATTCCATTTTTGGGCAAAGCACTATATACAGCCACATAGGTCAGAAAAAAATGTTTAGAAAACATTGAAAGAACTATATTCCTAAGTATCCTTTGAGCCCTAAAACACAGCCATGCCATTAAAAACTGTCTACATTGTATAGGAATGTAACCCTAACCCTAGCTTCGGGTTTTGCTAGTTAGGGTTAAGTGGTCAAAACTTTCTCAAAGACAATTTTCTTAATATTCCACTCATCTGACTGGGAAATTTGCTTCTCTGAATCAAAATATGAGTCTGAAAAGACAATACAACACTGTCTAACCCAAAAGAGTGTGTCAGGAGTGGTCAAATTAATTCTTGAAAGGTATTCTTTCAGTGGAAATTTCGTGTTGAACAGAGTGCTGGATGAATGTACATTTAGGCTTAAGTGGCCTAAAAGTCCAAAACAACTAGTACATTTTGGCTTGATCTGTTAATATGCCTGTGATTTCAAAGCCCATAGCAAGAGTTTAAAAGTTAAATCAGGTTCTTTCTAACTCTTGCTTGGAGGGCAGTTCAGACACCATTCCATTTTTGGGCAAAGCACTATATACAGCCACATAGGTCAGAAAAAAAAGTTTAGAAAACATTGAAAGAACTATATTCCTAAGTATCCTTTGAGCCCTAAAACACAGCCATGCCATTAAAAACTGTCTACATTGTATGGGAATGTAACCCTAACCCTAGCTTCGGGTTTTGCTAGTTAGGGTTAAGTGGTCAAAACATTCTCAAAGACAATTTTCTTAATATTCCACTCATCTGACTGGGAAATTTGCTTCTCTGAATCAAAATATGAGTCTGAAAAGACAATACAACACTGTCTAACCCAAAAGAGTGTGTCAGGAGTGGTCAAATTAATTCTTGAAAGGTATTCTTTCAGTGGAAATTTCGTGTTGAACAGAGTGCTGGATGAATGTACATTTAGGCTTAAGTGGCCTAAAAGTCCAAAACAACTAGTACATTTTGGCTTGATCTGTTAACATGCCTGTGATTTCAAAGCCCATAGCAAGAGTTTAAAAGTTAAATCAGGTTCTTTCAAACTCTTGCTTGGAGGGCAGTTCAGACACCATTCCATTTTTGGGTAAAGCACTATATACAGCCACATAGGTCAGAAAAAAATGTTTAGAAAACATTGAAAGAACTATATTCCTAAGTATCCTTTGAGCCCTAAAACACAGCCATGCCGTTAAAAACTGTCTACATTGTATGGTTTATGTAACCCTAACCCTAGCTTCGGGTTTTGCTAGTTAGGGTTAAGTGGTCAAAACTTTCTCAAAGACAATTTTCTTAATAATCCACTCATCTGACTGGGAAATTTGCTTCTCTGAATCAAAATATGAGTCTGAAAAGACAATACAACACTGTCTAACCCAAAAGAGTGTGTCAGGAGTGGTCAAATTAATTCTTGAAAGGTATTCTTTCAGTGGAAATTTCGTGTTGAACAGAGTGCTGGATGAATGTACGTTTAGGCTTAAGTGGCCTAAAAGTCCAAAACAACTAGTACATTTTGGCTTGATCTGTTAACATTCCTGTGATTTCAAAGCCCATAGCAAGAGTTTAAAAGTTAAATCAGGTTCTTTCAAACTCTTGCTTGGAGGGCAGTTCAGACACCATTCCATTTTTGGGCAAAGCACTATATACAGCCACATAGGTCAGAAAAAAATGTTTAGAAAACATTGAAAGAACTATATTCCTAAGTATCCTTTGAGCCCTAAAACACAGCCATGCCGTTAAAAACTGTCTACATTGTATGGGAATGTAACCCTGACCCTAGCTTCGGGTTTTGCTAGTTAGGGTTAAGTGGTCAAAACTTTCTCAAAGACAATTTTCTTAATATTCCACTCATCTGACTGGGAAATTTGCTTCTCTGAATCAAAATATGAGTCTGAAAAGACAATACAACACTGTCTAACCCAAAAGAGTGTGTCAGGAGTGGTCAAATTAATTCTTAAAAGGTATTCTTTCATTGGAAATTTTGTGTTGAACGGAGTGCTGGATGAATGTACGTATAGGCTTAAGTGGCCTAAAAGTCCGAAAGAACTAGTACATTTTGGCTTGATCTGTTAATATGCCTGTGATTTCAAAGCCCATAGCAAGAGTTTAAAAGTTAAATCAGGTTCTTTCTAACTCTTGCTTGGAGGGCAGTTCAGACACCATTCCATTTTTGGGTAAAGCACTATATACAGCCACATAGGTCAGAAAAAAATGTTTAGAAAACATTGAAAGAACTATATTCCTAAGTATCCTTTGAGCCCTAAAACACAGCCATGCCATTAAAAACTATCTACATTGTATGGGAATGTAACCCTAACCCTAGCTTCGGGTTTTGCTAGTTAGGGTTAAGTGGTCAAAACTTTCTCAAAGACAATTTTCTTAATATTCCACTCATCTGACTGGGAAATTTGCTTCTCTGAATCAAAATATGAGTCTGAAAAGACAATACAACACTGTCTAACCCAAAAGAGTGTGTCAGGAGTGGTCAAATTAATTCTTGAAAGGTATTCTTTCATTGGAAATTTCGTGTTGAACGGAGTGCTGGATTAATGTACGTTTAGGCTTAAGTGGCCTAAAAGTCAGAAACAACTAGTACATTTTGGCTTGATCTGTTAATATGCCTGTGATTTCAAAGCCCATAGCAAGAGTTTAAAAGTTAAATCAGGTTCTTTCTAACTCTTGCTTGGAGGGCAATTCAGACACCATTCCATTTTTGGGCAAAGCACTATATACAGCCACATAGGTCAGAAAAAAATGTTTAGAAAACATTGAAAGAACTGTATTCCTAAGTATCTTTTGAGCCCTAAAACACAGCCATGCCGTTAAAAACTGTCTACATTGTATGGGAATGTAACCCTAACCCTAGCTTCGGGTTTTGCTAGTTAGGGTTAAGTTGTCAAAACTTTATCAAAGACAATTTTCTTAATATTCCACTCATCTGACTGGGAAATTTGCTTCTCTGAATCAAAATATGAGTGTGAAAAGACAATACAACACTGTCTAACCCAAAAGAGTGTGTCAGGAGTGGTCAAATTAATTCTTGAAAGGTATTCTTTCAGTGGAAATTTCGTGTTGAACAGAGTGCTGGATGAATGTACATTTAGGCTTAAGTGGCCTAAAAGTCCAAAACAATTAGTACATTTTGGCTTGATCTGTTAATATGCCTGTGATTTCAAAGCCCATAGCAAGAGTTTAAAAGTTAAATCAGGTTCTTTCAAACTCTTGCTTGGAGAGCAGTTCAGACACCATTCCATTTTTGGGCAAAGCACTATATACAGCCACATTGGTCAGAAAAAAATGTTTAGAAAACATTGAAAGAACTATATTCCTAAGTATCCTTTGAGCCCTAAAACACAGCCATGCCGTTAAAAACTGTCTACATTGTATGGGAATGTAACCCTAACCCTAGCTTCGGGTTTTGCTAGTTAGGGTTAAGTGGTCAAAACTTTCTCAAAGACAATTTTCTTAATATTCCACTCATTTGATTGGGAAATTTGCTTCTCTGAATCAAAATATGAGTCTGAAAAGACAATACATCACTGTCTAACCCAAAAGAGTGTGTCAGGAGTGGTCAAATTAATTCTTGAAAGGTATTCTTTCATTGGAAATTTCGTGTTGAACGGAGTGCTGGATGAATGTACGTATAGGCTTAAGTGGCCTAAAAGTCCGAAACAACTAGTACATTTTGGTGTGATCTGTTAATATGCCTGTGATTTCAAAGCCCATAGCAAGAGTTTAAAAATTAAATCAGGTTCTTTCAAACTCTTGCTTGGAGGGCAGTTCAGACACCATTCCATTTTTGGGCAAAGCACTATATACAGCCACATAGGTCAGAAAAAAATGTTTAGAAAACATTGAAAGAACTATATTCCTATGTATCCTTTGAGCCCTAAAACACAGCCATGCCGTTAAAAACTGTCTACACTGTATGGGAATGTAACCCTAACCCTAGCTTCGGGTTTTGCTAGTTAGGGTTAAGTGGTCAAAACTTTCTCAAAGACAATTTTCTTAATATTCCACTCATCTGACTGGGAAATTTGCTTCTCTGAATCAAAATATGAGTCTGAAAAGACAATACAACACTGTCTAACCCAAAAGAGTGTGTCAGGAGTGGTCAAATTAATTCTTGAAAGGTATTCTTTCATTGGAAATTTCGTGTTGAACGGAGTGCTGGATGAATGTACGTATAGGCTTAAGTGGCCTAAAAGTCCGAAACAACTAGTACATTTTGGCTTGATCTGTTAATATGCCTGTGATTTCAAAGCCCATAGCAAGAGTTTAAAAGTTAAATCAGGTTCTTTCAAACTCTTGCTTGGAGGGCAGTTCAGACACCATTCCATTTTTGGGCAAAGCACTATATACAGCCACATAGGTCAGAAAAAAATGTTTAGAAAACATTGAAAGAACTATATTCCTAAGTATCCTTTGAGCCCTAAAACACAGCCATGCCATTAAAAACTGTCTACATTGTATAGGAATGTAACCCTAACCCTAGCTTCGGGTTTTGCTAGTTAGGGTTAAGTGGTCAAAACTTTCTCAAAGACAATTTTCTTAATATTCCACTCATCTGACTGGGAAATTTGCTTCTCTGAATCAAAATATGAGTCTGAAAAGACAATACAACACTGTCTAACCCAAAAGAGTGTGTCAGGAGTGGTCAAATTAATTCTTGAAAGGTATTCTTTCAGTGGAAATTTCGTGTTGAACAGAGTGCTGGATGAATGTACATTTAGGCTTAAGTGGCCTAAAAGTCCAAAACAACTAGTACATTTTGGCTTGATCTGTTAATATGCCTGTGATTTCAAAGCCCATAGCAAGAGTTTAAAAGTTAAATCAGGTTCTTTCTAACTCTTGCTTGGAGGGCAGTTCAGACACCATTCCATTTTTGGGCAAAGCACTATATACAGCCACATAGGTCAGAAAAAAAAGTTTAGAAAACATTGAAAGAACTATATTCCTAAGTATCCTTTGAGCCCTAAAACACAGCCATGCCATTAAAAACTGTCTACATTGTATGGGAATGTAACCCTAACCCTAGCTTCGGGTTTTGCTAGTTAGGGTTAAGTGGTCAAAACATTCTCAAAGACAATTTTCTTAATATTCCACTCATCTGACTGGGAAATTTGCTTCTCTGAATCAAAATATGAGTCTGAAAAGACAATACAACACTGTCTAACCCAAAAGAGTGTGTCAGGAGTGGTCAAATTAATTCTTGAAAGGTATTCTTTCATTGGAAATTTTGTGTTGAACGGAGTGC
Source organism: Lepisosteus oculatus (assembly GCF_040954835.1). Classification (NCBI taxonomy): domain Eukaryota; kingdom Metazoa; phylum Chordata; class Actinopteri; order Semionotiformes; family Lepisosteidae; genus Lepisosteus; species Lepisosteus oculatus. Next base: position 20,838,953 of record NC_090705.1, read on the forward strand.
TGGATGAATGTACGTATAGGCTTAAGTGGCCTAAAAGTCCGAAACAACTAATACATTTTGGCTTGATCTGTTAATATGCCTGTGATTTCAAAGCCCATAGCAAGAGTTTAAAAGTTAAATCAGGTTCTTTCTAACTCTTGCTTGGAGGGCAGTTCAGACACCATTCCATTTTTGGGTAAAGCACTATATACAGCCACATAGGTCAGAAAAACATGTTTAGAAAACATTGAAAGAACTATATTCCTAAGTATCCTTTGAGCCCTAAAACACAGCCATGCCGTTAAAAACTGTCTACATTGTATGGGAATGTAACCCTAACCCTAGCTTTGGGTTTTGCTAGTTAGGGTTAAGTGGTCAAAACTTTCTCAAAGACAATTTTCTTAATATTCCACTCATCTGACTGGGAAATTTGCTTCTCTGAATCAAAATATGAGTCTGAAAAGACAATACAACACTGTCTAACCCAAAAGAGTGTGTCAGGAGTGGTCAAATTAATTCTTGAAAGGTATTCTTTCATTGGAAATTTCGTGTTGAACGGAGTGCTGGATGAATGTACGTTTAGGCTTAAGTGGCCTAAAAGTCCGAAACAACTAGTACATTTTGGTTTGATCTGTTAATATGCCTGTGATTTCAAAGCCCATAGCAAGAGTTTAAAAGTTAAATCAGGTTCTTTCAAACTCTTGCTTGGAGGGCAGTTCAGACACCATTCCATTTTTGGGTAAAGCACTATATACAGCCACATAGGTCAGAAAAAAATGTTTAGAAAACATTGAAAGAACTATATTCCTAAGTATCCTTTGAGCCCTAAAACACAGCCATGCCATTAAAAACTGTCTACATTGTATGGGAATGTAACCCTAACCCTAGCTTCGGGTTTTGCTAGTTAGGGTTAAGTGGTCAAAACTTTCTCAAAGACAATTTTCTTAATATTCCACTCATCTGACTGGGAAATGTGCTTCTCTGAATCAAAATATGAGTCTGAAAAGACAATACAACACTGTCTAACCCAAAAGAGTGTGTCAGGAGTGGTCAAATTAATTCTTGAAAGGTATTCTTTCATTGGAAATTTCGTGTTGAACGGAGTGCTGGATGAATGTACGTTTAGGCTTAAGTGGCCTAAAAGTCCGAAACAACTAGTACATTTTGGCTTGATCTGTTAATATGCCTGTGATTTCAAAGCCCATAGCAAGAGTTTAAAAGTTAAATCAGGTTCTTTCTAACTCTTGCTTGGAGGGCAGTTCAGACACCATTCCATTTTTGGGCAAAGCACTATATACAGCCACATAGGTCAGAAAAAAATGTTTAGAAAACATTGAAAGAACTATATTCCTAAGTATCTTTTGAGCCCTAAAACACAGCCATGCCGTTAAAAACTGTCTACATTGTATGGGAATGTAACCCTAACCCTAGCTTCGGGTTTTGCTAGTTAGGGTTAAGTTGTCAAAACTTTCTCAAAGACAATTTTCTTAATATTCCACTCATCTGACTGGGAAATTTGCTTCTCTGAATCAAAATATGAGTGTGAAAAGACAATACAACACTGTCTAACCCAAAAGAGTGTGTCAGGAGTGGTCAAATTAATTCTTGAAAGGTATTCTTTCAGTGGAAATTTCGTGTTGAACAGAGTGCTGGATGAATGTACATTTAGGCTTAAGTGGCCTAAAAGTCCAAAACAATTAGTACATTTTGGCTTGATCTGTTAATATGCCTGTGATTTCAAAGCCCATAGCAAGAGTTTAAAAGTTAAATCAGGTTCTTTCAAACTCTTGCTTGGAGAGCAGTTCAGACACCATTCCATTTTTGGGCAAAGCACTATATACAGCCACATAGGTCAGAAAAAAATGTTTAGAAAACATTGAAAGAACTATATTCCTAAGTATCCTTTGAGCCCTAAAACACAGCCATGCCGTTAAAAACTGTCTACATTGTATGGGAATGTAACCCTAACCCTAGCTTCGGGTTTTGCTAGTTAGGGTTAAGTGGTCAAAACTTTCTCAAAGACAATTTTCTTAATATTCCACTCATTTGACTGGGAAATTTGCTTCTCTGAATCAAAATATGAGTCTGAAAAGACAATACAACACTGTCTAACCCAAAAGAGTGTGTCAGGAGTGGTCAAATTAATTCTTGAAAGGTATTCTTTCAGTGGAAATTTCGTGTTGAACAGAGTGCTGGATGAATGTACGTTTAGGCTTAAGTGGCCTAAAAGTCCAAAACAACTAGTACATTTTGGCTTGATCTGTTAACATGCCTGTGATTTCAAAGCCCATAGCAAGAGTTTAAAAGTTAAATCAGGTTCTTTCAAACTCTTGCTTGGAGGGCAGTTCAGACACCATTCCATTTTTGGGTAAAGCACTATATACAGCCACATAGGTCAGAAAAAAATGTTTAGAAAACATTGAAAGAACTATATTCCTAAGTATCCTTTGAGCCCTAAAACACAGCCATGCCGTTAAAAACTGTCTACATTGTATGGGAATGTAACCCTAACCCTAGCTTCGGGTTTTGCTAGTTAGGGTTAAGTGGTCAAAACTTTCTCAAAGACAATTTTCTTAATAATCCACTCATCTGACTGGGAAATTTGCTTCTCTGAATCAAAATATGAGTCTGAAAAGACAATACAACACTGTCTAACCCAAAAGAGTGTGTCAGGAGTGGTCAAATTAATTCTTGAAAGGTATTCTTTCAGTGGAAATTTCGTGTTGAACAGAGTGCTGGATGAATGTACGTTTAGGCTTAAGTGGCCTAAAAGTCCAAAACAACTAGTACATTTTGGCTTGATCTGTTAACATGCCTGTGATTTCAAAGCCCATAGCAAGAGTTTAAAAGTTAAATCAGGTTCTTTCAAACTCTTGCTTGGAGGGCAGTTCAGACACCATTCCATTTTTGGGCAAAGCACTATATACAGCCACATAGGTCAGAAAAAAATGTTTAGAAAACATTGAAAGAACTATATTCCTAAGTATCCTTTGAGCCCTAAAACACAGCCATGCCGTTAAAAACTGTCTACATTGTATGGGAATGTAACCCTGACCCTAGCTTCGGGTTTTGCTAGTTAGGGTTAAGTGGTCAAAACTTTCTCAAAGACAATTTTCTTAATATTCCACTCATCTGACTGGGAAATTTGCTTCTCTGAATCAAAATATGAGTCTGAAAAGACAATACAACACTGTCTAACCCAAAAGAGTGTGTCAGGAGTGGTCAAATTAATTCTTGAAAGGTATTCTTTCAGTGGAAATTTCGTGTTGAACAGAGTGCTGGATGAATGTACGTTTAGGCTTAAGTGGCCTAAAAGTCCAAAACAACTAGTACATTTTGGCTTGATCTGTTAACATTCCTGTGATTTCAAAGCCCATAGCAAGAGTTTAAAAGTTAAATCAGGTTCTTTCAAACTCTTGCTTGGAGGGCAGTTCAGACACCATTCCATTTTTGGGCAAAGCACTATATACAGCCACATAGGTCAGAAAAAAATGTTTAGAAAACATTGAAAGAACTATATTCCTAAGTATCCTTTGAGCCCTAAAACACAGCCATGCCGTTAAAAACTGTCTACATTGTATGGGAATGTAACCCTGACCCTAGCTTCGGGTTTTGCTAGTTAGGGTTAAGTGGTCAAAACTTTCTCAAAGACAATTTTCTTAATATTCCACTCATCTGACTGGGAAATTTGCTTCTCTGAATCAAAATATGAGTCTGAAAAGACAATACAACACTGTCTAACCCAAAAGAGTGTGTCAGGAGTGGTCAAATTAATTCTTAAAAGGTATTCTTTCATTGGAAATTTTGTGTTGAACGGAGTGCTGGATGAATGTACGTATAGGCTTAAGTGGCCTAAAAGTCCGAAACAACTAGAACATTTTGGCTTGATCTGTTAATATGCCTGTGATTTCAAAGCCCATAGCAAGAGTTTAAAAGTTAAATCAGGTTCTTTCTAACTCTTGCTTGGAGGGCAGTTCAGACACCATTCCATTTTTGGGTAAAGCACTATATACAGCCACATAGGTCAGAAAAAAATGTTTAGAAAACATTGAAAGAACTATATTCCTAAGTATCCTTTGAGCCCTAAAACACAGCCATGCCATTAAAAACTGTCTACATTGTATGGGAATGTAACCCTAACCCTAGCTTCGGGTTTTGCTAGTTAGGGTTAAGTGGTCAAAACTTTCTCAAAGACAATTTTCTTAATATTCCACTCATCTGACTGGGAAATTTGCTTCTCTGAATCAAAATATGAGTCTGAAAAGACAATACAACACTGTCTAACCCAAAAGAGTGTGTCAGGAGTGGTCAAATTAATTCTTGAAAGGTATTCTTTCATTGGAAATTTCGTGTTGAACGGAGTGCTGGATTAATGTACGTTTAGGCTTAAGTGGCCTAAAAGTCAGAAACAACTAGTACATTTTGGCTTGATCTGTTAATATGCCTGTGATTTCAAAGCCCATAGCAAGAGTTTAAAAGTTAAATCAGGTTCTTTCTAACTCTTGCTTGGAGGGCAATTCAGACACCATTCCATTTTTGGGCAAAGCACTATATACAGCCACATAGGTCAGAAAAAAATGTTTAGAAAACATTGAAAGAACTGTATTCCTAAGTATCTTTTGAGCCCTAAAACACAGCCATGCCGTTAAAAACTGTCTACATTGTATGGGAATGTAACCCTAACCCTAGCTTCGGGTTTTGCTAGTTAGGGTTAAGTTGTCAAAACTTTATCAAAGACAATTTTCTTAATATTCCACTCATCTGACTGGGAAATTTGCTTCTCTGAATCAAAATATGAGTGTGAAAAGACAATACAACACTGTCTAACCCAAAAGAGTGTGTCAGGAGTGGTCAAATTAATTCTTGAAAGGTATTCTTTCAGTGGAAATTTCGTGTTGAACAGAGTGCTGGATGAATGTACATTTAGGCTTAAGTGGCCTAAAAGTCCAAAACAATTAGTACATTTTGGCTTGATCTGTTAATATGCCTGTGATTTCAAAGCCCATAGCAAGAGTTTAAAAGTTAAATCAGGTTCTTTCAAACTCTTGCTTGGAGAGCAGTTCAGACACCATTCCATTTTTGGGCAAAGCACTATATACAGCCACATAGGTCAGAAAAAAATGTTTAGAAAACATTGAAAGAACTATATTCCTAAGTATCCTTTGAGCCCTAAAACACAGCCATGCCGTTAAAAACTGTCTACATTGTATGGGAATGTAACCCTAACCCTAGCTTCGGGTTTTGCTAGTTAGGGTTAAGTGGTCAAAACTTTCTCAAAGACAATTTTCTTAATATTCCACTCATTTGATTGGGAAATTTGCTTCTCTGAATCAAAATATGAGTCTGAAAAGACAATACATCACTGTCTAACCCAAAAGAGTGTGTCAGGAGTGGTCAAATTAATTCTTGAAAGGTATTCTTTCATTGGAAATTTCGTGTTGAACGGAGTGCTGGATGAATGTACGTATAGGCTTAAGTGGCCTAAAAGTCCGAAACAACTAGTACATTTTGGCTTGATCTTTTAAAATGCCTGTGATTTCAAAGCCCATAGCAAGAGTTTAAAAGTTAAATCAGGTTCTTTCAAACTCTTGCTTGGAGGGCAGTTCAGACACCATTCCATTTTTGGGCAAAGCACTATATACAGCCACATAGGTCAGAAAAAAAAGTTTAGAAAACATTGAAAGAACTATATTCCTAAGTATCCTTTGAGCCCTAAAACACAGCCATGCCATTAAAAACTGTCTACATTGTATGGGAATGTAACCCTAACCCTAGCTTCTGGTTTTCATAGTTAGGGTTAAGTGGTCAAAACATTCTCAAAGACAATTTTCTTAATATTCCACTCATCTGACTGGGAAATTTGCTTCTCTGAATCAAAATATGAGTCTGAAAAGACAATACAACACTGTCTAACCCAAAAGAGTGTGTCAGGAGTGGTCAAATTAATTCTTGAAAGGTATTCTTTCATTGGAAATTTCGTGTTGAACGGAGTGCTGGATGAATGTACGTTTAGGCTTAAGTGGCCTAAAAGTCCGAAACAACTAGTACATTTTGGCTTGATCTGTTAATATGCCTGTGATTTCAAAGCCCATAGCAAGAGTTTAAAAGTTAAATCAGGTTCTTTCAAACTCTTGCTTGGAGGGCAGTTCAGACACCATTCCATTTTTGGGCAAAGCACTATATACAGCCACATAGGTCAGAAAAAAATGTTTAGAAAACATTGAAAGAACTATATTCCTAAGTATCCTTTGAGCCCTAAAACACAGCCATGCCGTTAAAAACTGTCTACATTGTATGGGAATGTAACCCTAACCCTAGCTTCGGGTTTTGCTAGTTAGGGTTAAGTGGTCAAAACTTTCTCAAAGACAATTTTCTTAATATTCCACTCATCTGACTGGGAAATTTGCTTCTCTGAATCAAAATATGAGTCTGAAAAGACAATACAACACTGTCTAACCCAAAAGAGTGTGTCAGGAGTGGTCAAATTAATTCTTAAAAGGTATTCTTTCATTGGAAATTTTGTGTTGAACGGAGTGCTGGATGAATGTACGTATAGGCTTAAGTGGCCTAAAAGTCCGAAACAACTAGTACATTTTGGATTGATCTTTTAATATGCCTGTGATTTCAAAGCCCATAGCAAGAGTTTAAAAGTTAAATCAGGTTCTTTCAAACTCTTGCTTGGAGGGCAGTTCAGACACCATTCCATTTTTGGGCAAAGCACTATATACAGCCACATAGGTCAGAAAAAAATGTTTAGAAAACATTGAAAGAACTATATTCCTAAGTATCCTTTGAGCCCTAAAACACAGCCATGGCATTAAAAACTGTCTACATTGTATGGGAATGTAACCCTAACCCTAGCTTCGGGTTTTGCTAGTTAGGGTTAAGTGGTCAAAACTTTCTCAAAGACAATTTTCTTAATATTCCACTCATCTGACTGGGAAATTTGCTTCTCTGAATCAAAATATGAGTCTGAAAAGACAATACAACACTGTCTAACCCAAAAGAGTGTGTCAGGAGTGGTCAAATTAATTCTTGTAAGGTATTCTTTCAGTGGAAATTTCGTGTTGAACAGAGTGCTGGATGAATGTACATTTAGGCTTAAGTGACCTAAAAGTCCAAAACAACTAGTACATTTTGGCTTGATCTGTTAATATGCCTGTGATTTCAAAGCCCATAGCAAGAGTTTAAAAGTTAAATCAGGTTCTTTCTAACTCTTGCTTGGAGGGCAGTTCAGACACCATTCCATTTTTGGGCAAAGCACTATATAAAGCCACATAGGTCAGAAAAAAAAGTTTAGAAAACATTGAAAGAACTATATTCCTAAGTATCCTTTGAGCCCTAAAACACAGCCATGCCATTAAAAACTGTCTACATTGTATGGGAATGTAACCCTAACCCTAGCTTCTGGTTTTCATAGTTAGGGTTAAGTGGTCAAAACATTCTCAAAGACAATTTTCTTAATATTCCACTCATCTGACTGGGAAATTTGCTTCTCTGAATCAAAATATGAGTCTGAAAAGACAATACAACACTGTCTAACCCAAAAGAGTGTGTCAGGAGTGGTCAAATTAATTCTTGAAAGGTATTCTTTCATTGGAAATTTCGTGTTGAACGGAGTGCTGGATGAATGTACGTTTAGGCTTAAGTGGCCTAAAAGTCCGAAACAACTAGTACATTTTGGCTTGATCTGTTAATATGCCTGTGATTTCAAAGCCCATAGCAAGAGTTTAAAAGTTAAATCAGGTTCTTTCTAACTCTTGCTTGGAGGGCAGTTCAGACACCATTCCATTTTTGGGTAAAGCACTATATACAGCCACATAGGTCAGAAAAAAATGTTTAGAAAACATTGAAAGAACTATATTCCTAAGTATCCTTTGAGCCCTAAAACACAGCCATGCCGTTAAAAACTGTCTACATTGTATGGGAATGTAACCCTAACCCTAGCTTCGGGTTTTGCTAGTTAGGGTTAAGTGGTCAAAACTTTCTCAAAGACAATTTTCTTAATATTCCACTCATCTGACTGGGAAATTTGCTTCTCTGAATCAAAATATGAGTCTGAAAAGACAATACAACACTGTCTAACCCAAAAGAGTGTGTCAGGAGTGGTCAAATTAATTCTTGAAAGGTATTCTTTCAGTGGAAATTTCGTGTTGAACAGAGTGCTGGATGAATGTACGTTTAGGCTTAAGTGGCCTAAAAGTCCGAAACAACTAGTACATTTTGGCTTGATCTGTTAACATGCCTGTGATTTCAAAGCCCATAGCAAGAGTTTAAAAGTTAAATCAGGTTCTTTCAAACTCTTGCTTGGAGGGCAGTTCAGACACCATTCCATTTTTGGGCAAAGCACTATATACAGCCACATAGGTCAGAAAAAAATGTTTAGAAAACATTGAAAGAACTATATTCCTAAGTATCCTTTGAGCCCTAAAACACAGCCATGCCGTTAAAAACTGTCTACATTGTATGGGAATGTAACCCTAACCCTAGCTTCGGGTTTTGCTAGTTAGGGTTAAGTGGTCAAAACTTTCTCAAAGACAATTTTCTTAATATTCCACTAATCTGACTGGGAAATTTGCTTCTCTGAATCAAAATATGAGTCTGAAAAGACAATACAACACTGTCTAACCCAAAAGAGTGTGTCAGGAGTGGTCAAATTAATTCTTAAAAGGTATTCTTTCATTGGAAATTTTGTGTTGAACGGAGTGCTGGATGAATGTACGTATAGGCTTAAGTGGCCTAAAAGTCCGAAACAACTAGTACATTTTGGATTGATCTTTTAATATGCCTGTGATTTCAAAGCCCATAGCAAGAGTTTAAAAGTTAAATCAGGTTCTTTCAAACTCTTGCTTGGAGGGCAGTTCAGACACCATTCCATTTTTGGGCAAAGCACTATATACAGCCACATAGGTCAGAAAAAAATGTTTAGAAAACATTGAAAGAACTATATTCCTAAGTATCCTTTGAGCCCTAAAACACAGCCATGGCATTAAAAACTGTCTACAATGTATGGGAATGTAACCCTAACCCTAGCTTCGGGTTTTGCTAGTTAGGGTTAAGTGGTCAAAACTTTCTCAAAGACAATTTTCTTAATATTCCACTCATCTGACTGGGAAATTTGCTTCTCTGAATCAAAATATGAGTCTGAAAAGACAATACAACACTGTCTAACCCAAAAGAGTGTGTCAGGAGTGGTCAAATTAATTCTTGTAAGGTATTCTTTCAGTGGAAATTTCGTGTTGAACAGAGTGCTGGATGAATGTACATTTAGGCTTAAGTGACCTAAAAGTCCAAAACAACTAGGACATTTTGGCTTGATCTGTTAATATGCCTGTGATTTCAAAGCCCATAGCAAGAGTTTAAAAGTTAAATCAGGTTCTTTCTAACTCTTGCTTGGAGGGCAGTTCAGACACCATTCCATTTTTGGGTAAAGCACTATATACAGCCACATAGGTCAGAAAAAAATGTTTAGAAAACATTGAAAGAACTATATTCCTAAGTATCCTTTGAGCCCTAAAACACAGCCATGCCGTTAAAAACTGTCTACATTGTATGGGAATGTAACCCTAACCCTAGCTTCGGGTTTTGCTAGTTAGGGTTAAGTGGTCAAAACTTTCTCAAAGACAATTTTCTTAATATTCCACTCATCTGACTGGGAAATTTGCTTCTCTGAATCAAAATATGAGTCTGAAAAGACAATACAACACTGTCTAACCCAAAAGAGTGTGTCAGGAGTGGTCAAATTAATTCTTGAAAGGTATTCTTTCAGTGGAAATTTCGTGTTGAACAGAGTGCTGGATGAATGTACATTTAGGCTTAAGTGGCCTAAAAGTCCAAAACAATTAGTACATTTTGGCTTGATCTGTTAATATGCCTGTGATTTCAAAGCCCATAGCAAGAGTTTAAAAGTTAAATCAGGTTCTTTCAAACTCTTGCTTGGAGAGCAGTTCAGACACCATTCCATTTTTGGGCAAAGCACTATATACAGCCACATAGGTCAGAAAAAAATGTTTAGAAAACATTGAAAGAACTATATTCCTAAGTATCCTTTGAGCCCTAAAACACAGCCATGCCGTTAAAAACTGTCTACATTGTATGGGAATGTAACCCTAACCCTAGCTTCGGGTTTTGCTAGTTAGGGTTAAGTGGTCAAAACTTTCTCAAAGACAATTTTCTTAATATTCCACTCATTTGATTGGGAAATTTGCTTCTCTGAATCAAAATATGAGTCTGAAAAGACAATACATCACTGTCTAACCCAAAAGAGTGTGTCAGGAGTGGTCAAATTAATTCTTGAAAGGTATTCTTTCATTGGAAATTTCGTGTTGAACGGAGTGCTGGATGAATGTACGTATAGGCTTAAGTGGCCTAAAAGTCCGAAACAACTAGTACATTTTGGCTTGATCTTTTAAAATGCCTGTGATTTCAAAGCCCATAGCAAGAGTTTAAAAGTTAAATCAGGTTCTTTCAAACTCTTGCTTGGAGGGCAGTTCAGACACCATTCCATTTTTGGGCAAAGCACTATATACAGCCACATAGGTCAGAAAAAAAAGTTTAGAAAACATTGAAAGAACTATATTCCTAAGTATCCTTTGAGCCCTAAAACACAGCCATGCCATTAAAAACTGTCTACATTGTATGGGAATGTAACCCTAACCCTAGCTTCTGGTTTTCATAGTTAGGGTTAAGTGGTCAAAACATTCTCAAAGACAATTTTCTTAATATTCCACTCATCTGACTGGGAAATTTGCTTCTCTGAATCAAAATATGAGTCTGAAAAGACAATACAACACTGTCTAACCCAAAAGAGTGTGTCAGGAGTGGTCAAATTAATTCTTGAAAGGTATTCTTTCATTGGAAATTTCGTGTTGAACGGAGTGCTGGATGAATGTACGTTTAGGCTTAAGTGGCCTAAAAGTCCGAAACAACTAGTACATTTTGGCTTGATCTGTTAATATGCCTGTGATTTCAAAGCCCATAGCAAGAGTTTAAAAGTTAAATCAGGTTCTTTCTAACTCTTGCTTGGAGGGCAGTTCAGACACCATTCCATTTTTGGGTAAAGCACTATATACAGCCACATAGGTCAGAAAAAAATGTTTAGAAAACATTGAAAGAACTATATTCCTAAGTATCCTTTGAGCCCTAAAACACAGCCATGCCGTTAAAAACTGTCTACATTGTATGGGAATGTAACCCTAACCCTAGCTTCGGGTTTTGCTAGTTAGGGTTAAGTGGTCAAAACTTTCTCAAAGACAATTTTCTTAATATTCCACTCATCTGACTGGGAAATTTGCTTCTCTGAATCAAAATATGAGTCTGAAAAGACAATACAACACTGTCTAACCCAATAGAGTGTGTCAGGAGTGGTCAAATTAATTCTTGAAAGGTATTCTTTCAGTGGAAATTTCGTGTTGAACAGAGTGCTGGATGAATGTACGTTTAGGCTTAAGTGGCCTAAAAGTCCGAAACAACTAGTACATTTTGGCTTGATCTGTTAACATGCCTGTGATTTCAAAGCCCATAGCAAGAGTTTAAAAGTTAAATCAGGTTCTTTCAAACTCTTGCTTGGAGGGCAGTTCAGACACCATTCCATTTTTGGGCAAAGCACTATATACAGCCACATAGGTCAGAAAAAAATGTTTAGAAAACATTGAAAGAACTATATTCCTAAGTATCCTTTGAGCCCTAAAACACAGCCATGCCGTTAAAAACTGTCTACATTGTATGGGAATGTAACCCTAACCCTAGCTTCGGGTTTTGCTAGTTAGGGTTAAGTGGTCAAAACTTTCTCAAAGACAATTTTCTTAATATTCCACTAATCTGACTGGGAAATTTGCTTCTCTGAATCAAAATATGAGTCTGAAAAGACAATACAACACTGTCTAACCCAAAAGAGTGTGTCAGGAGTGGTCAAATTAATTCTTAAAAGGTATTCTTTCATTGGAAATTTTGTGTTGAACGGAGTGCTGGATGAATGTACGTATAGGCTTAAGTGGCCTAAAAGTCCGAAACAACTAGTACATTTTGGATTGATCTTTTAATATGCCTGTGATTTCAAAGCCCATAGCAAGAGTTTAAAAGTTAAATCAGGTTCTTTCAAACTCTTGCTTGGAGGGCAGTTCAGACACCATTCCATTTTTGGGCAAAGCACTATATACAGCCACATAGGTCAGAAAAAAATGTTTAGAAAACATTGAAAGAACTATATTCCTAAGTATCCTTTGAGCCCTAAAACACAGCCATGGCATTAAAAACTGTCTACATTGTATGGGAATGTAACCCTAACCCTAGCTTCGGGTTTTGCTAGTTAGGGTTAAGTGGTCAAAACTTTCTCAAAGACAATTTTCTTAATATTCCACTCATCTGACTGGGAAATTTGCTTCTCTGAATCAAAATATGAGTCTGAAAAGACAATACAACACTGTCTAACCCAAAAGAGTGTGTCAGGAGTGGTCAAATTAATTCTTGTAAGGTATTCTTTCAGTGGAAATTTCGTGTTGAACAGAGTGCTGGATGAATGTACATTTAGGCTTAAGTGACCTAAAAGTCCAAAACAACTAGTACATTTTGGCTTGATCTGTTAATATGCCTGTGATTTCAAAGCCCATAGCAAGAGTTTAAAAGTTAAATCAGGTTCTTTCTAACTCTTGCTTGGAGGGCAGTTCAGACACCATTCCATTTTTGGGCAAAGCACTATATAAAGCCACATAGGTCAGAAAAAAAAGTTTAGAAAACATTGAAAGAACTATATTCCTAAGTATCCTTTCAGCCCTAAAACACAGCCATGCCGTTAAAAACTGTCTACATTGTATGGGAATGTAACCCTAACCCTAGCTTCGGGTTTTGCTAGTTACGGTTAAGTGGTCAAAACTTTCTCAAAGACAATTTTCTTAATATTCCACTCATTTGACTGGGAAATTTGCTTCTCTGAAGCAAAATATGAGTCTGAAAAGACAATAAAACACTGTCTAACCCAAAAGAGTGTGACAGGTGTGGTCAAATTAATTCTTGAAAGGTATTCTTTTATTGGAAATTTCGTGTTGAACGGAGTGCTGGATGAATGTACGTTTAGGCTTAAGTGGCCTAAAAGTCCGAAACAACTAGTACATTTTGGCTTGATCTGTTAATATGCCTGTGATTTCAAAGCCCATAGGAAGAGTTTAAAAGTTAAATCAGGTTCTTTCAAACTCTTGCTTGGAGGGCAGTTCAGACACCATTCCATTTTTGGGTAAAGCACTATATACAGCCACATAGGTCAACAAAAATGTTTAGAAAACATTGAAAGAACTATATTCCTAAGTATCCTCTGAGCCCTAAAACACAGCCATGCCGTTAAAACCTGTCTACATTGTATGGGAATGTAACCCTAACCCTAGCTTCGGGTTTTGGTAGTTAGGGTTATGTGGTCAAAACTTTCTCAAAGACAATTTTCTTAATATTCCACTCATTTGACTGGGAAATTTGCTTCTGTGAAGCAAAATATGAGTCTGAAAAGACAATACAACACTGTCTAAGCTAAAAGAGTGTGACAGGAGTGGTCAAATTAATTCTTGAAAGGTATTCTTTCATTGGAAATTTCGTGTTGAACAGAGTGCTGGATGAATGTACGTTTAGGCTTAAGTGGCCTAAAAGTCCGAAACAACGAGTACATTTTGGCTTGATCTGTTAATATGCCTGTGATTTCAAAGCCCATAGCAAGAGTTTAAAAGTTAAATCAGGTTCTTTCAAACTCTTGCTTGGAGGGCAGTTCAGACACCATTCCATTTTTGGGTAAAGCACTATATACAGCCACATAGGTCAGAAAAAAATGTTTAGAAAACATTGAAAGAACTATATTCCTAAGTATACACTGAGCCCTAAAACACAGCCATGCCGTTAAAAACTGTCTACATTGTATGGTTTATGTAACCCTAACCCTAGCTTCGGGTTTTGCTAGTTAGGGTTAAGTGGTCAAAACTTTCTCAAAGACAATTTTCTTAATATTCCACTCATTTGACTGGGAAATTTGCATCTCTGAATCAAAATATGAGTCTGAAAAGACAATACAACACTGTCTAACCCAAAAGAGTGTGACAGGAGTGGTCAAATTAATTCTTGAAAGGTATTCTTTCATTGGAAATTTCGTGTTGAACGGAGTGCTGGATGAATGTACGTTTAGGCTTAAGTGGCCTAAAAGTCCGAAACAACTAGTACATTTTGGCTTGATCTGTTAATATGCCTGTGATTTCAAAGCCCATAGGAAGAGTTTAAAAGTTAAATCAGGTTCTTTCAAACTCTTGCTTGGAGGGCAGTTCAGACACCATTCCATTTTTGGGTAAAGCACTATATACAGCCACATAGGTCAAAAAAAATGTTTAGAAAACATTGAAAGAACTATATTCCTACGTATCCTCTGAGCCCTAAAACACAGCCATGCCGTTAAAACCTGTCTACATTGTATGGGAATGTAACCCTAACCCTAGCTTCGGGTTTTGCTAGTTAGGGTTATGTGGTCAAAACTTTCTCAAAGACAATTTTCTTAATATTCCACTCATTTGACTGGGAAATTTGCTTCTCTGAAGCAAAATATGAGTCTGAAAAGACAATACAACACTGTCTAACCTAAAAGAGTGTGACAGGAGTGGTCAAATTAATTCTTGAAAGGTATTCTTTCATTGGAAATTTCGTGTTGAACAGAGTGCTGGATGAATGTACGTTTAGGCTTAAGTGGCCTAAAAGTCCGAAACAACTAGTACATTTTGGCTTGATCTGTTAATATGCCTGTGATTTCAAAGCCCATAGCAAGAGTTTAAAAGTTAAATCAGGTTCTTTCAAACTCTTGCTTGGAGGGCCGTTCAGACACCATTCCATTTTTGGGTAAAACACTATATACAGCCACATAGGTCAGAAAAAAATGTTTAGAAAACATTGAAAGAACTATATTCCTAAGTATCCTTTGAGCCCTAAAACACAGCCATGCCGTTAAAAACTGTCTACATTGTATGGGAATGTAACCCTAACCCTAGCTTCGGTTTTGCTAGTTAGGGTTAAGTGGTCAAAACTTTCTCAAAGACAATTTTCTTAATATTCCACTCATCTGACTGGGAAATTTGCTTCTCTGAAGCAAAATATGAGTCTGAAAACACAATACAACACTGTCTAACCCAAAAGAGTGTGACAGGAGTGGTCAAATTAATTCTTGAAAGGTATTCTTTCATTGGAAATTCCGTGTTGAACGGAGTGCTGGATGAATGTACGTTTAGGCTTAAGTGGCCTAAAAGTCCAAAACAACTAGTACATTTTGGCATGATCTGCTAATATGCCTGTGATTTCAAAGCCCATAGCAAGAGTTTAAAAGTTAAATCAGGTTCTTTCAAACTCTTGCTTGGAGGGCAGTTCAGACACCATTCCATTTTTGGGTAAAGCACTATATACCGCCACATAGGTCAGAAAAAAATGTTTAGAAAACATTGAAAGAACTATATTCCTAAGTATCCTTTCAGCCCTAAAACACAGCCATGCCGTTAAAAACTGTCTACATTGTATGGTTTATGTAACCCTAACCCTAGCTTCGGGTTTTGCTAGTTAGGGTTAAGTGGTCAAAACTTTCTCAAAGACAATTTTCTTAATATTCCACTCATTTGACTGGGAAATTTGCTTCTCTGAATCAAAATATGAGTCTGAAAAGACAATACAACACTGTCTAACCCAAAAGAGTGTGACAGGAGTGGTCAAATTAATTCTTGAAAGGTATTCTTTCATTGGAAATTTTGTGTTGAACGGAGTGCTGGATGAATGTACGTTTAGGCTTAAGTGGCCTAAAAGTCCGAAACAACTAGTACATTTTGGCTTGATCTGTTAATATGCCTGTGATTTCAAAGCCCATAGGAAGAGTTTAAAAGTTAAATCAGGTTCTTTCAAACTCTTGCTTGGAGGGCAGTTCAGACACCATTCCATTTTTGGGTAAAGCACTATATACAGCCACATAGGTCAAAAAAAATGTTTAGAAAACATTGAAAGAACTATATTCCTACGTATCCTCTGAGCCCTAAAACACAGCCATGCCGTTAAAACCTGTCTACATTGTATGGGAATGTAACCCTAACCCTAGCTTCGGGTTTTGCTAGTTAGGGTTATGTGGTCAAAACTTTCTCAAAGACAATTTTCTTAATATTCCACTCATTTGACTGGGAAATTTGCTTCTCTGAAGCAAAATATGAGTCTGAAAAGACAATACAACACTGTCTAACCTAAAAGAGTGTGACAGGAGTGGTCAAATTAATTCTTGAAAGGTATTCTTTCATTGGAAATTTCGTGTTGAACAGAGTGCTGGATGAATGTACGTTTAGGCTTAAGTGGCCTAAAAGTC
This sequence comes from Lepisosteus oculatus, assembly GCF_040954835.1. NCBI lineage: Eukaryota > Metazoa > Chordata > Actinopteri > Semionotiformes > Lepisosteidae > Lepisosteus > Lepisosteus oculatus. The sequence goes on from NC_090705.1 coordinate 20,855,280, forward strand.
CGAAACAACTAGTACATTTTGGCTTGATCTGTTAATATGCCTGTGATTTCAAAGCCCATAGCAAGAGTTTAAAAGTTAAATCAGGTTCTTTCAAACTCTTGCTTGGAGGGCCGTTCAGACACCATTCCATTTTTGGGTAAAACACTATATACAGCCACATAGGTCAGAAAAAAATGTTTAGAAAACATTGAAAGAACTATATTCCTAAGTATCCTTTGAGCCCTAAAACACAGCCATGCCGTTAAAAACTGTCTACATTGTATGGGAATGTAACCCTAACCCTAGCTTCGGTTTTGCTAGTTAGGGTTAAGTGGTCAAAACTTTCTCAAAGACAATTTTCTTAATATTCCACTCATCTGACTGGGAAATTTGCTTCTCTGAAGCAAAATATGAGTCTGAAAACACAATACAACACTGTCTAACCCAAAAGAGTGTGACAGGAGTGGTCAAATTAATTCTTGAAAGGTATTCTTTCATTGGAAATTCCGTGTTGAACGGAGTGCTGGATGAATGTACGTTTAGGCTTAAGTGGCCTAAAAGTCCAAAACAACTAGTACATTTTGGCATGATCTGCTAATATGCCTGTGATTTCAAAGCCCATAGCAAGAGTTTAAAAGTTAAATCAGGTTCTTTCAAACTCTTGCTTGGAGGGCAGTTCAGACACCATTCCATTTTTGGGTAAAGCACTATATACAGCCACATAGGTCAGAAAAAAATGTTTAGAAAACATTGAAAGAACTATATTCCTAAGTATCCTTTGAGCCCTAAAACACAGCCATGGCATTAAAAACTGTCTACATTGTATGGGAATGTAACCCTAACCCTAGCTTCGGGTTTTGCTAGTTAGGGTTAAGTGGTCAAAACTTTCTCAAAGACAATTTTCTTAATATTCCACTCATCTGACTGGGAAATTTGCTTCTCTGAATCAAAATATGAGTCTGAAAAGACAATACAACACTGTCTAACCCAAAAGAGTGTGTCAGGAGTGGTCAAATTAATTCTTGTAAGGTATTCTTTCAGTGGAAATTTCGTGTTGAACAGAGTGCTGGATGAATGTACATTTAGGCTTAAGTGACCTAAAAGTCCAAAACAACTAGTACATTTTGGCTTGATCTGTTAATATGCCTGTGATTTCAAAGCCCATAGCAAGAGTTTAAAAGTTAAATCAGGTTCTTTCTAACTCTTGCTTGGAGGGCAGTTCAGACACCATTCCATTTTTGGGCAAAGCACTATATAAAGCCACATAGGTCAGAAAAAAAAGTTTAGAAAACATTGAAAGAACTATATTCCTAAGTATCCTTTCAGCCCTAAAACACAGCCATGCCGTTAAAAACTGTCTACATTGTATGGGAATGTAACCCTAACCCTAGCTTCGGGTTTTGCTAGTTACGGTTAAGTGGTCAAAACTTTCTCAAAGACAATTTTCTTAATATTCCACTCATTTGACTGGGAAATTTGCTTCTCTGAAGCAAAATATGAGTCTGAAAAGACAATAAAACACTGTCTAACCCAAAAGAGTGTGACAGGTGTGGTCAAATTAATTCTTGAAAGGTATTCTTTTATTGGAAATTTCGTGTTGAACGGAGTGCTGGATGAATGTACGTTTAGGCTTAAGTGGCCTAAAAGTCCGAAACAACTAGTACATTTTGGCTTGATCTGTTAATATGCCTGTGATTTCAAAGCCCATAGGAAGAGTTTAAAAGTTAAATCAGGTTCTTTCAAACTCTTGCTTGGAGGGCAGTTCAGACACCATTCCATTTTTGGGTAAAGCACTATATACAGCCACATAGGTCAACAAAAATGTTTAGAAAACATTGAAAGAACTATATTCCTAAGTATCCTCTGAGCCCTAAAACACAGCCATGCCGTTAAAACCTGTCTACATTGTATGGGAATGTAACCCTAACCCTAGCTTCGGGTTTTGGTAGTTAGGGTTATGTGGTCAAAACTTTCTCAAAGACAATTTTCTTAATATTCCACTCATTTGACTGGGAAATTTGCTTCTGTGAAGCAAAATATGAGTCTGAAAAGACAATACAACACTGTCTAAGCTAAAAGAGTGTGACAGGAGTGGTCAAATTAATTCTTGAAAGGTATTCTTTCATTGGAAATTTCGTGTTGAACAGAGTGCTGGATGAATGTACGTTTAGGCTTAAGTGGCCTAAAAGTCCGAAACAACGAGTACATTTTGGCTTGATCTGTTAATATGCCTGTGATTTCAAAGCCCATAGCAAGAGTTTAAAAGTTAAATCAGGTTCTTTCAAACTCTTGCTTGGAGGGCAGTTCAGACACCATTCCATTTTTGGGTAAAGCACTATATACAGCCACATAGGTCAGAAAAAAATGTTTAGAAAACATTGAAAGAACTATATTCCTAAGTATACACTGAGCCCTAAAACACAGCCATGCCGTTAAAAACTGTCTACATTGTATGGTTTATGTAACCCTAACCCTAGCTTCGGGTTTTGCTAGTTAGGGTTAAGTGGTCAAAACTTTCTCAAAGACAATTTTCTTAATATTCCACTCATTTGACTGGGAAATTTGCATCTCTGAATCAAAATATGAGTCTGAAAAGACAATACAACACTGTCTAACCCAAAAGAGTGTGACAGGAGTGGTCAAATTAATTCTTGAAAGGTATTCTTTCATTGGAAATTTCGTGTTGAACGGAGTGCTGGATGAATGTACGTTTAGGCTTAAGTGGCCTAAAAGTCCGAAACAACTAGTACATTTTGGCTTGATCTGTTAATATGCCTGTGATTTCAAAGCCCATAGGAAGAGTTTAAAAGTTAAATCAGGTTCTTTCAAACTCTTGCTTGGAGGGCAGTTCAGACACCATTCCATTTTTGGGTAAAGCACTATATACAGCCACATAGGTCAAAAAAAATGTTTAGAAAACATTGAAAGAACTATATTCCTACGTATCCTCTGAGCCCTAAAACACAGCCATGCCGTTAAAACCTGTCTACATTGTATGGGAATGTAACCCTAACCCTAGCTTCGGGTTTTGCTAGTTAGGGTTATGTGGTCAAAACTTTCTCAAAGACAATTTTCTTAATATTCCACTCATTTGACTGGGAAATTTGCTTCTCTGAAGCAAAATATGAGTCTGAAAAGACAATACAACACTGTCTAACCTAAAAGAGTGTGACAGGAGTGGTCAAATTAATTCTTGAAAGGTATTCTTTCATTGGAAATTTCGTGTTGAACAGAGTGCTGGATGAATGTACGTTTAGGCTTAAGTGGCCTAAAAGTCCGAAACAACTAGTACATTTTGGCTTGATCTGTTAATATGCCTGTGATTTCAAAGCCCATAGCAAGAGTTTAAAAGTTAAATCAGGTTCTTTCAAACTCTTGCTTGGAGGGCCGTTCAGACACCATTCCATTTTTGGGTAAAACACTATATACAGCCACATAGGTCAGAAAAAAATGTTTAGAAAACATTGAAAGAACTATATTCCTAAGTATCCTTTGAGCCCTAAAACACAGCCATGCCGTTAAAAACTGTCTACATTGTATGGGAATGTAACCCTAACCCTAGCTTCGGTTTTGCTAGTTAGGGTTAAGTGGTCAAAACTTTCTCAAAGACAATTTTCTTAATATTCCACTCATCTGACTGGGAAATTTGCTTCTCTGAAGCAAAATATGAGTCTGAAAACACAATACAACACTGTCTAACCCAAAAGAGTGTGACAGGAGTGGTCAAATTAATTCTTGAAAGGTATTCTTTCATTGGAAATTCCGTGTTGAACGGAGTGCTGGATGAATGTACGTTTAGGCTTAAGTGGCCTAAAAGTCCAAAACAACTAGTACATTTTGGCATGATCTGCTAATATGCCTGTGATTTCAAAGCCCATAGCAAGAGTTTAAAAGTTAAATCAGGTTCTTTCAAACTCTTGCTTGGAGGGCAGTTCAGACACCATTCCATTTTTGGGTAAAGCACTATATACCGCCACATAGGTCAGAAAAAAATGTTTAGAAAACATTGAAAGAACTATATTCCTAAGTATCCTTTCAGCCCTAAAACACAGCCATGCCGTTAAAAACTGTCTACATTGTATGGTTTATGTAACCCTAACCCTAGCTTCGGGTTTTGCTAGTTAGGGTTAAGTGGTCAAAACTTTCTCAAAGACAATTTTCTTAATATTCCACTCATTTGACTGGGAAATTTGCTTCTCTGAATCAAAATATGAGTCTGAAAAGACAATACAACACTGTCTAACCCAAAAGAGTGTGACAGGAGTGGTCAAATTAATTCTTGAAAGGTATTCTTTCATTGGAAATTTTGTGTTGAACGGAGTGCTGGATGAATGTACGTTTAGGCTTAAGTGGCCTAAAAGTCCGAAACAACTAGTACATTTTGGCTTGATCTGTTAATATGCCTGTGATTTCAAAGCCCATAGGAAGAGTTTAAAAGTTAAATCAGGTTCTTTCAAACTCTTGCTTGGAGGGCAGTTCAGACACCATTCCATTTTTGGGTAAAGCACTATATACAGCCACATAGGTCAAAAAAAATGTTTAGAAAACATTGAAAGAACTATATTCCTACGTATCCTCTGAGCCCTAAAACACAGCCATGCCGTTAAAACCTGTCTACATTGTATGGGAATGTAACCCTAACCCTAGCTTCGGGTTTTGCTAGTTAGGGTTATGTGGTCAAAACTTTCTCAAAGACAATTTTCTTAATATTCCACTCATTTGACTGGGAAATTTGCTTCTCTGAAGCAAAATATGAGTCTGAAAAGACAATACAACACTGTCTAACCTAAAAGAGTGTGACAGGAGTGGTCAAATTAATTCTTGAAAGGTATTCTTTCATTGGAAATTTCGTGTTGAACAGAGTGCTGGATGAATGTACGTTTAGGCTTAAGTGGCCTAAAAGTCCGAAACAACTAGTACATTTTGGCTTGATCTGTTAATATGCCTGTGATTTCAAAGCCCATAGCAAGAGTTTAAAAGTTAAATCAGGTTCTTTCAAACTCTTGCTTGGAGGGCCGTTCAGACACCATTCCATTTTTGGGTAAAACACTATATACAGCCACATAGGTCAGAAAAAAATGTTTAGAAAACATTGAAAGAACTATATTCCTAAGTATCCTTTGAGCCCTAAAACACAGCCATGCCGTTAAAAACTGTCTACATTGTATGGGAATGTAACCCTAACCCTAGCTTCGGTTTTGCTAGTTAGGGTTAAGTGGTCAAAACTTTCTCAAAGACAATTTTCTTAATATTCCACTCATCTGACTGGGAAATTTGCTTCTCTGAAGCAAAATATGAGTCTGAAAACACAATACAACACTGTCTAACCCAAAAGAGTGTGACAGGAGTGGTCAAATTAATTCTTGAAAGGTATTCTTTCATTGGAAATTCCGTGTTGAACGGAGTGCTGGATGAATGTACGTTTAGGCTTAAGTGGCCTAAAAGTCCAAAACAACTAGTACATTTTGGCATGATCTGCTAATATGCCTGTGATTTCAAAGCCCATAGCAAGAGTTTAAAAGTTAAATCAGGTTCTTTCAAACTCTTGCTTGGAGGGCAGTTCAGACACCATTCCATTTTTGGGTAAAGCACTATATACCGCCACATAGGTCAGAAAAAAATGTTTAGAAAACATTGAAAGAACTATATTCCTAAGTATCCTTTCAGCCCTAAAACACAGCCATGCCGTTAAAAACTGTCTACATTGTATGGGAATGTAACCCTAACCCTAGCTTCGGGTTTTGCTAGTTAGGGTTAAGTGGTCAAAACTTTCTCAAAGACAATTTTCTTAATATTCCACTCATTTGACTGGGAAATTTGCTTCTCTGAAGCAAAATATGAGTCTGAAAAGACAATACAACACTGTCTAACCCAAAAGAGTGTGACAGGTGTGGTCAAATTAATTCTTGAAAGGTATTCTTTTATTGGAAATTTCGTGTTGAACGGAGTGCTGGATGAATGTACGTTTAGGCTTAAGTGGCCTAAAAGTCCGAAACAACTAGTACATTTTGGCTTGATCTGTTAATATGCCTGTGATTTCAAAGCCCATAGGAAGAGTTTAAAAGTTAAATCAGGTTCTTTCAAACTCTTGCTTGGAGGGCAGTTCAGACACCATTCCATTTTTGGGTAAAGCACTATATACAGCCACATAGGTCAACAAAAATGTTTAGAAAACATTGAAAGAACTATATTCCTAAGTATCCTCTGAGCCCTAAAACACAGCCATGCCGTTAAAACCTGTCTACATTGTATGGGAATGTAACCCTAACCCTAGCTTCGGGTTTTGCTAGTTAGGGTTATGTGGTCAAAACTTTCTCAAAGACAATTTTCTTAATATTCCACTCATTTGACTGGGAAATTTGCTTCTGTGAAGCAAAATATGAGTCTGAAAAGACAATACAACACTGTCTAAGCTAAAAGAGTGTGACAGGAGTGGTCAAATTAATTCTTGAAAGGTATTCTTTCATTGGAAATTTCGTGTTGAACAGAGTGCTGGATGAATGTACGTTTAGGCTTAAGTGGCCTAAAAGTCCGAAACAACGAGTACATTTTGGCTTGATCTGTTAATATGCCTGTGATTTCAAAGCCCATAGCAAGAGTTTAAAAGTTAAATCAGGTTCTTTCAAACTCTTGCTTGGAGGGCAGTTCAGACACCATTCCATTTTTGGGTAAAGCACTATATACAGCCACATAGGTCAGAAAAAAATGTTTAGAAAACATTGAAAGAACTATATTCCTAAGTATCCTCTGAGCCCTAAAACACAGCCATGCCGTTAAAAACTGTCTACATTGTATGGTTTATGTAACCCTAACCCTAGCTTCGGGTTTTGCTAGTTAGGGTTAAGTGGTCAAAACTTTCTCAAAGACAATTTTCTTAATATTCCACTCATTTGACTGGGAAATTTGCATCTCTGAATCAAAATATGAGTCTGAAAAGACAATACAACACTGTCTAACCCAAAAGAGTGTGACAGAAGTGGTCAAATTAATTCTTGAAAGGTATTCTTTCATTGGAAATTTCGTGTTGAACGGAGTGCTGGATGAATGTACGTTTAGGCTTAAGTGGCCTAAAAGTCCGAAACAACTAGTACATTTTGGCTTGATCTGTTAATATGCCTGTGATTTCAAAGCCCATAGGAAGAGTTTAAAAGTTAAATCAGGTTCTTTCAAACTCTTGCTTGGAGGGCAGTTCAGACACCATTCCATTTTTGGGTAAAGCACTATATACAGCCACATAGGTCAAAAAAAATGTTTAGAAAACATTGAAAGAACTATATTCCTACGTATCCTCTGAGCCCTAAAACACAGCCATGCCGTTAAAAGCTGTCTACATTGTATGGGAATGTAACCCTAACCCTAGCTTCGGGTTTTGCTAGTTAGGGTTATGTGGTCAAAACTTTCTCAAAGACAATTTTCTTAATCTTCCACTCATTTGACTGGGAAATTTGCTTCTCTGAAGCAAAATATGAGTCTGAAAAGACAATACAACACTGTCTAACCTAAAAGAGTGTGACAGGAGTGGTCAAATTAATTCTTGAAAGGTATTCTTTCATTGGAAATTTCGTGTTGAACAGAGTGCTGGATGAATGTACGTTTAGGCTTAAGTGGCCTAAAAGTCCGAAACAACTAGTACATTTTGGCTTGATCTGTTAATATGCCTGTGATTTCAAAGCCCATAGCAAGAGTTTAAAAGTTAAATCAGGTTCTTTCAAACTCTTGCTTGGAGGGCCGTTCAGACACCATTCCATTTTTGGGTAAAACACTATATACAGCCACATAGGTCAGAAAAAAATGTTTAGAAAACATTGAAAGAACTATATTCCTAAGTATCCTTTGAGCCCTAAAACACAGCCATGCCGTTAAAAACTGTCTACATTGTATGGGAATGTAACCCTAACCCTAGCTTCGGTTTTGCTAGTTAGGGTTAAGTGGTCAAAACTTTCTCAAAGACAATTTTCTTAATATTCCACTCATCTGACTGGGAAATTTGCTTCTCTGAAGCAAAATATGAGTCTGAAAACACAATACAACACTGTCTAACCCAAAAGAGTGTGACAGGAGTGGTCAAATTAATTCTTGAAAGGTATTCTTTCATTGGAAATTCCGTGTTGAACGGAGTGCTGGATGAATGTACGTTTAGGCTTAAGTGGCCTAAAAGTCCAAAACAACTAGTACATTTTGGCATGATCTGCTAATATGCCTGTGATTTCAAAGCCCATAGCAAGAGTTTAAAAGTTAAATCAGGTTCTTTCAAACTCTTGCTTGGAGGGCAGTTCAGACACCATTCCATTTTTGGGTAAAGCACTATATACCGCCACATAGGTCAGAAAAAAATGTTTAGAAAACATTGAAAGAACTATATTCCTAAGTATCCTTTCAGCCCTAAAACACAGCCATGCCGTTAAAAACTGTCTACATTGTATGGGAATGTAACCCTAACCCTAGCTTCGGGTTTTGCTAGTTAGGGTTAAGTGGTCAAAACTTTCTCAAAGACAATTTTCTTAATATTCCACTCATTTGACTGGGAAATTTGCTTCTCTGAATCAAAATATGAGTCTGAAAAGACAATACAACACTGTCTAACCCAAAAGAGTGTGACAGGAGTGGTCAAATTAATTCTTGAAAGGTATTCTTTCATTGGAAATTTTGTGTTGAACGGAGTGCTGGATGAATGTACCTTTAGGCTTAAGTGGCCTAAAAGTCCGAAACAACTAGTACATTTTGGCTTGATCTGTTAATATGCCTGTGATTTCAAAGCCCATAGGAAGAGTTTAAAAGTTAAATCAGGTTCTTTCAAACTCTTGCTTGGAGGGCAGTTCAGACACCATTCCATTTTTGGGTAAAGCACCATATACAGCCACATAGGTCAAAAAAAATGTTTAGAAAACATTGAAAGAACTATATTCCTACGTATCCTCTGAGCCCTAAAACACAGCCATGCCGTTAAAACCTGTCTACATTGTATGGGAATGTAACCCTAACCCTAGCTTCGGGTTTTGCTAGTTAGGGTTATGTGGTCAAAACTTTCTCAAAGACAATTTTCTTAATATTCCACTCATTTGACTGGGAAATTTGCTTCTCTGAAGCAAAATATGAGTCTGAAAAGACAATACAACACTGTCTAACCTAAAAGAGTGTGACAGGAGTGGTCAAATTAATTCTTGAAAGGTATTCTTTCATTGGAAATTTCGTGTTGAACAGAGTGCTGGATGAATGTACGTTTAGGCTTAAGTGGCCTAAAAGTCCGAAACAACTAGTACATTTTGGCTTGATCTGTTAATATGCCTGTGATTTCAAAGCCCATAGCAAGAGTTTAAAAGTTAAATCAGGTTCTTTCAAACTCTTGCTTGGAGGGCCGTTCAGACACCATTCCATTTTTGGGTAAAACACTATATACAGCCACATAGGTCAGAAAAAAATGTTTAGAAAACATTGAAAGAACTATATTCCTAAGTATCCTTTGAGCCCTAAAACACAGCCATGCCGTTAAAAACTGTCTACATTGTATGGGAATGTAACCCTAACCCTAGCTTCGGTTTTGCTAGTTAGGGTTAAGTGGTCAAAACTTTCTCAAAGACAATTTTCTTAATATTCCACTCATCTGACTGGGAAATTTGCTTCTCTGAAGCAAAATATGAGTCTGAAAACACAATACAACACTGTCTAACCCAAAAGAGTGTGACAGGAGTGGTCAAATTAATTCTTGAAAGGTATTCTTTCATTGGAAATTCCGTGTTGAACGGAGTGCTGGATGAATGTACGTTTAGGCTTAAGTGGCCTAAAAGTCCAAAACAACTAGTACATTTTGGCATGATCTGCTAATATGCCTGTGATTTCAAAGCCCATAGCAAGAGTTTAAAAGTTAAATCAGGTTCTTTCAAACTCTTGCTTGGAGGGCAGTTCAGACACCATTCCATTTTTGGGTAAAGCACTATATACCGCCTCATAGGTCAGAAAAAAATGTTTAGAAAACATTGAAAGAACTATATTCCTAAGTATCCTCTGAGCCCTAAAACACAGCCATGCCGTTAAAACCTGTCTACATTGTATGGGAATGTAACCCTAACCCTAGCTTCGGGTTTTGCTAGTTAGGGTTATGTGGTCAAAACTTTCTCAAAGACAATTTTCTTAATATTCCACTCATTTGACTGGGAAATTTGCATCTCTGAATCAAAATATGAGTCTGAAAAGACAATACAACACTGTCTAACCCAAAAGAGTGTGACAGGAGTGGTCAAATTAATTCTTGAAAGGTATTCTTTCATTGGAAATTTCGTGTTGAACGGAGTGCTGGATGAATGTACGTTTAGGCTTAAGTGGCCTAAAAGTCCGAAACAACTAGTACATTTTGGCTTGATCTGTTAATATGCCTGTGATTTCAAAGCCCATAGGAAGAGTTTAAAAGTTAAATCAGGTTCTTTCAAACTCTTGCTTGGAGGGCAGTTCAGACACCATTCCATTTTTGGGTAAAGCACTATATACAGCCACATAGGTCAAAAAAAATGTTTAGAAAACATTGAAAGAACTATATTCCTACGTATCCTCTGAGCCCTAAAACACAGCCATGCCGTTAAAACCTGTCTACATTGTATGGGAATGTAACCCTAACCCTAGCTTCGGGTTTTGCTAGTTAGGGTTATGTGGTCAACACTTTCTCAAAGACAATTTTCTTAATATTCCACTCATTTGACTGGGAAATTTGCTTCTCTGAAGCAAAATATGAGTCTGAAAAGACAATACAACACTGTCTAACCTAAAAGAGTGTGACAGGAGTGGTCAAATTAATTCTTGAAAGGTATTCTTTCATTGGAAATTTCGTGTTGAACAGAGTGCTGGATGAATGTACGTTTAGGCTTAAGTGGCCTAAAAGTCCGAAACAACTAGTACATTTTGGCTTGATCTGTTAACATGCCTGTGATTTCAAAGCCCATAGCAAGAGTTTAAAAGTTAAATCAGGTTCTTTCAAACTCTTGCTTGGAGGGCAGTTCAGACACCATTCCATTTTTGGGTAAAGCACTATATACAGCCACATAGGTCAGAAAAAAATGTTTAGAAAACATTGAAAGAACTATATTCCTAAGTATCCTCTGAGCCCTAAAACACAGCCATGCCCTTAAAAACTGTCTACATTGTATGGTTTATGTAACCCTAACCCTAGCTTCGGGTTTTGCTAGTTAGGGTTAAGTGGTCAAAACTTTCTCAAAGACAATTTTCTTAATATTCCACTCATTTGACTGGGAAATTTGCTTCTCTGAATGAAAATATGAGTCTGAAAAGACAATACAACACTGTCTAACCCAAAAGAGTGTGACAGGAGTGGTCAAATTAATTCTTGAAAGGTATTCTTTCATTGGAAATTCCGTGTTGAACGAAGTGCTGGATGAATGTACGTTTAGGCTTAAGTGGCCTAAAAGTCCGAAACTACTAGTACAGTTTGGCTTGATCTGCTAATATGCCTGTGATTTCAAAACCCATAGCAAGAGTTTAAAAGTTAAATCAGGTTCTTTCAAACTCTTGCTTGGAGGGCAGTTCAGACACCATTCCATTTTTGGGTAAAGCACTATATACAGCCACATAGGTCAGAAAAAAATGTTTAGAAAACATTGAAAGAACTATATTCCTAAGTATCCTCTGAGCCCTAAAACACAGCCATGCCGTTAAAAACTGTCTACATTGTATGGTTTATGTAACCCTAACCCTAGCTTCGGGTTTTGCTAGTTAGGGTTAAGTGGTCAAAACTTTCTCAAAGACAATTTTCTTAATATTCCACTCATTTGACTGGGAAATTTGCATCTCTGAATCAAAATATGAGTCTGAAAAGACAATACAACACTGTCTAACCCAAAAGAGTGTGACAGGAGTGGTCAAATTAATTCTTGAAAGGTATTCTTTCATTGGAAATTTCGTGTTGAACGGAGTGCTGGATGAATGTACGTTTAGGCTTAAGTGGCCTAAAAGTCCGAAACAACTAGTACATTTTGGCTTGATCTGTTAATATGCCTGTGATTTCAAAGCCCATAGGAAGAGTTTAAAAGTTAAATCAGGTTCTTTCAAACTCTTGCTTGGAGGGCAGTTCAGACACCATTCCATTTTTGGGTAAAGCACTATATACAGCCACATAGGTCAAAAAAAATGTTTAGAAAACATTGAAAGAACTATATTCCTACGTATCCTCTGAGCCCTAAAACACAGCCATGCCGTTAAAACCTGTCTACATTGTATGGGAATGTAACCCTAACCCTAGCTTCGGGTTTTGCTAGTTAGGGTTATGTGGTCAAAACTTTCTCAAAGACAATTTTCTTAATATTCCACTCATCTGACTGGGAAATTTGCTTCTCTGAAGCAAAATATGAGTCTGAAAAGACAATACAACACTGTCTAACCTAAAAGAGTGTGACAGGAGTGGTCAAATTAATTCTTGAAAGGTATTCTTTCATTGGAAATTTCGTGTTGAACAGAGTGCTGGATGAATGTACGTTTAGGCTTAAGTGGCCTAAAAGTCCGAAACAACTAGTACATTTTGGCTTGATCTGTTAATATGCCTGTGATTTCAAAGCCCATAGCAAGAGTTTAAAAGTTAAATCAGGTTCTTTCAAACTCTTGCTTGGAGGGCCGTTCAGACACCATTCCATTTTTGGGTAAAACACTATATACAGCCACATAGGTCAGAAAAAAATGTTTAGAAAACATTGAAAGAACTATATTCCTAAGTATCCTTTGAGCCCTAAAACACAGCCATGCCGTTAAAAACTGTCTACATTGTATGGGAATGTAACCCTAACCCTAGCTTCGGTTTTGCTAGTTAGGGTTAAGTGGTCAAAACTTTCTCAAAGACAATTTTCTTAATATTCCACTCATCTGACTGGGAAATTTGCTTCTCTGAAGCAAAATATGAGTCTGAAAACACAATACAACACTGTCTAACCCAAAAGAGTGTGACAGGAGTGGTCAAATTAATTCTTGAAAGGTATTCTTTCATTGGAAATTCCGTGTTGAACGGAGTGCTGGATGAATGTACGTTTAGGCTTAAGTGGCCTAAAAGTCCAAAACAACTAGTACATTTTGGCATGATCTGCTAATATGCCTGTGATTTCAAAGCCCATAGCAAGAGTTTAAAAGTTAAATCAGGTTCTTTCAAACTCTTGCTTGGAGGGCAGTTCAGACACCATTCCATTTTTGGGTAAAGCACTATATACCGCCACATAGGTCAGAAAAAAATGTTTAGAAAACATTGAAAGAACTATATTCCTAAGTATCCTCTGAGCCCTAAAACACAGCCATGCCTTTAAAAACTGTCTACATTGTATGGTTTATGTAACCCTAACCCTAGCTTCGGGTTTTGCTAGTTAGGGTTAAGTGGTCAAAACTTTCTCAAAGACAATTTTCTTAATATTCCACTCATTTGACTGGGAAATTTGCTTCTCTGAATCAAAATATGAGTCTGAAAAGACAATACAACACTGTCTAACCCAAAAGAGTGTGACAGGAGTGGTCAAATTAATTCTTGAAAGGTATTCTTTCATTGGAAATTTCGTGTTGAACGGAGTGCTGGATGAATGTACGTTTAGGCTTAAGTGGCCTAAAAGTCCGAAACAACAAGTACATTTTGGCTTGATCTGTTAATATGCCTGTGATTTCAAAGCCCATAGCAAGAGTTTAAAAGTTAAATCAGGTTCTTTCAAACTCTTGCTTGGAGGGCAGTTCAGACACCATTCCATTTTTGGGTAAAACACTATATACAGCCACATAGGTCAGAAAAAAATGTTTAGAAAACATTGAAAGAACTATATTCCTAAGTATCCTCTGAGCCCTAAAACACAGCCATGCCGTTAAAAACTGTCTACATTGTATGGTTTATGTAACCCTAACCCTAGCTTCGGGTTTTGCTAGTTAGGGTTAAGTGGTCAAAACTTTCTCAAAGACAATTTTCTTAATATTCCACTCATTTGACTGGGAAATTTGCTTCTCTGAAGCAAAATATGAGTCTGAAAAGACAATACAACACTGTCTAACCTAAAAGAGTGTGACAGGAGTGGTCAAATGAATTCTTGAAAGGTATTCTTTCATTGGAAATTTCGTGTTGAATGGAGTGCTGGATGAATGTACGTTTAGGCTTAAGTGGCCTAAAAGTCCGAAACAACAAGTACATTTTGGCTTGATCTGTTAATATGCCTGTGATTTCAAAGCCCATAGCAAGAGTTTAAAAGTTAAATCAGGTTCTTTCAAACTCTTGCTTGGAGGGCAGTTCAGACACCATTCCATTTTTGGGTAAAACACTATATACAGCCACATAGGTCAGAAAAAAATGTTTAGAAAACATTGAAAGAACTATATTCCTAAGTATCCTCTGAGCCCTAAAACACAGCCATGCCGTTAAAAACTGTCTACATTGTATGGTTTATGTAACCCTAACCCTAGCTTCGGGTTTTGCTAGTTAGGGTTAAGTGGTCAAAACTTTCTCAAAGACAATTTTCTTAATATTCCACTCATTTGACTGGGAAATTTGCTTCTCTGAAGCAAAATATGAGTCTGAAAAGACAATACAACACTGTCTAACCTAAAAGAGTGTGACAGGAGTGGTCAAATTAATTCTTGAAAGGTATTCTTTCATTGGAAATTTCGTGTTGAATGGAGTGCTGGATGAATGTACGTTTAGGCTTAAGTGGCCTAAAAGTCCGAAACAACGAGTACATTTTGGCTTGATCTGTTAATATGCCTGTGATTTCAAAGCCCATAGCAAGAGTTTAAAAGTTAAATCAGGTTCTTTCAAACTCTTGCTTGGAGGGCAGTTCAGACACCATTCCATTTTTGGGTAAAGCACTATATACAGCCACATAGGTCAAAAAAAATGTTTAGAAAACATTGAAAGAACTATATTCCTAAGTATCCTCTGAGCCCTAAAACACAGCCATGCCGTTAAAAACTGTCTACATTGTTTGGGAATGTAACCCTAACCCTAGCTTCGGGTTTTGCTAGTTAGGGTTAAGTGGTCAAAACTTTCTCAAAGACAATTTTCTTAATATTCCACTCATTTGACTGGGAAATTTGCTTCTCTGAAGCAAAATATGAGTCTGAAAACACAATACAACACTGTCTAACCAAAAGAGTGTGACAGGAGTGGTCAAATTTATTCTTGAAAGGTATTCTTTCATTGGAAATTCCGTGTTGAACGGAGTGCTGGATGAATGTACGTTTAGGCTTAAGTGGCCTAAAAGTCCGAAACAACTAGAACATTTTGGCTTGATCTCCTAATATGCCTGTGATTTCAAAGCCCATAGCAAGAGTTTAAAATTTAAATCAGGTTCTTTCAAACTCTTGCGTTGAGGGAAGTTCAGACACCATTCCATTTTTGGGTAAAGCACTATATACAGCCACATAGGTCAAAAAAAATGTTTAGAAAACATTGAAAGAACTATATTCCTAAGTATCCTCTGAGCCTTAAAACACAGCCATGCCGTTAAAAACTGTCTACATTGTATGGGAATGTAACCCTAACCCTAGCTTCGGGTTTTGCTAGTTAGGGTTAAGTGGTCAAAACTTTCTCAAAGACAATTTTCTTAATATTCCACTCATTTGACTGGGAAATTTGCTTCTCTGAAGCAAAATATGTGTCTGAAAAGACAATACAACACTGTCTAACCCAAAAGAGTGTGACAGGAGTGGTCAAATTAATTCTTGAAAGGTATTCTTTCATTGGAAATTTTGTGTTGAACGGAGTGCTGGATGAATGTACGTTTAGGCTTAAGTGGCCTAAAAGTCCGAAACAACTAGTACATTTTGGCTTGATCTGTTAATATGCCTGTGATTTCAAAGCCCATAGGAAGAGTTTAAAAGTTAAATCAGGTTCTTTCAAACTCTTGCTTGGAGGGCAGTTCAGACACCATTCCATTTTTGGGTAAAGCACTATATACAGCCACATAGGTCAAAAAAAATGTTTAGAAAACATTGAAAGAACTATATTCCTACGTATCCTCTGAGCCCTAAAACACAGCCATGCCGTTAAAACCTGTCTACATTGTATGGGAATGTAACCCTAACCCTAGCTTCGGGTTTTGCTAGTTAGGGTTATGTGGTCAAAACTTTCTCAAAGACAATTTTCTTAATATTCCACTCATTTGACTGGGAAATTTGCTTCTCTGAAGCAAAATATGAGTCTGAAAAGACAATACAACACTGTCTAACCTAAAAGAGTGTGACAGGAGTGGTCAAATTAATTCTTGAAAGGTATTCTTTCATTGCAAATTTCGTGTTGAACAGAGTGCTGGATGAATGTACGTTTAGGCTTAAGTGGCCTAAAAGTCCGAAACAACGAGTACATTTTGGCTTGATCTGTTAATATGCCTGTGATTTCAAAGCCCATAGCAAGAGTTTAAAAGTTAAATCAGGTTCTTTCAAACTCTTGCTTGGAGGGCAGTTCAGACACCATTCCATTTTTGGGTAAAGCACTATATACAGCCACATAGGTCAGAAAAAAATGTTTAGAAAACATTGAAAGAACTATATTCCTAAGTATCCTCTGAGCCCTAAAACACAGCCATGCCCTTAAAAACTGTCTACATTGTATGGTTTATGTAACCCTAACCCTAGCTTCGGGTTTTGCTAGTTAGGGTTAAGTGGTCAAAACTTTCTCAAAGACAATTTTCTTAATATTCCACTCATTTGACTGGGAAATTTGCTTCTCTGAATGAAAATATGAGTCTGAAAAGACAATACAACACTGTCTAACCCAAAAGAGTGTGACAGGAGTGGTCAAATTAATTCTTGAAAGGTATTCTTTCATTGGAAATTCCGTGTTGAACGAAGTGCTGGATGAATGTACGTTTAGGCTTAAGTGGCCTAAAAGTCCGAAACTACTAGTACAGTTTGGCTTGATCTGCTAATATGCCTGTGATTTCAAAACCCATAGCAAGAGTTTAAAAGTTAAATCAGGATCTTTCAAACTCTTGCTTGGAGGGCAGTTCAGACACCATTCCATTTTTGGGTAAAGCACTATATACAGCCACATAGGTCAGAAAAAAATGTTTAGAAAACATTGAAAGAACTATATTCCTAAGTATCCTCTGAGCCCTAAAACACAGCCATGCCGTTAAAAACTGTCTACATTGTATGGTTTATGTAACCCTAACCCTAGCTTCGGGTTTTGCTAGTTAGGGTTAAGTGGTCAAAACTTTCTCAAAGACAATTTTCTTAATATTCCACTCATTTGACTGGGAAATTTGCATCTCTGAATCAAAATATGAGTCTGAAAAGACAATACAACACTGTCTAACCCAAAAGAGTGTGACAGGAGTGGTCAAATTAATTCTTGAAAGGTATTCTTTCATTGGAAATTTCGTGTTGAACGGAGTGCTGGATGAATGTACGTTTAGGCTTAAGTGGCCTAAAAGTCCGAAACAACTAGTACATTTTGGCTTGATCTGTTAATATGCCTGTGATTTCAAAGCCCATAGGAAGAGTTTAAAAGTTAAATCAGGTTCTTTCAAACTCTTGCTTGGAGGGCAGTTCAGACACCATTCCATTTTTGGGTAAAGCACTATATACAGCCACATAGGTCAAAAAAAATGTTTAGAAAACATTGAAAGAACTATATTCCTACGTATCCTCTGAGCCCTAAAACACAGCCATGCCGTTAAAACCTGTCTACATTGTATGGGAATGTAACCCTAACCCTAGCTTCGGGTTTTGCTAGTTAGGGTTATGTGGTCAAAACTTTCTCAAAGACAATTTTCTTAATATTCCACTCATTTGACTGGGAAATTTGCTTCTCTGAAGCAAAATATGAGTCTGAAAAGACAATACAACACTGTCTAACCTAAAAGAGTGTGACAGGAGTGGTCAAATTAATTCTTGAAAGGTATTCTTTCATTGGAAATTTCGTGTTGAACAGAGTGCTGGATGAATGTACGTTTAGGCTTAAGTGGCCTAAAAGTCCGAAACAACTAGTACATTTTGGCTTGATCTGTTAATATGCCTGTGATTTCAAAGCCCATAGCAAGAGTTTAAAAGTTAAATCAGGTTCTTTCAAACTCTTGCTTGGAGGGCCGTTCAGACACCATTCCATTTTTGGGTAAAACACTATATACAGCCACATAGGTCAGAAAAAAATGTTTAGAAAACATTGAAAGAACTATATTCCTAAGTATCCTTTGAGCCCTAAAACACAGCCATGCCGTTAAAAACTGTCTACATTGTATGGGAATGTAACCCTAACCCTAGCTTCGGTTTTGCTAGTTAGGGTTAAGTGGTCAAAACTTTCTCAAAGACAATTTTCTTAATATTCCACTCATCTGACTGGGAAATTTGCTTCTCTGAAGCAAAATATGAGTCTGAAAACACAATACAACACTGTCTAACCCAAAAGAGTGTGACAGGAGTGGTCAAATTAATTCTTGAAAGGTATTCTTTCATTGGAAATTCCGTGTTGAACGGAGTGCTGGATGAATGTACGTTTAGGCTTAAGTGGCCTAAAAGTCCAAAACAACTAGTACATTTTGGCATGATCTGCTAATATGCCTGTGATTTCAAAGCCCATAGCAAGAGTTTAAAAGTTAAATCAGGTTCTTTCAAACTCTTGCTTGGAGGGCAGTTCAGACACCATTCCATTTTTGGGTAAAGCACTATATACCGCCACATAGGTCAGAAAAAAATGTTTAGAAAACATTGAAAGAACTATATTCCTAAGTATCCTCTGAGCCCTAAAACACAGCCATGCCTTTAAAAACTGTCTACATTGTATGGTTTATGTAACCCTAACCCTAGCTTCGGGTTTTGCTAGTTAGGGTTAAGTGGTCAAAACTTTCTCAAAGACAATTTTCTTAATATTCCACTCATTTGACTGGGAAATTTGCTTCTCTGAATCAAAATATGAGTCTGAAAAGACAATACAACACTGTCTAACCCAAAAGAGTGTGACAGGAGTGGTCAAATTAATTCTTGAAAGGTATTCTTTCATTGGAAATTTCGTGTTGAACGGAGTGCTGGATGAATGTACGTTTAGGCTTAAGTGGCCTAAAAGTCCGAAACAACAAGTACATTTTGGCTTGATCTGTTAATATGCCTGTGATTTCAAAGCCCATAGCAAGAGTTTAAAAGTTAAATCAGGTTCTTTCAAACTCTTGCTTGGAGGGCAGTTCAGACACCATTCCATTTTTGGGTAAAACACTATATACAGCCACATAGGTCAGAAAAAAATGTTTAGAAAACATTGAAAGAACTATATTCCTAAGTATCCTCTGAGCCCTAAAACACAGCCATGCCGTTAAAAACTGTCTACATTGTATGGTTTATGTAACCCTAACCCTAGCTTCGGGTTTTGCTAGTTAGGGTTAAGTGGTCAAAACTTTCTCAAAGACAATTTTCTTAATATTCCACTCATTTGACTGGGAAATTTGCTTCTCTGAAGCAAAATATGAGTCTGAAAAGACAATACAACACTGTCTAACCTAAAAGAGTGTGACAGGAGTGGTCAAATTAATTCTTGAAAGGTATTCTTTCATTGGAAATTTCGTGTTGAATGGAGTGCTGGATGAATGTACGTTTAGGCTTAAGTGGCCTAAAAGTCCGAAACAACGAGTACATTTTGGCTTGATCTGTTAATATGCCTGTGATTTCAAAGCCCATAGCAAGAGTTTAAAAGTTAAATCAGGTTCTTTCAAACTCTTGCTTGGAGGGCAGTTCAGACACCATTCCATTTTTGGGTAAAGCACTATATACAGCCACATAGGTCAAAAAAAATGTTTAGAAAACATTGAAAGAACTATATTCCTAAGTATCCTCTGAGCCCTAAAACACAGCCATGCCGTTAAAAACTGTCTACATTGTTTGGGAATGTAACCCTAACCCTAGCTTCGGGTTTTGCTAGTTAGGGTTAAGTGGTCAAAACTTTCTCAAAGACAATTTTCTTAATATTCCACTCATTTGACTGGGAAATTTGCTTCTCTGAAGCAAAATATGAGTCTGAAAACACAATACAACACTGTCTAACCAAAAGAGTGTGACAGGAGTGGTCAAATTTATTCTTGAAAGGTATTCTTTCATTGGAAATTCCGTGTTGAACGGAGTGCTGGATGAATGTACGTTTAGGCTTAAGTGGCCTAAAAGTCCAAAACAACTAGAACATTTTGGCTTGATCTCCTAATATGCCTGTGATTTCAAAGCCCATAGCAAGAGTTTAAAATTTAAATCAGGTTCTTTCAAACTCTTGCGTTGAGGGAAGTTCAGACACCATTCCATTTTTGGGTAAAGCACTATATACAGCCACATAGGTCAAAAAAAATGTTTAGAAAACATTGAAAGAACTATATTCCTAAGTATCCTCTGAGCCTTAAAACACAGCCATGCCGTTAAAAACTGTCTACATTGTATGGGAATGTAACCCTAACCCTAGCTTCGGGTTTTGCTAGTTAGGGTTAAGTGGTCAAAACTTTCTCAAAGACAATTTTCTTAATATTCCACTCATTTGACTGGGAAATTTGCTTCTCTGAAGCAAAATATGTGTCTGAAAAGACAATACAACACTGTCTAACCCAAAAGAGTGTGACAGGAGTGGTCAAATTAATTCTTGAAAGGTATTCTTTCATTGGAAATTTTGTGTTGAACGGAGTGCTGGATGAATGTACGTTTAGGCTTAAGTGGCCTAAAAGTCCGAAACAACTAGTACATTTTGGCTTGATCTGTTAATATGCCTGTGATTTCAAAGCCCATAGGAAGAGTTTAAAAGTTAAATCAGGTTCTTTCAAACTCTTGCTTGGAGGGCAGTTCAGACACCATTCCATTTTTGGGTAAAGCACTATATACAGCCACATAGGTCAAAAAAAATGTTTAGAAAACATTGAAAGAACTATATTCCTACGTATCCTCTGAGCCCTAAAACACAGCCATGCCGTTAAAACCTGTCTACATTGTATGGGAATGTAACCCTAACCCTAGCTTCGGGTTTTGCTAGTTAGGGTTATGTGGTCAAAACTTTCTCAAAGACAATTTTCTTAATATTCCACTCATTTGACTGGGAAATTTGCTTCTCTGAAGCAAAATATGAGTCTGAAAAGACAATACAACACTGTCTAACCTAAAAGAGTGTGACAGGAGTGGTCAAATTAATTCTTGAAAGGTATTCTTTCATTGCAAATTTCGTGTTGAACAGAGTGCTGGATGAATGTACGTTTAGGCTTAAGTGGCCTAAAAGTCCGAAACAACGAGTACATTTTGGCTTGATCTGTTAATATGCCTGTGATTTCAAAGCCCATAGCAAGAGTTTAAAAGTTAAATCAGGTTCTTTCAAACTCTTGCTTGGAGGGCACTTCAGACACCATTCCATTTTTGGGTAAAGCACTATATACAGCCACATAGGTCAGAAAAAAATGTTTAGAAAACATTGAAAGAACTATATTCCTAAGTATCCTCTGAGCCCTAAAACACAGCCATGCCGTTAAAAACTGTCTACATTGTATGGTTTATGTAACCCTAACCCTAGCTTCGGGTTTTGCTAGTTAGGGTTAAGTGGTCAAAACTTTCTCAAAGACAATTTTCTTAATATTCCACTCATTTGACTGGGAAATTTGCATCTCTGAATCAAAATATGAGTCTGAAAAGACAATACAACACTGTCTAACCTAAAAGAGTGTGACAGGAGTGGTCAAATTAATTCTTGAAAGGTATTCTTTCATTGGAAATTTCATGTTGAACAGAGTGCTGGATGAATGTACGTTTAGGCTTAAGTGGCCTAAAAGTCCGAAACAACTAGTACATTTTGGCTTGATCTGTTAATATGCCTGTGATTTCAAAGCCCATAGCAAGAGTTTAAAAGTTAAATCAGGTTCTTTCAAACTCTTGCTTGGAGGGCAGTTCAGACACCATTCCATTTTTGGGTAAAGCACTATATACAGCCACATAGGTCAGAAAAAAATGTTTAGAAAACATTGAAAGAACTATATTCCTAAGTATCCTCTGAGCCCTAAAACACAGCCATGCCCTTAAAAACTGTCTACATTGTATGGTTTATGTAACCCTAACCCTAGCTTCGGGTTTTGCTAGTTAGGGTTAAGTGGTCAAAACTTTCTCAAAGACAATTTTCTTAATATTCCACTCATTTGACTGGGAAATTTGCTTCTCTGAATGAAAATATGAGTCTGAAAAGACAATACAACACTGTCTAACCCAAAAGAGTGTGACAGGAGTGGTCAAATTAATTCTTGAAAGGTATTCTTTCATTGGAAATTCCGTGTTGAACGAAGTGCTGGATGAATGTACGTTTAGGCTTAAGTGGCCTAAAAGTCCGAAACTACTAGTACAGTTTGGCTTGATCTGCTAATATGCCTGTGATTTCAAAACCCATAGCAAGAGTTTAAAAGTTAAATCAGGTTCTTTCAAACTCTTGCTTGGAGGGCAGTTCAGACACCATTCCATTTTTGGGTAAAGCACTATATACCGCCACATAGGTCAGAAAAAAATGTTTAGAAAACATTGAAAGAACTATATTCCTAAGTATCCTCTGAGCCCTAAAACACAGCCATGCCTTTAAAAACTGTCTACATTGTATGGTTTATGTAACCCTAACCCTAGCTTCGGGTTTTGCTAGTTAGGGTTAAGTGGTCAAAACTTTCTCAAAGACAATTTTCTTAATATTCCACTCATTTGACTGGGAAATTTGCTTCTCTGAATCAAAATATGAGTCTGAAAAGACAATACAACACTGTCTAACCCAAAAGAGTGTGACAGGAGTGGTCAAATTAATTCTTGAAAGGTATTCTTTCATTGGAAATTTCGTGTTGAACGGAGTGCTGGATGAATGTACGTTTAGGCTTAAGTGGCCTAAAAGTCCGAAACAACAAGTACATTTTGGCTTGATCTGTTAATATGCCTGTGATTTCAAAGCCCATAGCAAGAGTTTAAAAGTTAAATCAGGTTCTTTCAAACTCTTGCTTGGAGGGCAGTTCAGACACCATTCCATTTTTGGGTAAAACACTATATACAGCCACATAGGTCAGAAAAAAATGTTTAGAAAACATTGAAAGAACTATATTCCTAAGTATCCTCTGAGCCCTAAAACACAGCCATGCCGTTAAAAACTGTCTACATTGTATGGTTTATGTAACCCTAACCCTAGCTTCGGGTTTTGCTAGTTAGGGTTAAGTGGTCAAAACTTTCTCAAAGACAATTTTCTTAATATTCCACTCATTTGACTGGGAAATTTGCTTCTCTGAAGCAAAATATGAGTCTGAAAAGACAATACAACACTGTCTAACCTAAAAGAGTGTGAGAGGAGTGGTCAAATTAATTCTTGAAAGGTATTCTTTCATTGGAAATTTCGTGTTGAATGGAGTGCTGGATGAATGTACGTTTAGGCTTAAGTGGCCTAAAAGTCCAAAACAACTAGAACATTTTGGCTTGATCTCCTAATATGCCTGTGATTTCAAAGCCCATAGCAAGAGTTTAAAATTTAAATCAGGTTCTTTCAAACTCTTGCGTTGAGGGAAGTTCAGACACCATTCCATTTTTGGGTAAAGCACTATATACAGCCACATAGGTCAAAAAAAATGTTTAGAAAACATTGAAAGAACTATATTCCTAAGTATCCTCTGAGCCTTAAAACACAGCCATGCCGTTAAAAACTGTCTACATTGTATGGGAATGTAACCCTAACCCTAGCTTCGGGTTTTGCTAGTTAGGGTTAAGTGGTCAAAACTTTCTCAAAGACAATTTTCTTAATATTCCACTCATTTGACTGGGAAATTTGCTTCTCTGAAGCAAAATATGAGTCTGAAAAGACAATACAACACTGTCTAACCCAAAAGAGTGTGACAGGAGTGGTCAAATTAATTCTTGAAAGGTATTCTTTCATTGGAAATTTTGTGTTGAACGGAGTGCTGGATGAATGTACGTTTAGGCTTAAGTGGCCTAAAAGTCCGAAACAACGAGTACATTTTGGCTTGATCTGTTAATATGCCTGTGATTTCAAAGCCCATAGCAAGAGTTTAAAAGTTAAATCAGGTTCTTTCAAACTCTTGCTTGGAGGGCACTTCAGACACCATTCCATTTTTGGGTAAAGCACTATATACAGCCACATAGGTCAGAAAAAAATGTTTAGAAAACATTGAAAGAACTATATTCCTAAGTATCCTCTGAGCCCTAAAACACAGCCATGCCGTTAAAAACTGTCTACATTGTATGGTTTATGTAACCCTAACCCTAGCTTCGGGTTTTGCTAGTTAGGGTTAAGTGGTCAAAACTTTCTCAAAGACAATTTTCTTAATATTCCACTCATTTGACTGGGAAATTTGCATCTCTGAATCAAAATATGAGTCTGAAAAGACAATACAACACTGTCTAACCTAAAAGAGTGTGACAGGAGTGGTCAAATTAATTCTTGAAAGGTATTCTTTCATTGGAAATTTCATGTTGAACAGAGTGCTGGATGAATGTACGTTTAGGCTTAAGTGGCCTAAAAGTCCGAAACAACTAGTACATTTTGGCTTGATCTGTTAATATGCCTGTGATTTCAAAGCCCATAGCAAGAGTTTAAAAGTTAAATCAGGTTCTTTCAAACTCTTGCTTGGAGGGCAGTTCAGACACCATTCCATTTTTGGGTAAAGCACTATATACAGCCACATAGGTCAGAAAAAAATGTTTAGAAAACATTGAAAGAACTATATTCCTAAGTATCCTCTGAGCCCTAAAACACAGCCATGCCCTTAAAAACTGTCTACATTGTATGGTTTATGTAACCCTAACCCTAGCTTCGGGTTTTGCTAGTTAGGGTTAAGTGGTCAAAACTTTCTCAAAGACAATTTTCTTAATATTCCACTCATTTGACTGGGAAATTTGCTTCTCTGAATGAAAATATGAGTCTGAAAAGACAATACAACACTGTCTAACCCAAAAGAGTGTGACAGGAGTGGTCAAATTAATTCTTGAAAGGTATTCTTTCATTGGAAATTCCGTGTTGAACGAAGTGCTGGATGAATGTACGTTTAGGCTTAAGTGGCCTAAAAGTCCGAAACTACTAGTACAGTTTGGCTTGATCTGCTAATATGCCTGTGATTTCAAAACCCATAGCAAGAGTTTAAAAGTTAAATCAGGTTCTTTCAAACTCTTGCTTGGAGGGCAGTTCAGACACCATTCCATTTTTGGGTAAAGCACTATATACAGCCACATAGGTCAGAAAAAAATGTTTAGAAAACATTGAAAGAACTATATTCCTAAGTATCCTCTGAGCCCTAAAACACAGCCATGCCGTTAAAAACTGTCTACATTGTATGGTTTATGTAACCCTAACCCTAGCTTCGGGTTTTGCTAGTTAGGGTTAAGTGGTCAAAACTTTCTCAAAGACAATTTTCTTAATATTCCACTCATTTGACTGGGAAATTTGCATCTCTGAATCAAAATATGAGTCTGAAAAGACAATACAACACTGTCTAACCCAAAAGAGTGTGACAGGAGTGGTCAAATTAATTCTTGAAAGGTATTCTTTCATTGGAAATTTCGTGTTGAACGGAGTGCTGGATGAATGTACGTTTAGGCTTAAGTGGCCTAAAAGTCCGAAACAACTAGTACATTTTGGCTTGATCTGTTAATATGCCTGTGATTTCAAAGCCCATAGGAAGAGTTTAAAAGTTAAATCAGGTTCTTTCAAACTCTTGCTTGGAGGGCAGTTCAGACACCATTCCATTTTTGGGTAAAGCACTATATACAGCCACATAGGTCAAAAAAAATGTTTAGAAAACATTGAAAGAACTATATTCCTACGTATCCTCTGAGCCCTAAAACACAGCCATGCCGTTAAAAACTGTCTACATTGTATGGGAATGTAACCCTAACCCTAGCTTCGGGTTTTGCTAGTTAGGGTTATGTGGTCAAAACTTTCTCAAAGACAATTTTCTTAATATTCCACTCATTTGACTGGGAAATTTGCTTC
The DNA here is from genome assembly GCF_040954835.1 of Lepisosteus oculatus. NCBI lineage: Eukaryota > Metazoa > Chordata > Actinopteri > Semionotiformes > Lepisosteidae > Lepisosteus > Lepisosteus oculatus. The sequence continues at coordinate 20,881,171 of NC_090705.1, forward strand.
TCTGAAGCAAAATATGAGTCTGAAAAGACAATACAACACTGTCTAACCTAAAAGAGTGTGACAGGAGTGGTCAAATTAATTCTTGAAAGGTATTCTTTCATTGGAAATTTCGTGTTGAACAGAGTGCTGGATGAATGTACGTTTAGGCTTAAGTGGCCTAAAAGTCCGAAACAACTAGTACATTTTGGCTTGATCTGTTAATATGCCTGTGATTTCAAAGCCCATAGCAAGAGTTTAAAAGTTAAATCAGGTTCTTTCAAACTCTTGCTTGGAGGGCCGTTCAGACACCATTCCATTTTTGGGTAAAACACTATATACAGCCACATAGGTCAGAAAAAAATGTTTAGAAAACATTGAAAGAACTATATTCCTAAGTATCCTTTGAGCCCTAAAACACAGCCATGCCGTTAAAAACTGTCTACATTGTATGGGAATGTAACCCTAACCCTAGCTTCGGTTTTGCTAGTTAGGGTTAAGTGGTCAAAACTTTCTCAAAGACAATTTTCTTAATATTCCACTCATCTGACTGGGAAATTTGCTTCTCTGAAGCAAAATATGAGTCTGAAAACACAATACAACACTGTCTAACCCAAAAGAGTGTGACAGGAGTGGTCAAATTAATTCTTGAAAGGTATTCTTTCATTGGAAATTCCGTGTTGAACGGAGTGCTGGATGAATGTACGTTTAGGCTTAAGTGGCCTAAAAGTCCAAAACAACTAGTACATTTTGGCATGATCTGCTAATATGCCTGTGATTTCAAAGCCCATAGCAAGAGTTTAAAAGTTAAATCAGGTTCTTTCAAACTCTTGCTTGGAGGGCAGTTCAGACACCATTCCATTTTTGGGTAAAGCACTATATACCGCCACATAGGTCAGAAAAAAATGTTTAGAAAACATTGAAAGAACTATATTCCTAAGTATCCTTTCAGCCCTAAAACACAGCCATGCCGTTAAAAACTGTCTACATTGTATGGGAATGTAACCCTAACCCTAGCTTCGGGTTTTGCTAGTTAGGGTTAAGTGGTCAAAACTTTCTCAAAGACAATTTTCTTAATATTCCACTCATTTGACTGGGAAATTTGCTTCTCTGAATCAAAATATGAGTCTGAAAAGACAATACAACACTGTCTAACCCAAAAGAGTGTGACAGGAGTGGTCAAATTAATTCTTGAAAGGTATTCTTTCATTGGAAATTTTGTGTTGAACGGAGTGCTGGATGAATGTACGTTTAGGCTTAAGTGGCCTAAAAGTCCGAAACAACTAGTACATTTTGGCTTGATCTGTTAATATACCTGTGATTTCAAAGCCCATAGCAAGAGTTTAAAAGTTAAATCAGGTTCTTTCAAACTCTTGCTTGGAGGGCCGTTCAGACACCATTCCATTTTTGGGTAAAACACTATATACAGCCACATAGGTCAGAAAAAAATGTTTAGAAAACATTGAAAGAACTATATTCCTAAGTATCCTTTGAGCCCTAAAACACAGCCATGCCGTTAAAAACTGTCTACATTGTATGGGAATGTAACCCTAACCCTAGCTTCGGTTTTGCTAGTTAGGGTTAAGTGGTCAAAACTTTCTCAAAGACAATTTTCTTAATATTCCACTCATCTGACTGGGAAATTTGCTTCTCTGAAGCAAAATATGAGTCTGAAAACACAATACAACACTGTCTAACCCAAAAGAGTGTGACAGGAGTGGTCAAATTAATTCTTGAAAGGTATTCTTTCATTGGAAATTCCGTGTTGAACGGAGTGCTGGATGAATGTACGTTTAGGCTTAAGTGGCCTAAAAGTCCAAAACAACTAGTACATTTTGGCATGATCTGCTAATATGCCTGTGATTTCAAAGCCCATAGCAAGAGTTTAAAAGTTAAATCAGGTTCTTTCAAACTCTTGCTTGGAGGGCAGTTCAGACACCATTCCATTTTTGGGTAAAGCACTATATACCGCCACATAGGTCAGAAAAAAATGTTTAGAAAACATTGAAAGAACTATATTCCTAAGTATCCTTTCAGCCCTAAAACACAGCCATGCCGTTAAAAACTGTCTACATTGTATGGGAATGTAACCCTAACCCTAGCTTCGGGTTTTGCTAGTTAGGGTTAAGTGGTCAAAACTTTCTCAAAGACAATTTTCTTAATATTCCACTCATTTGACTGGGAAATTTGCTTCTCTGAAGCAAAATATGAGTCTGAAAAGACAATACAACACTGTCTAACCCAAAAGAGTGTGACAGGTGTGGTCAAATTAATTCTTGAAAGGTATTCTTTTATTGGAAATTTCGTGTTGAACGGAGTGCTGGATGAATGTACGTTTAGGCTTAAGTGGCCTAAAAGTCCGAAACAACTAGTACATTTTGGCTTGATCTGTTAATATGCCTGTGATTTTAAAGCCCATAGGAAGAGTTTAAAAGTTAAATCAGGTTCTTTCAAACTCTTGCTTGGAGGGCAGTTCAGACACCATTCCATTTTTGGGTAAAGCACTATATACAGCCACATAGGTCAAAAAAAATGTTTAGAAAACATTGAAAGAACTATATTCCTAAGTATCCTCTGAGCCCTAAAACACAGCCATGCCGTTAAAACCTGTCTACATTGTATGGGAATGTAACCCTAACCCTAGCTTCGGGTTATGCTAGTTAGGGTTATGTGGTCAAAACTTTCTCAAAGACAATTTTCTTAATATTCCACTCATTTGACTGGGAAATTTGCTTCTCTGAAGCAAAATATGAGTCTGAAAACACAATACAACACTGTCTAACCCAAAAGAGTGTGACAGGAGTGGTCAAATTAATTCTTGAAAGGTATTCTTTCATTGGAAATTCCGTGTTGAACGGAGTGCTGGATGAATGTACGTTTAGGCTTAAGTGGCCTAAAAGTCCAAAACAACTAGTACATTTTGGCATGATCTGCTAATATGCCTGTGATTTCAAAGCCCATAGCAAGAGTTTAAAAGTTAAATCAGGTTCTTTCAAACTCTTGCTTGGAGGGCAGTTCAGACACCATTCCATTTTTGGGTAAAGCACTATATACAGCCACATAGGTCAGAAAAAAATGTTTAGAAAACATTGAAAGAACTATATTCCTAAGTATCCTCTGAGCCCTAAAACACAGCCATGCCGTTAAAAACTGTCTACATTGTATGGTTTATGTAACCCTAACCCTAGCTTCGGGTTTTGCTAGTTAGGGTTAAGTGGTCAAAACTTTCTCAAAGACAATTTTCTTAATATTCCACTCATTTGACTGGGAAATTTGCTTCTCTGAATCAAAATATGAGTCTGAAAAGACAATACAACACTGTCTAACCCAAAAGAGTGTGACAGGAGTGGTCAAATTAATTCTTGAAAGGTATTCTTTCATTGGAAATTTTGTGTTGAACGGAGTGCTGGATGAATGTACGTTTAGGCTTAAGTGGCCTAAAAGTCCGAAACAACTAGTACATTTTGGCTTGATCTGTTAATATGCCTGTGATTTCAAAGCCCATAGCAAGAGTTTAAAAGTTAAATCAGGTTCTTTCAAACTCTTGCTTGGAGGGCAGTTCAGACACCATTCCATTTTTGGGTAAAGCACTATATACAGCCACATAGGTCAAAAAAAATGTTTAGAAAACATTGAAAGAACTATATTCCTACGTATCCTCTGAGCCCTAAAACACAGCCATGCCGTTAAAACCTGTCTACATTGTATGGGAATGTAACCCTAACCCTAGCTTCGGGTTTTGCTAGTTAGGGTTATGTGGTCAAAACTTTCTCAAAGACAATTTTCTTAATATTCCACTCATTTGACTGGGAAATTTGCTTCTCTGAAGCAAAATATGAGTCTGAAAAGACAATACAACACTGTCTAACCTAAAAGAGTGTGACAGGAGTGGTCAAATTAATTCTTGAAAGGTATTCTTTCATTGCAAATTTCGTGTTGAACAGAGTGCTGGATGAATGTACGTTTAGGCTTAAGTGGCCTAAAAGTCCGAAACAACGAGTACATTTTGGCTTGATCTGTTAATATGCCTGTGATTTCAAAGCCCATAGCAAGAGTTTAAAAGTTAAATCAGGTTCTTTCAAACTCTTGCTTGGAGGGCACTTCAGACACCATTCCATTTTTGGGTAAAGCACTATATACAGCCACATAGGTCAGAAAAAAATGTTTAGAAAACATTGAAAGAACTATATTCCTAAGTATCCTCTGAGCCCTAAAACACAGCCATGCCGTTAAAAACTGTCTACATTGTATGGTTTATGTAACCCTAACCCTAGCTTCGGGTTTTGCTAGTTAGGGTTAAGTGGTCAAAACTTTCTCAAAGACAATTTTCTTAATATTCCACTCATTTGACTGTGAAATTTGCATCTCTGAATCAAAATATGAGTCTGAAAAGACAATACAACACTGTCTAACCTAAAAGAGTGTGACAGGAGTGGTCAAATTAATTCTTGAAAGGTATTCTTTCATTGGAAATTTCATGTTGAACAGAGTGCTGGATGAATGTACGTTTAGGCTTAAGTGGCCTAAAAGTCCGAAACAACTAGTACATTTTGGCTTGATCTGTTAATATGCCTGTGATTTCAAAGCCCATAGCAAGAGTTTAAAAGTTAAATCAGGTTCTTTCAAACTCTTGCTTGGAGGGCAGTTCAGACACCATTCCATTTTTGGGTAAAGCACTATATACAGCCACATAGGTCAGAAAAAAATGTTTAGAAAACATTGAAAGAACTATATTCCTAAGTATCCTCTGAGCCCTAAAACACAGCCATGCCCTTAAAAACTGTCTACATTGTATGGTTTATGTAACCCTAACCCTAGCTTCGGGTTTTGCTAGTTAGGGTTAAGTGGTCAAAACTTTCTCAAAGACAATTTTCTTAATATTCCACTCATTTGACTGGGAAATTTGCTTCTCTGAATCAAAATATGAGTCTGAAAAGACAATACAACACTGTCTAACCCAAAAGAGTGTGACAGGAGTGGTCAAATTAATTCTTGAAAGGTATTCTTTCATTGGAAATTTCGTGTTGAACGGAGTGCTGGATGAATGTACGTTTAGGCTTAAGTGGCCTAAAAGTCCGAAACAACTAGTACATTTTGGCTTGATCTGTTAATATGCCTGTGATTTCAAAGCCCATAGGAAGAGTTTAAAAGTTAAATCAGGTTCTTTCAAACTCTTGCTTGGAGGGCAGTTCAGACACCATTCCAATTTTGGGTAAAGCACTATATACAGCCACATAGGTCAAAAAAAATGTTTAGAAAACATTGAAAGAACTATATTCCTAAGTATCCTTTGAGCCCTAAAACACAGCCATGCCGTTAAAAACTGTCTACATTGTATGGGAATGTAACCCTAACCCTAGCTTCGGTTTTGCTAGTTAGGGTTAAGTGGTCAAAACTTTCTCAAAGACAATTTTCTTAATATTCCACTCATCTGACTGGGAAATTTGCTTCTCTGAAGCAAAATATGAGTCTGAAAACACAATACAACACTGTCTAACCCAAAAGAGTGTGACAGGAGTGGTCAAATTAATTCTTGAAAGGTATTCTTTCATTGGAAATTCCGTGTTGAACGGAGTGCTGGATGAATGTACGTTTAGGCTTAAGTGGCCTAAAAGTCCAAAACAACTAGTACATTTTGGCATGATCTGCTAATATGCCTGTGATTTCAAAGCCCATAGCAAGAGTTTAAAAGTTAAATCAGGTTCTTTCAAACTCTTGCTTGGAGGGCAGTTCAGACACCATTCCATTTTTGGGTAAAGCACTATATACAGCCACATAGGTCAGAAAAAAATGTTTAGAAAACATTGAAAGAACTATATTCCTAAGTATCCTCTGAGCCCTAAAACACAGCCATGCCGTTAAAAACTGTCTACATTGTATGGTTTATGTAACCCTAACCCTAGCTTCGGGTTTTGCTAGTTAGGGTTAAGTGGTCAAAACTTTCTCAAAGACAATTTTCTTAATATTCCACTCATTTGACTGGGAAATTTGCATCTCTGAATCAAAATATGAGTCTGAAAAGACAATACAACACTGTCTAACCCAAAAGAGTGTGACAGGAGTGGTCAAATTAATTCTTGAAAGGTATTCTTTCATTGGAAATTTCGTGTTGAACGGAGTGCTGGATGAATGTACGTTTAGGCTTAAGTGGCCTAAAAGTCCGAAACAACTAGTACATTTTGGCTTGATTTGTTAATATGCCTGTGATTTCAAAGCCCATAGGAAGAGTTTTAAAGTTAAATCAGGTTCTTTCAAACTCTTGCTTGGAGGGCAGTTCAGACACCATTCCATTTTTGGGTAAAGCACTATATACAGCCACATAGGTCAAAAAAAATGTTTAGAAAACATTGAAAGAACTATATTCCTAAGTATCCTCTGAGCCCTAAAACACAGCCATGCCGTTAAAACCTGTCTACATTGTATGGGAATGTAACCCTAACCCTAGCTTCGGGTTTTGCTAGTTAGGGTTAAGTGGTCAAAACTTTCTCAAAGACAATTTTCTTAATATTCCACTCATTTGACTGGGAAATTTGCTTCTCTGAAGCAAAATATGAGTCTGAAAAGACAATACAACACTGTCTAACCTAAAAGAGTGTGACAGGAGTGGTCAAATTAATTCTTGAAAGGTATTCTTTCATTGGAAATTTCGTGTTGAACAGAGTGCTGGATGAATGTACGTTTAGGCTTAAGTGGCCTAAAAGTCCGAAACAACTAGTACATTTTGGCTTGATCTGTTAATATGCCTGTAATTTCAAAGCCCATAGCAAGAGTTTAAAAGTTAAATCAGGTTCTTTCGAACTCTTGCTTGGAGGGCAGTTCAGACACCATTCCATTTTTGGGTAAAGCACTATATACAGCCACATAGGTCAGAAAAAAATGTTTAGAAAACATTGAAAGAACTATATTCCTAAGTATCCTCTGAGCCCTAAAACACAGCCATGCCTTTAAAAACTGTCTACATTGTATGGTTTATGTAACCCTAACCCTAGCTTCGGGTTTTGCTAGTTAGGGTTAAGTGGTCAAAACTTTCTCAAAGACAATTTTCTTAATATTCCACTCATTTGACTGGGAAATTTGCTTCTCTGAATCAAAATATGAGTCTGAAAAGACAATACAACACTGTCTAACCCAAAAGAGTGTGACAGGAGTGGTCAAATTAATTCTTGAAAGGTATTCTTTCATTGGAAATTTCGTGTTGAACGGAGTGCTGGATGAATGTACGTTTAGGCTTAAGTGGCCTAAAAGTCCGAAACAACAAGTACATTTTGGCTTGATCTGTTAATATGCCTGTGATTTCAAAGCCCATAGCAAGAGTTTAAAAGTTAAATCAGGTTCTTTCAAACTCTTGCTTGGAGGGCAGTTCAGACACCATTCCATTTTTGGGTAAAGCACTATATATCGCCACATAGGTAAGAAAAAAATGTTTAGAAAAAATTGAAAGAACTATATTCCTAAGTATCCTTTGAGCCCTAAAACACAGCCATGCCGTTAAAAACTGTCTACATTGTTTGGGAATGTAACCCTAACCCTAGCTTCGGGTTTTGCTAGTTAGGGTTAAGTGGTCAAAACTTTCTCAAAGACAATTTTCTTAATATTCCACTCATTTGACTGGGAAATTTGCTTCTCTGAATCAAAATATGAGTCTGAAAAGACAATACAACACTGTCTAACCCAAAAGAGTGTGTTAGGGGGGGTCAAATTAATTCTTGAAAGGTATTCTTTCATTGGAAATTTCGTGTTGAACAGAGTGCTGGATGAATGTACGTTTAGGCTTAAGTGGCCTAAAAGTCCGAAACAACGAGTACATTTTGGCTTGATCTGCTAATATGCCTGTGATTTCAAAGCCCATAGCAAGAGTTTAAAATTTAAATCAGGTTCTTTCAAACTCTTGCGTTGAGGGAAGTTCAGACACCATTCCATTTTTGGGTAAAGCACTATATACAGCCACATAGGTCAGAAAAAAATGTTTAGAAAACATTGAAAAAACTATATTCCTAAGTATCCTTTGAGCCCTAAAACACAGAAATGCCGGTAAAAACTGTCTACATTGTATGGGAATGTAACCCTAACCCTAGCTTCGGGTTTTGCTAGTTAGGGTTAAGTGGTCAAAACTTTCTCAAAGACAATTTTCTTAATATTCCACTCATTTGACTGGGAAATTTGCTTCTCTGAAGCAAAATATGAGTCTGAAAACACAATACAACACTGTCTAACCCAAAAGAGTGTGACAGGAGTGGTCAAATTAATTCTTGAAAGGTATTCTTTCATTGGAAATTCCGTGTTGAACGGAGTGCTGGATGAATGTACGTTTAGGCTTAAGTGGCCTAAAAGTCCGAAACAAGTAGTACATTTTGGCTTGATCTGCTAATATGCCTGTGATTTCAAAGCCCATAGCAAGAGTTTAAAAGTTAAATCAGGTTCTTTCAAACTCTTGCTTGGAGGGCAGTTCAGACACCATTCCATTTTTGGGTAAAGCACTATATACCGCCACATAAGTCAGAAAAAAATGTTTAGAAAACATTGAAAGAACTATATTCCTAAGTATCCTTTCAGCCCTAAAACACAGCCATGCCGTTAAAAACTGTCTACATTGTATGGGAATGTAACCCTAACCCTAGCTTCGGGTTTTGCTAGTTAGGGTTAAGTGGTCAAAACTTTCTCAAAGACAATTTTCTTAATATTCCACTCATTTGACTGGGAAATTTGCTTCTCTGAAGCAAAATATGAGTCTGAAAAGACAATACAACACTGTCTAACCTAAAAGAGTGTGACAGGAGTGGTCAAATTAATTCTTGAAAGGTATTCTTTCATTGGAAATTTCGTGTTGAACAGAGTGCTGGATGAATGTACGTTTAGGCTTAAGTGGCCTAAAAGTCCGAAACAACTAGTACATTTTGGCTTGATCTGTTAATATGCCTGTGATTTCAAAGCCCATAGCAAGAGTTTAAAAGTTAAATCAGGTTCTTTCGAACTCTTGCTTGGAGGGCAGTTCAGACACCATTCCATTTTTGGGTAAAGCACTATATACAGCCACATAGGTCAGAAAAAAATGTTTAGAAAACATTGAAAGAACTATATTCCTAAGTATCCTTTCAGCCCTAAAACACAGCCATGCCGGTAAAAACTGTCTACATTGTATGGGAATGTAACCCAAACCCTAGCTTCGGGTTTTGCTAGTTAGGGTTAAGTGGTCAAAACTTTCTCAAAGACAATTTTCTTAATATTCCACTCATTTGACTGGGAAATTTGCTTCTCTGAAGCAAAATATGAGTCTAAAAAGACAATACAACACTGTCTAACCCAAAAGAGTGTGTTAGGGGGGGTCAAATTAATTCTTGAAAGGTATTCTTTCATTGGAAATTTCGTGTTGAACAGAGTGCTGGATGAATGTACGTTTAGGCTTAAGTGGCCTAAAAGTCCGAAACAACGAGTACATTTTGGCTTGATCTGCTAATATGCCTGTGATTTCAAAGCCCATAGCAAGAGTTTAAAATTTAAATCAGGTTCTTTCAAACTCTTGCGTTAAGGGAAGTTCAGACACCATTCCATTTTTGGGTAAAGCACTATATACAGCCACATAGGTCAGAAAAAAATGTTTAGAAAACATTGAAAAAACTATATTCCTAAGTATCCTTTGAGCCCTAAAACACAGCCATGCCGGTAAAAACTGTCTACATTGTATGGGAATGTAACCCTAACCCTAGCTTCGTGTTTTGCTAGTTAGGGTTAAGTGGTCAAAACTTTCTCAAAGACAATTTTCTTAACATTCCACTCATTTGACTGGGAAATTTGCTTCTCTGAAGCAAAATATGAGTCTGAAAACACAATACAACACTGTCTAACCCAAAAGAGTGTGACAGGAGTGGTCAAATTAATTCTTGAAAGGTATTCTTTCATTGGAAATTCCGTGTTGAACGGAGTGCTGGATGAATGTACGTTTAGGCTTAAGTGGCCTAAAAGTCCGAAACAACTAGTACATTTTGGCTTGATCTGTTAATATGCCTGTGATTTCAAAGCCCATAGCAAGAGTTTAAAATTTAAATCAGGTTCTTTCAAACTCTTGCGTTGAGGGAAGTTCAGACACCATTCCATTTTTGGGTAAAGCACTATATACAGCCACATAGGTCAGAAAAAAATGTTTAGAAAACATTGAAAGAACTATATTCCTAAGTATCCTCTGAGCCCTAAAACACAGCCATGCCGTTAAAAACTGTCTACATTGTATGGTTTATGTAACCCTAACCCTAGCTTCGGGTTTTGCTAGTTAGGGTTAAGTGGTCAAAACTTTCTCAAAGACAATTTTCTTAATATTCCACTCATTTGACTGGGAAATTTGCTTCTCTGAATCAAAATATGAGTCTGAAAAGACAATACAACACTGTCTAACCCAAAAGAGTGTGACAGGAGTGGTCAAATTAATTCTTGAAAGGTATTCTTTCATTGGAAATTTTGTGTTGAACGGAGTGCTGGATGAATGTACGTTTAGGCTTAAGTGGCCTAAAAGTCCGAAACAACTAGTACATTTTGGCTTGATCTGTTAATATGCCTGTGATTTCAAAGCCCATAGGAAGAGTTTAAAAGTTAAATCAGGTTCTTTCAAACTCTTGCTTGGAGGGCAGTTCAGACACCATTCCATTTTTGGGTAAAGCACTATATACAGCCACATAGGTCAAAAAAAATGTTTAGAAAACATTGAAAGAACTATATTCCTACGTATCCTCTGAGCCCTAAAACACAGCCATGCCGTTAAAACCTGTCTACATTGTATGGGAATGTAACCCTAACCCTAGCTTCGGGTTTTGCTAGTTAGGGTTATGTGGTCAAAACTTTCTCAAAGACAATTTTCTTAATATTCCACTCATTTGACTGGGAAATTTGCTTCTCTGAAGCAAAATATGAGTCTGAAAAGACAATACAACACTGTCTAACCTAAAAGAGTGTGACAGGAGTGGTCAAATTAATTCTTGAAAGGTATTCTTTCATTGGAAATTTCGTGTTGAACAGAGTGCTGGATGAATGTACGTTTAGGCTTAAGTGGCCTAAAAGTCCGAAACAACTAGTACATTTTGGCTTGATCTGTTAATATGCCTGTGATTTCAAAGCCCATAGCAAGAGTTTAAAAGTTAAATCAGGTTCTTTCAAACTCTTGCTTGGAGGGCCGTTCAGACACCATTCCATTTTTGGGTAAAACACTATATACAGCCACATAGGTCAGAAAAAAATGTTTAGAAAACATTGAAAGAACTATATTCCTAAGTATCCTTTGAGCCCTAAAACACAGCCATGCCGTTAAAAACTGTCTACATTGTATGGGAATGTAACCCTAACCCTAGCTTCGGTTTTGCTAGTTAGGGTTAAGTGGTCAAAACTTTCTCAAAGACAATTTTCTTAATATTCCACTCATCTGACTGGGAAATTTGCTTCTCTGAAGCAAAATATGAGTCTGAAAACACAATACAACACTGTCTAACCCAAAAGAGTGTGACAGGAGTGGTCAAATTAATTCTTGAAAGGTATTCTTTCATTGGAAATTCCATGTTGAACGGAGTGCTGGATGAATGTACGTTTAGGCTTAAGTGGCCTAAAAGTCCAAAACAACTAGTACATTTTGGCATGATCTGCTAATATGCCTGTGATTTCAAAGCCCATAGCAAGAGTTTAAAAGTTAAATCAGGTTCTTTCAAACTCTTGCTTGGAGGGCAGTTCAGACACCATTCCATTTTTGGGTAAAGCACTATATACCGCCACATAGGTCAGAAAAAAATGTTTAGAAAACATTGAAAGAACTATATTCCTAAGTATCCTTTCAGCCCTAAAACACAGCCATGCCGTTAAAAACTGTCTACATTGTATGGGAATGTAACCCTAACCCTAGCTTCGGGTTTTGCTAGTTAGGGTTAAGTGGTCAAAACTTTCTCAAAGACAATTTTCTTAATATTCCACTCATTTGACTGGGAAATTTGCTTCTCTGAAGCAAAATATGAGTCTGAAAAGACAATACAACACTGTCTAACCCAAAAGAGTGTGACAGGTGTGGTCAAATTAATTCTTGAAAGGTATTCTTTTATTGGAAATTTCGTGTTGAACGAAGTGCTGGATGAATGTACGTTTAGGCTTAAGTGGCCTAAAAGTCCGAAACAACGAGTACATTTTGGCTTGATCTGTTAATATGCCTGTGATTTCAAAGCCCATAGCAAGAGTTTAAAAGTTAAATCAGGTTCTTTCAAACTCTTGCTTGGAGGGCAGTTCAGACACCATTCCATTTTTGGGTAAAGCACTATATACCGCCACATAGGTCAGAAAAAAATGTTTAGAAAACATTGAAAGAACTATATTCCTAAGTATCCTTTCAGCCCTAAAACACAGCCATGCCGTTAAAAACTGTCTACATTGTATGGTTTATGTAACCCTAACCCTAGCTTCGGGTTTTGCTAGTTAGGGTTAAGTGGTCAAAACTTTCTCAAAGACAATTTTCTTAATATTCCACTCATTTGACTGGGAAATTTGCTTCTCTGAAGCAAAATATGAGTCTGAAAACACAATACAACACTGTCTAACCCAAAAGAGTGTGACAGGAGTGGTCAAATTAATTCTTGAAAGGTATTCTTTCATTGGAAATTCCGTGTTGAACGGAGTGCTGGATGAATGTACGTTTAGGCTTAAGTGGCCTAAAAGTCCAAAACAACTAGTACATTTTGGCATGATCTGCTAATATGCCTGTGATTTCAAAGCCCATAGCAAGAGTTTAAAAGTTAAATCAGGTTCTTTCAAACTCTTGCTTGGAGGGCAGTTCAGACACCATTCCATTTTTGGGTAAAGCACTATATACCGCCACATAGGTCAGAAAAAAATGTTTAGAAAACATTGAAAGAACTATATTCCTAAGTATCCTTTCAGCCCTAAAACACAGCCATGCCGTTAAAAACTGTCTACATTGTATGGGAATGTAACCCTAACCCTAGCTTCGGGTTTTGCTAGTTAGGGTTAAGTGGTCAAAACTTTCTCAAAGACAATTTTCTTAATATTCCACTCATTTGACTGGGAAATTTGCTTCTCTGAAGCAAAATATGAGTCTGAAAAGACAATACAACACTGTCTAACCCAAAAGAGTGTGACAGGTGTGGTCAAATTAATTCTTGAAAGGTATTCTTTTATTGGAAATTTCGTGTTGAACGGAGTGCTGGATGAATGTACGTTTAGGCTTAAGTGGCCTAAAAGTCCGAAACAACTAGTACATTTTGGCTTGATCTGTTAATATGCCTGTGATTTCAAAGCCCATAGGAAGAGTTTAAAAGTTAAATCAGGTTCTTTCAAACTCTTGCTTGGAGGGCAGTTCAGACACCATTCCATTTTTGGGTAAAGCACTATATACAGCCACATAGGTCAAAAAAAATGTTTAGAAAACATTGAAAGAACTATATTCCTAAGTATCCTCTGAGCCCTAAAACACAGCCATGCCGTTAAAACCTGTCTACATTGTATGGGAATGTAACCCTAACCCTAGCTTCGGGTTATGCTAGTTAGGGTTATGTGGTCAAAACTTTCTCAAAGACAATTTTCTTAATATTCCACTCATTTGACTGGGAAATTTGCTTCTCTGAAGCAAAATATGAGTCTGAAAACACAATACAACACTGTCTAACCCAAAAGAGTGTGACAGGAGTGGTCAAATTAATTCTTGAAAGGTATTCTTTCATTGGAAATTCCGTGTTGAACGGAGTGCTGGATGAATGTACGTTTAGGCTTAAGTGGCCTAAAAGTCCAAAACAACTAGTACATTTTGGCATGATCTGCTAATATGCCTGTGATTTCAAAGCCCATAGCAAGAGTTTAAAAGTTAAATCAGGTTCTTTCAAACTCTTGCTTGGAGGGCAGTTCAGACACCATTCCATTTTTGGGTAAAGCACTATATACAGCCACATAGGTTAAAAAAAATGTTTAGAAAACATTGAAAGAACTATATTCCTAAGTATCCTTTGAGCCCTAAAACACAGCCATGCCGTTAAAAACTGTCTACATTGTATGGGAATGTAACCCTAACCCTAGCTTCGGGTTTTGCTAGTTAGGGTAAAGTGGTCAAAACTTTCTCAAAGACAATTTTCTTAATATTCCACTCATTTGACTGGGAAATTTGCTTCTCTGAAGCAAAATATGAGTCTGAAAAGACAATACAACACTGTCTAACCCAAAAGTGTGACAGGAGTGGTCAAATTAATTCTTGAAAGGTATTCTTTCATTGGAAATTTCGTGTTGAACGGAGTGCTGGATGAATGTACGTTTAGGCTTAAGTGGCCTAAAAGTCCGAAACAACGAGTACATTTTGGCTTGATCTGTTAATATGCCTGTGATTTCAAAGCCCATAGCAAGAGTTTAAAAGTTAAATCAGGTTCTTTCAAACTCTTGCTTGGAGGGCAGTTCAGACACCATTCCATTTTTGGGTAAAACACTATATACAGCCACATAGGTCAGAAAAAAATGTTTAGAAAACATTGAAAGAACTATATTCCTAAGTATCCTCTGAGCCCTAAAACACAGCCATGCCGTTAAAAACTGTCTACATTGTATGGTTTATGTAACCCTAACCCTAGCTTCGGGTTTTGCTAGTTAGGGTTAAGTGGTGAAAACTTTCTCAAAGACAATTTTCTTAATATTCCACTCATTTGACTGGGAAATTTGCTTCTCTGAATGAAAATATGAGTCTGAAAAGACAATACAACACTGTCTAACCCAAAAGAGTGTGACAGGAGTGGTCAAATTAATTCTTGAAAGGTATTCTTTCATTGGAAATTCCGTGTTGAACGAAGTGCTGGATGAATGTACGTTTAGGCTTAAGTGGCCTAAAAGTCCGAAACAACGAGTACATTTTGGCTTGATCTGTTAATATGCCTGTGATTTCAAAGCCCATAGCAAGAGTTTAAAAGTTAAATCAGGTTCTTTCAAACTCTTGCTTGGAGGGCAGTTCAGACACCATTCCATTTTTGGGTAAAGCACTATATACCGCCACATAGGTCAGAAAAAAATGTTTAGAAAACATTGAAAGAACTATATTCCTAAGTATCCTTTCAGCCCTAAAACACAGCCATGCCGTTAAAAACTGTCTACATTGTATGGTTTATGTAACCCTAACCCTAGCTTCGGGTTTTGCTAGTTAGGGTTAAGTGGTCAAAACTTTCTCAAAGACAATTTTCTTAATATTCCACTCATTTGACTGGGAAATTTGCTTCTCTGAAGCAAAATATGAGTCTGAAAACACAATACAACACTGTCTAACCCAAAAGAGTGTGACAGGAGTGGTCAAATTAATTCTTGAAAGGTATTCTTTCATTGGAAATTCCGTGTTGAACGGAGTGCTGGATGAATGTACGTTTAGGCTTAAGTGGCCTAAAAGTCCGAAACAAGTAGTACATTTTGGCTTGATCTGCTAATATGCCTGTGATTTCAAAGCCCATAGCAAGAGTTTAAAAGTTAAATCAGGTTCTTTCAAACTCTTGCTTGGAGGGCAGTTCAGACACCATTCCATTTTTGGGTAAAGCACTATATACCGCCACATAAGTCAGAAAAAAATGTTTAGAAAACATTGAAAGAACTATATTCCTAAGTATCCTTTCAGCCCTAAAACACAGCCATGCCGTTAAAAACTGTCTACATTGTATGGGAATGTAACCCTAACCCTAGCTTCGGGTTTTGCTAGTTAGGGTTAAGTGGTCAAAACTTTCTCAAAGACAATTTTCTTAATATTCCACTCATTTGACTGGGAAATTTGCTTCTCTGAAGCAAAATATGAGTCTGAAAAGACAATACAACACTGTCTAACCTAAAAGAGTGTGACAGGAGTGGTCAAATTAATTCTTGAAAGGTATTCTTTCATTGGAAATTTCGTGTTGAACAGAGTGCTGGATGAATGTACGTTTAGGCTTAAGTGGCCTAAAAGTCCGAAACAACTAGTACATTTTGGCTTGATCTGTTAATATGCCTGTGATTTCAAAGCCCATAGCAAGAGTTTAAAAGTTAAATCAGGTTCTTTCGAACTCTTGCTTGGAGGGCAGTTCAGACACCATTCCATTTTTGGGTAAAGCACTATATACAGCCACATAGGTCAGAAAAAAATGTTTAGAAAACATTGAAAGAACTATATTCCTAAGTATCCTTTCAGCCCTAAAACACAGCCATGCCGGTAAAAACTGTCTACATTGTATGGGAATGTAACCCAAACCCTAGCTTCGGGTTTTGCTAGTTAGGGTTAAGTGGTCAAAACTTTCTCAAAGACAATTTTCTTAATATTCCACTCATTTGACTGGGAAATTTGCTTCTCTGAAGCAAAATATGAGTCTAAAAAGACAATACAACACTGTCTAACCCAAAAGAGTGTGTTAGGGGGGGTCAAATTAATTCTTGAAAGGTATTCTTTCATTGGAAATTTCGTGTTGAACAGAGTGCTGGATGAATGTACGTTTAGGCTTAAGTGGCCTAAAAGTCCGAAACAACGAGTACATTTTGGCTTGATCTGCTAATATGCCTGTGATTTCAAAGCCCATAGCAAGAGTTTAAAATTTAAATCAGGTTCTTTCAAACTCTTGCGTTAAGGGAAGTTCAGACACCATTCCATTTTTGGGTAAAGCACTATATACAGCCACATAGGTCAGAAAAAAATGTTTAGAAAACATTGAAAAAACTATATTCCTAAGTATCCTTTGAGCCCTAAAACACAGCCATGCCGGTAAAAACTGTCTACATTGTATGGGAATGTAACCCTAACCCTAGCTTCGTGTTTTGCTAGTTAGGGTTAAGTGGTCAAAACTTTCTCAAAGACAATTTTCTTAACATTCCACTCATTTGACTGGGAAATTTGCTTCTCTGAAGCAAAATATGAGTCTGAAAACACAATACAACACTGTCTAACCCAAAAGAGTGTGACAGGAGTGGTCAAATTAATTCTTGAAAGGTATTCTTTCATTGGAAATTCCGTGTTGAACGGAGTGCTGGATGAATGTACGTTTAGGCTTAAGTGGCCTAAAAGTCCGAAACAACTAGTACATTTTGGCTTGATCTGTTAATATGCCTGTGATTTCAAAGCCCATAGCAAGAGTTTAAAATTTAAATCAGGTTCTTTCAAACTCTTGCGTTGAGGGAAGTTCAGACACCATTCCATTTTTGGGTAAAGCACTATATACAGCCACATAGGTCAGAAAAAAATGTTTAGAAAACATTGAAAGAACTATATTCCTAAGTATCCTTTGAGCCCTAAAACACAGCCATGCCGTTAAAAACTGTCTACATTGTATGGGAATGTAACCCTAACCCTAGCTTCGGGTTTTGCTAGTTAGGGTAAAGTGGTCAAAACTTTCTCAAAGACAATTTTCTTAATATTCCACTCATTTGACTGGGAAATTTGCTTCTCTGAAGCAAAATATGAGTCTGAAAAGACAATACAACACTGTCTAACCCAAAAGTGTGACAGGAGTGGTCAAATTAATTCTTGAAAGGTATTCTTTCATTGGAAATTTCGTGTTGAACGGAGTGCTGGATGAATGTACGTTTAGGCTTAAGTGGCCTAAAAGTCCGAAACAACGAGTACATTTTGGCTTGATCTGTTAATATGCCTGTGATTTCAAAGCCCATAGCAAGAGTTTAAAAGTTAAATCAGGTTCTTTCAAACTCTTGCTTGGAGGGCAGTTCAGACACCATTCCATTTTTGGGTAAAACACTATATACAGCCACATAGGTCAGAAAAAAATGTTTAGAAAACATTGAAAGAACTATATTCCTAAGTATCCTCTGAGCCCTAAAACACAGCCATGCCGTTAAAAACTGTCTACATTGTATGGTTTATGTAACCCTAACCCTAGCTTCGGGTTTTGCTAGTTAGGGTTAAGTGGTGAAAACTTTCTCAAAGACAATTTTCTTAATATTCCACTCATTTGACTGGGAAATTTGCTTCTCTGAATGAAAATATGAGTCTGAAAAGACAATACAACACTGTCTAACCCAAAAGAGTGTGACAGGAGTGGTCAAATTAATTCTTGAAAGGTATTCTTTCATTGGAAATTCCGTGTTGAACGAAGTGCTGGATGAATGTACGTTTAGGCTTAAGTGGCCTAAAAGTCCGAAACAACGAGTACATTTTGGCTTGATCTGTTAATATGCCTGTGATTTCAAAGCCCATAGCAAGAGTTTAAAAGTTAAATCAGGTTCTTTCAAACTCTTGCTTGGAGGGCAGTTCAGACACCATTCCATTTTTGGGTAAAGCACTATATACCGCCACATAGGTCAGAAAAAAATGTTTAGAAAACATTGAAAGAACTATATTCCTAAGTATCCTTTCAGCCCTAAAACACAGCCATGCCGTTAAAAACTGTCTACATTGTATGGTTTATGTAACCCTAACCCTAGCTTCGGGTTTTGCTAGTTAGGGTTAAGTGGTCAAAACTTTCTCAAAGACAATTTTCTTAATATTCCACTCATTTGACTGGGAAATTTGCTTCTCTGAAGCAAAATATGAGTCTGAAAACACAATACAACACTGTCTAACCCAAAAGAGTGTGACAGGAGTGGTCAAATTAATTCTTGAAAGGTATTCTTTCATTGGAAATTTCGTGTTGAACGGAGTGCTGGATGAATGTACGTTTAGGCTTAAGTGGCCTAAAAGTCCGAAACTACTAGTACATTTTGGCTTGATCTGCTAATATGCCTGTGATTTCAAAACCCATAGCAAGAGTTTAAAAGTTAAATCAGGTTCTTTCAAACTCTTGCTTGGAGGGCAGTTCAGACACCATTCCATTTTTGGGTAAAGCACTATATACAGCCACATAGGTCAGAAAAAAATGTTTAGAAAACATTGAAAGAACTATATTCCTAAGTATCCTCTGAGCCCTAAAACACAGCCATGCCGTTAAAAACTGTCTACATTGTATGGTTTATGTAACCCTAACCCTAGCTTCGGGTTTTGCTAGTTAGGGTTAAGTGGTCAAAACTTTCTCAAAGACAATTTTCTTAATATTCCACTCATTTGACTGGGAAATTTGCATCTCTGAATCAAAATATGAGTCTGAAAAGACAATACAACACTGTCTAACCCAAAAGAGTGTGACAGGAGTGGTCAAATTAATTCTTGAAAGGTATTCTTTCATTGGAAATTTCGTGTTGAACGGAGTGCTGGATGAATGTACGTTTAGGCTTAAGTGGCCTAAAAGTCCGAAACAACTAGTACATTTTGGCTTGATCTGTTAATATGCCTGTGATTTCAAAGCCCATAGGAAGAGTTTAAAAGTTAAATCAGGTTCTTTCAAACTCTTGCTTGGAGGGCAGTTCAGACACCATTCCATTTTTGGGTAAAGCACTATATACAGCCACATAGGTCAAAAAAAATGTTTAGAAAACATTGAAAGAACTATATTCCTACGTATCCTCTGAGCCCTAAAACACAGCCATGCCGTTAAAACCTGTCTACATTGTATGGGAATGTAACCCTAACCCTAGCTTCGGGTTTTGCTAGTTAGGGTTATGTGGTCAAAACTTTCTCAAAGACAATTTTCTTAATATTCCACTCATTTGACTGGGAAATTTGCTTCTCTGAAGCAAAATATGAGTCTGAAAAGACAATACAACACTGTCTAACCTAAAAGAGTGTGACAGGAGTGGTCAAATTAATTCTTGAAAGGTATTCTTTCATTGGAAATTTCGTGTTGAACAGAGTGCTGGATGAATGTACGTTTAGGCTTAAGTGGCCTAAAAGTCCGAAACAACTAGTACATTTTGGCTTGATCTGTTAATATGCCTGTGATTTCAAAGCCCATAGCAAGAGTTTAAAAGTTAAATCAGGTTCTTTCAAACTCTTGCTTGGAGGGCCGTTCAGACACCATTCCATTTTTGGGTAAAACACTATATACAGCCACATAGGTCAGAAAAAAATGTTTAGAAAACATTGAAAGAACTATATTCCTAAGTATCCTTTGAGCCCTAAAACACAGAAATGCCGTTAAAAACTGTCTACATTGTATGGGAATGTAACCCTAACCCTAGCTTCGGTTTTGCTAGTTAGGGTTAAGTGGTCAAAACTTTCTCAAAGACAATTTTCTTAATATTCCACTCATCTGACTGGGAAATTTGCTTCTCTGAAGCAAAATATGAGTCTGAAAACACAATACAACACTGTCTAACCCAAAAGAGCGTGACAGGAGTGGTCAAATTAATTCTTGAAAGGTATTCTTTCATTGGAAATTCCGTGTTGAACGGAGTGCTGGATGAATGTACGTTTAGGCTTAAGTGGCCTAAAAGTCCAAAACAACTAGTACATTTTGGCATGATCTGCTAATATGCCTGTGATTTCAAAGCCCATAGCAAGAGTTTAAAAGTTAAATCAGGTTCTTTCAAACTCTTGCTTGGAGGGCAGTTCAGACACCATTCCATTTTTGGGTAAAGCACTATATACCGCCACATAGGTCAGAAAAAAATGTTTAGAAAACATTGAAAGAACTATATTCCTAAGTATCCTTTCAGCCCTAAAACACAGCCATGCCGTTAAAAACTGTCTACATTGTATGGGAATGTAACCCTAACCCTAGCTTCGGGTTTTGCTAGTTAGGGTTAAGTGGTCAAAACTTTCTCAAAGACAATTTTCTTAATATTCCACTCATTTGACTGGGAAATTTGCTTCTCTGAATCAAAATATGAGTCTGAAAAGACAATACAACACTGTCTAACCCAAAAGAGTGTGACAGGAGTGGTCAAATTAATTCTTGAAAGGTATTCTTTCATTGGAAATTTTGTGTTGAACGGAGTGCTGGATGAATGTACGTTTAGGCTTAAGTGGCCTAAAAGTCCGAAACAACTAGTACATTTTGGCTTGATCTGTTAATATGCCTGTGATTTCAAAGCCCATAGGAAGAGTTTAAAAGTTAAATCAGGTTCTTTCAAACTCTTGCTTGGAGGGCAGTTCAGACACCATTCCATTTTTGGGTAAAGCACTATATACAGCCACATAGGTCAAAAAAAATGTTTAGAAAACATTGAAAGAACTATATTCCTACGTATCCTCTGAGCCCTAAAACACAGCCATGCCGTTAAAACCTGTCTACATTGTATGGGAATGTAACCCTAACCCTAGCTTCGGGTTTTGCTAGTTAGGGTTATGTGGTCAAAACTTTCTCAAAGACAATTTTCTTAATATTCCACTCATTTGACTGGGAAATTTGCTTCTCTGAAGCAAAATATGAGTCTGAAAAGACAATACAACACTGTCTAACCTAAAAGAGTGTGACAGGAGTGGTCAAATTAATTCTTGAAAGGTATTCTTTCATTGGAAATTTCGTGTTGAACAGAGTGCTGGATGAATGTACGTTTAGGCTTAAGTGGCCTAAAAGTCCGAAACAACTAGTACATTTTGGCTTGATCTGTTAATATGCCTGTGATTTCAAAGCCCATAGCAAGAGTTTAAAAGTTAAATCAGGTTCTTTCAAACTCTTGCTTGGAGGGCCGTTCAGACACCATTCCATTTTTGGGTAAAACACTATATACAGCCACATAGGTCAGAAAAAAATGTTTAGAAAACATTGAAAGAACTATATTCCTAAGTATCCTTTGAGCCCTAAAACACAGAAATGCCGTTAAAAACTGTCTACATTGTATGGGAATGTAACCCTAACCCTAGCTTCGGTTTTGCTAGTTAGGGTTAAGTGGTCAAAACTTTCTCAAAGACAATTTTCTTAATATTCCACTCATCTGACTGGGAAATTTGCTTCTCTGAAGCAAAATATGAGTCTGAAAACACAATACAACACTGTCTAACCCAAAAGAGCGTGACAGGAGTGGTCAAATTAATTCTTGAAAGGTATTCTTTCATTGGAAATTCCGTGTTGAACGGAGTGCTGGATGAATGTACGTTCAGGCTTAAGTGGCCTAAAAGTCCAAAACAACTAGTACATTTTGGCATGATCTGCTAATATGCCTGTGATTTCAAAGCCCATAGCAAGAGTTTAAAAGTTAAATCAGGTTCTTTCAAACTCTTGCTTGGAGGGCAGTTCAGACACCATTCCATTTTTGGGTAAAGCACTATATACCGCCACATAGGTCAGAAAAAAATGTTTAGAAAACATTGAAAGAACTATATTCCTAAGTATCCTTTCAGCCCTAAAACACAGCCATGCCGTTAAAAACTGTCTACATTGTATGGGAATGTAACCCTAACCCTAGCTTCGGGTTTTGCTAGTTAGGGTTAAGTGGTCAAAACTTTCTCAAAGACAATTTTCTTAATATTCCACTCATTTGACTGGGAAATTTGCTTCTCTGAATCAAAATATGAGTCTGAAAAGACAATACAACACTGTCTAACCCAAAAGAGTGTGACAGGAGTGGTCAAATTAATTCTTGAAAGGTATTCTTTCATTGGAAATTTTGTGTTGAACGGAGTGCTGGATGAATGTACGTTTAGGCTTAAGTGGCCTAAAAGTCCGAAACAACTAGTACATTTTGGCTTGATCTGTTAATATGCCTGTGATTTCAAAGCCCATAGGAAGAGTTTAAAAGTTAAATCAGGTTCTTTCAAACTCTTGCTTGGAGGGCAGTTCAGACACCATTCCATTTTTGGGTAAAGCACTATATACAGCCACATAGGTCAAAAAAAATGTTTAGAAAACATTGAAAGAACTATATTCCTACGTATCCTCTGAGCCCTAAAACACAGCCATGCCGTTAAAACCTGTCTACATTGTATGGGAATGTAACCCTAACCCTAGCTTCGGGTTTTGCTAGTTAGGGTTATGTGGTCAAAACTTTCTCAAAGACAATTTTCTTAATATTCCACTCATTTGACTGGGAAATTTGCTTCTCTGAAGCAAAATATGAGTCTGAAAAGACAATACAACACTGTCTAACCTAAAAGAGTGTGACAGGAGTGGTCAAATTAATTCTTGAAAGGTATTCTTTCATTGGAAATTTCGTGTTGAACAGAGTGCTGGATGAATGTACGTTTAGGCTTAAGTGGCCTAAAAGTCCGAAACAACTAGTACATTTTGGCTTGATCTGTTAATATGCCTGTGATTTCAAAGCCCATAGCAAGAGTTTAAAAGTTAAATCAGGTTCTTTCAAACTCTTGCTTGGAGGGCCGTTCAGACACCATTCCATTTTTGGGTAAAACACTATATACAGCCACATAGGTCAGAAAAAAATGTTTAGAAAACATTGAAAGAACTATATTCCTAAGTATCCTTTGAGCCCTAAAACACAGCCATGCCGTTAAAAACTGTCTACATTGTATGGGAATGTAACCCTAACCCTAGCTTCGGTTTTGCTAGTTAGGGTTAAGTGGTCAAAACTTTCTCAAAGACAATTTTCTTAATATTCCACTCATCTGACTGGGAAATTTGCTTCTCTGAAGCAAAATATGAGTCTGAAAACACAATACAACACTGTCTAACCCAAAAGAGTGTGACAGGAGTGGTCAAATTAATTCTTGAAAGGTATTCTTTCATTGGAAATTCCGTGTTGAACGGAGTGCTGGATGAATGTACGTTTAGGCTTAAGTGGCCTAAAAGTCCAAAACAACTAGTACATTTTGGCATGATCTGCTAATATGCCTGTGATTTCAAAGCCCATAGCAAGAGTTTAAAAGTTAAATCAGGTTCTTTCAAACTCTTGCTTGGAGGGCAGTTCAGACACCATTCCATTTTTGGGTAAAGCACTATATACCGCCACATAGGTCAGAAAAAAATGTTTAGAAAACATTGAAAGAACTATATTCCTAAGTATCCTTTCAGCCCTAAAACACAGCCATGCCGTTAAAAACTGTCTACATTGTATGGGAATGTAACCCTAACCCTAGCTTCGGGTTTTGCTAGTTAGGGTTAAGTGGTCAAAACTTTCTCAAAGACAATTTTCTTAATATTCCACTCATTTGACTGGGAAATTTGCTTCTCTGAAGCAAAATATGAGTCTGAAAAGACAATACAACACTGTCTAACCCAAAAGAGTGTGACAGGTGTGGTCAAATTAATTCTTGAAAGGTATTCTTTTATTGGAAATTTCGTGTTGAACGGAGTGCTGGATGAATGTACGTTTAGGCTTAAGTGGCCTAAACGTCCGAAACAACTAGTACATTTTGGCTTGATCTGTTAATATGCCTGTGATTTCAAAGCCCATAGGAAGAGTTTAAAAGTTAAATCAGGTTCTTTCAAACTCTTGCTTGGAGGGCAGTTCAGACACCATTCCATTTTTGGGTAAAGCACTATATACAGCCACATAGGTCAAAAAAAATGTTTAGAAAACATTGAAAGAACTATATTCCTAAGTATCCTCTGAGCCCTAAAACACAGCCATGCCGTTAAAACCTGTCTACATTGTATGGGAATGTAACCCTAACCCTAGCTTCGGGTTATGCTAGTTAGGGTTATGTGGTCAAAACTTTCTCAAAGACAATTTTCTTAATATTCCACTCATTTGACTGGGAAATTTGCTTCTCTGAAGCAAAATATGAGTCTGAAAACACAATACAACACTGTCTAACCCAAAAGAGTGTGACAGGAGTGGTCAAATTAATTCTTGAAAGGTATTCTTTCATTGGAAATTCCGTGTTGAACGGAGTGCTGGATGAATGTACGTTTAGGCTTAAGTGGCCTAAAAGTCCAAAACAACTAGTACATTTTGGCATGATCTGCTAATATGCCTGTGATTTCAAAGCCCATAGTAAGAGTTTAAAAGTTAAATCAGGTTCTTTCAAACTCTTGCTTGGAGGGCAGTTCAGACACCATTCCATTTTTGGGTAAAGCACTATATACAGCCACATAGGTTAAAAAAAATGTTTAGAAAACATTGAAAGAACTATATTCCTAAGTATCCTTTGAGCCCTAAAACACAGCCATGCCGTTAAAAACTGTCTACATTGTATGGGAATGTAACCCTAACCCTAGCTTCGGGTTTTGCTAGTTAGGGTAAAGTGGTCAAAACTTTCTCAAAGACAATTTTCTTAATATTCCACTCATTTGACTGGGAAATTTGCTTCTCTGAAGCAAAATATGAGTCTGAAAAGACAATACAACACTGTCTAACCCAAAAGTTTGACAGGAGTGGTCAAATTAATTCTTGAAAGGTATTCTTTCATTGGAAATTTCGTGTTGAACGGAGTGCTGGATGAATGTACGTTTAGGCTTAAGTGGCCTAAAAGTCCGAAACAACGAGTACATTTTGGCTTGATCTGTTAATATGCCTGTGATTTCAAAGCCCATAGCAAGAGTTTAAAAGTTAAATCAGGTTCTTTCAAACTCTTGCTTGGAGGGCAGTTCAGACACCATTCCATTTTTGGGTAAAACACTATATACAGCCACATAGGTCAGAAAAAAATGTTTAGAAAACATTGAAAGAACTATATTCCTAAGTATCCTCTGAGCCCTAAAACACAGCCATGCCGTTAAAAACTGTCTACATTGTATGGTTTATGTAACCCTAACCCTAGCTTCGGGTTTTGCTAGTTAGGGTTAAGTGGTGAAAACTTTCTCAAAGACAATTTTCTTAATATTCCACTCATTTGACTGGGAAATTTGCTTCTCTGAATGAAAATATGAGTCTGAAAAGACAATACAACACTGTCTAACCCAAAAGAGTGTGACAGGAGTGGTCAAATTAATTCTTGAAAGGTATTCTTTCATTGGAAATTCCGTGTTGAACGAAGTGCTGGATGAATGTACGTTTAGGCTTAAGTGGCCTAAAAGTCCGAAACAACGAGTACATTTTGGCTTGATCTGTTAATATGCCTGTGATTTCAAAGCCCATAGCAAGAGTTTAAAAGTTAAATCAGGTTCTTTCAAACTCTTGCTTGGAGGGCAGTTCAGACACCATTCCATTTTTGGGTAAAGCACTATATACCGCCACATAGGTCAGAAAAAAATGTTTAGAAAACATTGAAAGAACTATATTCCTAAGTATCCTTTCAGCCCTAAAACACAGCCATGCCGTTAAAAACTGTCTACATTGTATGGTTTATGTAACCCTAACCCTAGCTTCGGGTTTTGCTAGTTAGGGTTAAGTGGTCAAAACTTTCTCAAAGACAATTTTCTTAATATTCCACTCATTTGACTGGGAAATTTGCTTCTCTGAAGCAAAATATGAGTCTGAAAACACAATACAACACTGTCTAACCCAAAAGAGTGTGACAGGAGTGGTCAAATTAATTCTTGAAAGGTATTCTTTCATTGGAAATTTCGTGTTGAACGGAGTGCTGGATGAATGTACGTTTAGGCTTAAGTGGCCTAAAAGTCCGAAACAACTAGTACATTTTGGTTTGATCTGTTAATATGCCTGTGATTTCAAAGCCCATAGGAAGAGTTTAAAAGTTAAATCAGGTTCTTTCAAACTCTTGCTTGGAGGGCAGTTCAGACACCATTCCATTTTTGGGTAAAGCACTATATACAGCCACATAGGTCAAAAAAAATGTTTAGAAAACATTGAAAGAACTATATTCCTACGTATCCTCTGAGCCCTAAAACACAGCCATGCCGTTAAAACCTGTCTACATTGTATGGGAATGTAACCCTAACCCTAGCTTCGGGTTTTGCTAGTTAGGGTTATGTGGTCAAAACTTTCTCAAAGACAATTTTCTTAATATTCCACTCATTTGACTGGGAAATTTGCTTCTCTGAAGCAAAATATGAGTCTGAAAAGACAATACAACACTGTCTAACCTAAAAGAGTGTGACAGGAGTGGTCAAATTAATTCTTGAAAGGTATTCTTTCATTGGAAATTTCGTGTTGAACAGAGTGCTGGATGAATGTACGTTTAGGCTTAAGTGGCCTAAAAGTCCGAAACAACTAGTACATTTTGGCTTGATCTGTTAATATGCCTGTGATTTCAAAGCCCATAGCAAGAGTTTAAAAGTTAAATCAGGTTCTTTCAAACTCTTGCTTGGAGGGCCGTTCAGACACCATTCCATTTTTGGGTAAAACACTATATACAGCCACATAGGTCAGAAAAAAATGTTTAGAAAACATTGAAAGAACTATATTCCTAAGTATCCTTTGAGCCCTAAAACACAGCCATGCCGTTAAAAACTGTCTACATTGTATGGGAATGTAACCCTAACCCTAGCTTCGGTTTTGCTAGTTAGGGTTAAGTGGTCAAAACTTTCTCAAAGACAATTTTCTTAATATTCCACTCATCTGACTGGGAAATTTGCTTCTCTGAAGCAAAATATGAGTCTGAAAACACAATACAACACTGTCTAACCCAAAAGAGTGTGACAGGAGTGGTCAAATTAATTCTTGAAAGGTATTCTTTCATTGGAAATTTCGTGTTGAACGGAGTGCTGGATGAATGTACGTTTAGGCTTAAGTGGCCTAAAAGTCCGAAACAACGAGTACATTTTGGCTTGATCTGTTAATATGCCTGTGATTTCAAAGCCCATAGCAAGAGTTTAAAAGTTAAATCAGGTTCTTTCAAACTCTTGCTTGGAGGGCAGTTCAGACACCATTCCATTTTTGGGTAAAACACTATATACAGCCACATAGGTCAGAAAAAAATGTTTAGAAAACATTGAAAGAACTATATTCCTAAGTATCCTCTGAGCCCTAAAACACAGCCATGCCGTTAAAAACTGTCTACATTGTATGGTTTATGTAACCCTAACCCTAGCTTCGGGTTTTGCTAGTTAGGGTTAAGTGGTCAAAACTTTCTCAAAGACAATTTTCTTAATATTCCACTCATTTGACTGGGAAATTTGCTTCTCTGAAGCAAAATATGAGTCTGAAAAGACAATACAACACTGTCTAACCTAAAAGAGTGTGACAGGAGTGGTCAAATTAATTCTTGAAAGGTATTCTTTCATTGGAAATTTCGTGTTGAATGGAGTGCTGGATGAATGTACGTTTAGGCTTAAGTGGCCTAAAAGTCCAAAACAACTAGTACATTTTGGCTTGATCTGCTAATATGCCTGTGATTTCAAAGCCCATAGGAAGAGTTTAAAAGTTAAATCAGGTTCTTTCAAACTCTTGCTTGGAGGGCAGTTCAGACACCATTCCATTTTTCGGTAAAGCACTATATACCGCCACATAGGTCAGAAAAAAATGTTTAGAAAACATTGAAAGAACTATATTCCTAAGTATCCTCTGAGCCCTAAAACACAGCCATGCTGTTAAAACCTGTCTACATTGTATGGGAATGTAACCCTAACCCTAGCTTCGGGTTTTGCTATTTAGGGTTATGTGGTCAAAACTTTCTCAAAGACAATTTTCTTAATATTCCACTCATTTGACTGGGAAATTTGCTTCTCTGAAGCAAAATATGAGTCTGAAAAGACAATACAACACTGTCTAACCTAAAAGAGTGTGACAGGAGTGGTCAAATTAATTCTTGAAAGGTATTCTTTCATTGGAAATTTCGTGTTGAACAGAGTGCTGGATGAATGTACGTTTAGGCTTAAGTGGCCTAAAAGTCCGAAACAACGAGTACATTTTGGCTTGATCTGTTAATATGCCTGTGATTTCAAAGCCCATAGCAAGAGTTTAAAAGTTAAATCAGGTTCTTTCAAACTCTTGCTTGGAGGGCAGTTCAGACACCATTCCATTTTTGGGTAAAGCACTATATACAGCCACATAGGTCAAAAAAAATGTTTAGAAAACATTGAAAGAACTATATTCCTAAGTATCCTCTGAGCCCTAAAACACAGCCATGCCGTTAAAAACTGTCTACATTGTTTGGGAATGTAACCCTAACCCTAGCTTCGGGTTTTGCTAGTTAGGGTTAAGTGGTCAAAACTTTCTCAAAGACAATTTTCTTAATATTCCACTCATTTGACTGGGAAATTTGCTTCTCTGAAGCAAAATATGAGTCTGAAAACACAATACAACACTGTCTAACCCAAAAGAGTGTGACAGGAGTGGTCAAATTTATTCTTGAAAGGTATTCTTTCATTGGAAATTCCGTGTTGAACGGAGTGCTGGATGAATGTACGTTTAGGCTTAAGTGGCCTAAAAGTCCAAAACAACTAGAACATTTTGGCTTGATCTCCTAATATGCCTGTGATTTCAAAGCCCATAGCAAGAGTTTAAAATTTAAATCAGGTTCTTTCAAACTCTTGCGTTGAGGGAAGTTCAGACACCATTCCATTTTTGGGTAACGCACTATATACAGCCACATAGGTCAGAAAAAAATGTTTAGAAAACATTGAAAGAACTATATTCCTAAGTATCCTCTGAGCCTTAAAACACAGCCATGCCGTTAAAAACTGTCTACATTGTATGGGAATGTAACCCTAACCCTAGCTTCGGGTTTTGCTAGTTAGGGTTAAGTGGTCAAAACTTTCTCAAAGACAATTTTCTTAATATTCCACTCATTTGACTGGGAAATTTGCTTCTCTGAAGCAAAATATGTGTCTGAAAAGACAATACAACACTGTCTAACCCAAAAGAGTGTGACAGGAGTGGTCAAATTAATTCTTGAAAGGTTTTCTTTCATTGGAAATTTCGTGTTGAACGGAGTGCTGGATGAATGTACGTTTAGGCTTAAGTGGCCTAAAAGTCCGAAACAACTAGTACATTTTGGCTTGATCTGCTAATATGCCTGTGATTTCAAAGCCCATAGCAAGAGTTTAAAAGTTAAATCAGGTTCTTTCAAACTCTTGCTTGGAGGGCAGTTCAGACACCATTCCATTTTTGGGTAAAGCACTATATACCGCCACATAAGTCAGAAAAAAATGTTTAGAAAACATTGAAAGAACTATATTCCTAAGTATCCTTTCAGCCCTAAAACACAGCCATGCCGTTAAAAACTGTCTACATTGTATGGGAATGTAACCCTAACCCTAGCTTCGGGTTTTGCTAGTTAGGGTTAAGTGGTCAAAACTTTCTCAAAGACAATTTTCTTAATATTCCACTCATTTGACTGGGAAATTTGCTTCTCTGAAGCAAAATATGAGTCTGAAAAGACAATACAACACTGTCTAACCTAAAAGAGTGTGACAGGAGTGGTCAAATTAATTCTTGAAAGGTATTCTTTCATTGGAAATTTCGTGTTGAACAGAGTGCTGGATGAATGTACGTTTAGGCTTAAGTGGCCTAAAAGTCCGAAACAACTAGTACATTTTGGCTTGATCTGTTAATATGCCTGTGATTTCAAAGCCCATAGCAAGAGTTTAAAAGTTAAATCAGGTTCTTTCGAACTCTTGCTTGGAGGGCAGTTCAGACACCATTCCATTTTTGGGTAAAGCACTATATACAGCCACATAGGTCAGAAAAAAATGTTTAGAAAACATTGAAAGAACTATATTCCTAAGTATCCTTTCAGCCCTAAAACACAGCCATGCCGGTAAAAACTGTCTACATTGTATGGGAATGTAACCCAAACCCTAGCTTCGGGTTTTGCTAGTTAGGGTTAAGTGGTCAAAACTTTCTCAAAGACAATTTTCTTAATATTCCACTCATTTGACTGGGAAATTTGCTTCTCTGAAGCAAAATATGAGTCTAAAAAGACAATACAACACTGTCTAACCCAAAAGAGTGTGTTAGGGGGGGTCAAATTAATTCTTGAAAGGTATTCTTTCATTGGAAATTTCGTGTTGAACAGAGTGCTGGATGAATGTACGTTTAGGCTTAAGTGGCCTAAAAGTCCGAAACAACGAGTACATTTTGGCTTGATCTGCTAATATGCCTGTGATTTCAAAGCCCATAGCAAGAGTTTAAAATTTAAATCAGGTTCTTTCAAACTCTTGCGTTAAGGGAAGTTCAGACACCATTCCATTTTTGGGTAAAGCACTATATACAGCCACATAGGTCAGAAAAAAATGTTTAGAAAACATTGAAAAAACTATATTCCTAAGTATCCTTTGAGCCCTAAAACAGCCATGCCGGTAAAAACTGTCTACATTGTATGGGAATGTAACCCTAACCCTAGCTTCGTGTTTTGCTAGTTAGGGTTAAGTGGTCAAAACTTTCTCAAAGACAATTTTCTTAACATTCCACTCATTTGACTGGGAAATTTGCTTCTCTGAAGCAAAATATGAGTCTGAAAACACAATACAACACTGTCTAACCCAAAAGAGTGTGACAGGAGTGGTCAAATTAATTCTTGAAAGGTATTCTTTCATTGGAAATTCCGTGTTGAACGGAGTGCTGGATGAATGTACGTTTAGGCTTAAGTGGCTTAAAAGTCCAAAACAACTAGAACATTTTGGCTTGATCTGCTAATATGCCTGTGATTTCAAAGCCCATAGCAAGAGTTTAAAATTTAAATCAGGTTCTTTCAAACTCTTGCGTTGAGGGAAGTTCAGACACCATTCCATTTTTGGGTAAAGCACTATATACAGCCACATAGGTCAGAAAAAAATGTTTAGAAAACATTGAAAGAACTATATTCCTAAGTATCCTCTGAGCCTTAAAACACAGCCATGCCGTTAAAAACTGTCTACATTGTATGGGAATGTAACCCTAACCCTAGCTTCGGGTTTTGCTAGTTAGGGTTAAGTGGTCAAAACTTTCTCAAAGACAATTTTCTTAATATTCCACTCATTTGACTGGGAAATTTGCTTCTCTGAAGCAAAATATGAGTCTGAAAACACAATACAACACTGTCTAACCCAAAAGAGTGTGACAGGAGTGGTCAAATTAATTCTTGAAAGGTATTCTTTCATTGGAAATTCCGTGTTGAACGGAGTGCTGGATGAATGTACGTTTAGGCTTAAGTGGCTTAAAAGTCCAAAACAACTAGAACATTTTGGCTTGATCTGCTAATATGCCTGTGATTTCAAAGCCCATAGCAAGAGTTTAAAATTTAAATCAGGTTCTTTCAAACTCTTGCGTTGAGGGAAGTTCAGACACCATTCCATTTTTGGGTAAAGCACTATATACAGCCACATAGGTCAGAAAAAAATGTTTAGAAAACATTGAAAGAACTATATTCCTAAGTATCCTCTGAGCCTTAAAACACAGCCATGCCGTTAAAAACTGTCTACATTGTATGGGAATGTAACCCTAACCCTAGCTTCGGGTTTTGCTAGTTAGGGTTAAGTGGTCAAAACTTTCTCAAAGACAATTTTCTTAATATTCCACTCATTTGACTGGGAAATTTGCTTCTCTGAATCAAAATATGAGTCTGAAAAGACAATACAACACTGTCTAACCCAAAAGAGTGTGACAGGAGTGGTCAAATTAATTCTTGAAAGGTATTCTTTCATTGGAAATTTCGTGTTGAACGGAGTGCTGGATGAATGTACGTTTAGGCTTAAGTGGCCTAAAAGTCCGAAACAAGTAGTACATTTTGGCTTGATCTGCTAATATGCCTGTGATTTCAAAGCCCATAGCAAGAGTTTAAAAGTTAAATCAGGTTCTTTCAAACTCTTGCTTGGAGGGCAGTTCAGACACCATTCCATTTTTGGGTAAAGCACTATATACCGCCACATAAGTCAGAAAAAAATGTTTAGAAAACATTGAAAGAACTATATTCCTAAGTATCCTTTCAGCCCTAAAACACAGCCATGCCGTTAAAAACTGTCTACATTGTATGGGAATGTAACCCTAACCCTAGCTTCGGGTTTTGCTAGTTAGGGTTAAGTGGTCAAAACTTTCTCAAAGACAATTTTCTTAATATTCCACTCATTTGACTGGGAAATTTGCATCTCTGAAGCAAAATATGAGTCTGAAAAGACAATACAACACTGTCTAACCTAAAAGAGTGTGACAGGAGTGGTCAAATTAATTCTTGAAAGGTATTCTTTCATTGGAAATTTCGTGTTGAACAGAGTGCTGGATGAATGTACGTTTAGGCTTAAGTGGCCTAAAAGTCCGAAACAACTAGTACATTTTGGCTTGATCTGTTAATATGCCTGTGATTTCAAAGCCCATAGCAAGAGTTTAAAATTTAAATCAGGTTCTTTCAAACTCTTGCGTTGAGGGAAGTTCAGACACCATTCCATTTTTGGGTAAAGCACTATATACAGCCACATAGGTCAGAAAAAAATGTTTAGAAAACATTGAAAGAACTATATTCCTAAGTATCCTCTGAGCCTTAAAACACAGCCATGCCGTTAAAAACTGTCTACATTGTATGGGAATGTAACCCTAACCCTAGCTTCGGGTTTTGCTAGTTAGGGTTAAGTGGTCAAAACTTTCTCAAAGACAATTTTCTTAATATTCCACTCATTTGACTGGGAAATTTGCTTCTCTGAAGCAAAATATGTGTCTGAAAAGACAATACAACACTGTCTAACCCAAAAGAGTGTGACAGGAGTGGTCAAATTAATTCTTGAAAGGTATTCTTTCATTGGAAATTTCGTGTTGAACGGAGTGCTGGATGAATGTACGTTTAGGCTTAAGTGGCCTAAAAGTCCGAAACAACTAGTACATTTTGGCTTGATCTGCTAATATGCCTGTGATTTCAAAGCCCATAGCAAGAGTTTACAAGTTAAATCAGGTTCTTTCAAACTCTTGCGTTGAGGGAAGTTCAGACACCATTCCATTTTTGGGTAAAGCACTATATACCGCCACATAGGTCAGAAAAAAATGTTTAGAAAACATTGAAAAAACTATATTCCTAAGTATCCTTTGAGCCCTAAAACACAGCCATGCCGGTAAAAACTGTCTACATTGTATGGGAATGTAACCCTAACCCTAGCTTCGGGTTTTGCTAGTTAGGGTTAAGTGGTCAAAACTTTCTCAAAGACAATTTTCTTAATATTCCACTCATTTGACTGGGAAATTTGCTTCTCTGAAGCAAAATATGAGTCTTAAAACACAATACAACACTGTCTAACCCAAAAGCGTGTAACAGGAGTGGTCAAATTAATTCTTGAAAGGTATTCTTTCATTGGAAATTCCGTGTTGAACGGAGTGCTGGATGAATGTACGTTTAGGCTTAAGTGGCCTAAAAGTCCGAAACAACGAGTACATTTTGGCTTGATCTGTTAATATGCCTGTGATTTCAAAGCCCATAGCAAGAGTTTAAAAGTTAAATCAGGTTCTTTCAAACTCTTGCTTGGAGGGCAGTTCAGACACCATTCCATTTTTGGGTAAAGCACTATATACCGCCACATAGGTCAGAAAAAAATGTTTAGAAAACATTGAAAGAACTATATTCCTAAGTATCCTTTCAGCCCTAAAACACAGCCATGCCGTTAAAAACTGTCTACATTGTATGGGAATGTAACCCTAACCCTAGCTTCGGGTTTTGCTAGTTAGGGTTAAGTGGTCAAAACTTTCTCAAAGACAATTTTCTTAATATTCCACTCATTTGACTGGGAAATTTGCTTCTCTGAAGCAAAATATGAGTCTTAAAACACAATACAACACTGTCTAACCCAAAAGCGTGTAACAGGAGTGGTCAAATTAATTCTTGAAAGGTATTCTTTCATTGGAAATTCCGTGTTGAACGGAGTGCTGGATGAATGTACGTTTAGGCTTAAGTGGCCTAAAAGTCCGAAACAACGAGTACATTTTGGCTTGATCTGTTAATATGCCTTTGATTTCAAAGCCCATAGCAAGAGTTTAAAAGTTAAATCAGGTTCTTTCAAACTCTTGCGTTGAGGGAAGTTCAGACACCATTCCATTTTTGGGTAAAGCACTATATACAGCCACATAGGTCAGAAAAAAATGTTTAGAAAACATTGAAAGAACTATATTCCTAAGTATCCTCTGAGCCTTAAAACACAGCCATGCCGTTAAAAACTGTCTACATTGTATGGGAATGTAACCCTAACCCTAGCTTGGGGTTTTGCTAGTTAGGGTTAAGTGGTCAAAACTTTCTCAAAGACAATTTTCTTAATATTCCACTCATTTGACTGGGAAATTTGCATCTCTGAATCAAAATATGAGTCTGAAAAGACAATACAACACTGTCTAACCCAAAAGAGTGTGACAGGAGTGGTCAAATTAATTCTTGAAAGGTATTCTTTCATTGGAAATTTCGTGTTGAATGGAGTGCTGGATGAATGTACGTTTAGGCTTAAGTGGCCTAAAAGTCCGAAACAACTAGTACATTTTGGCTTGATCTGCTAATATGCCTGTGATTTCAAAGCCCATAGCAAGAGTTTAAAAGTTAAATCAGGTTCTTTCAAACTCTTGCTTGGAGGGCAGTTCAGACACCATTCCATTTTTGGGTAAAGCACTATATACCGCCACATAGGTCAGAAAAAAATGTTTAGAAAAAATTGAAAGAACTATATTCCTAAGTATCCTTTCAGCCCTAAAACACAGCCATGCCGTTAAAAACTGTCTACATTGTATGGGAATGTAACCCTAACCCTAGCTTCGGGTTTTGCTAGTTAGGGTTAAGTGGTCAAAACTTTCTCAAAGACAATTTTCTTAATATTCCACTCATTTGACTGGGAAATTTGCTTCTCTGAAGCAAAATATGAGTCTGAAAAGACAATACAACACTGTCTAACCTAAAAGAGTGTGACAGGAGTGGTCAAATTAATTCTTGAAAGGTATTCTTTCATTGGAAATTTCGTGTTGAACAGAGTGCTGGATGAATGTACGTTTAGGCTTAAGTGGCCTAAAAGTCCGAAACAACTAGTACATTTTGGCTTGATCTGTTAATATGCCTGTGATTTCAAAGCCCATAGCAAGAGTTTAAAAGTTAAATCAGGTTCTTTCAAACTCCTGCTTGGAGGGCAGTTCAGACACCATTCCATTTTTGGGTAAAGCACTATATACAGCCACATAGGTCAGAAAAAAATGTTTAGAAAACATTGAAAGAACTATATTCCTAAGTATCCTCTGAGCCCTAAAACACAGCCATGCCGTTAAAAACTGTCTACATTGTATGGTTTATGTAACCCTAACCCTAGCTTCGGGTTTTGCTAGTTAGGGTTAAGTGGTCAAAACTTTCTCAAAGACAATTTTCTTAATATTCCACTCATTTGACTGGGAAATTTGCTTCTCTGAAGCAAAATATGAGTCTGAAAACACAATACAACACTGTCTAACCCAAAAGAGTGTGACAGGAGTGGTCAAATTATTTCTTTAAAGGTATTCTTTCATTGGAAATTTCGTGTTGAACGGAGTGCTGGATGAAGGTACGTTTAGACTTAAGTGGCCTAAAAGTCCAAAACAACTAGTACATTTTGGCTTGATCTGCTAATATGCCTGTGATTTCAAAGCCCATAGCAAGAGTTTAAAATTTAAATCAGGTTCTTTCAAACTCTTGCTTGGAGGGCAGTTCAGACACCATTCCATTTTTGGGTAAAGCACTATATACCGCCACATAAGTCAGAAAAAAATGTTTAGAAAACATTGAAAGAACTATATTCCTAAGTATCCTTTCAGCCCTAAAACACAGCCATGCCGTTAAAAACTGTCTACATTGTATGGGAATGTAACCCTAACCCTAGCTTCGGGTTTTGCTAGTTAGGGTTAAGTGGTCAAAACTTTCTCAAAGACAATTTTCTTAATATTCCACTCATTTGACTGGGAAATTTGCATCTCTGAAGCAAAATATGAGTCTGAAAAGACAATACAACACTGTCTAACCTAAAAGAGTGTGACAGGAGTGGTCAAATTAATTCTTGAAAGGTATTCTTTCATTGGAAATTTCGTGTTGAACAGAGTGCTGGATGAATGTACGTTTAGGCTTAAGTGGCCTAAAAGTCCGAAACAACTAGTACATTTTGGCTTGATCTGTTAATATGCCTGTGATTTCAAAGCCCATAGCAAGAGTTTAAAATTTAAATCAGGTTCTTTCAAACTCTTGCGTTGAGGGAAGTTCAGACACCATTCCATTTTTGGGTAAAGCACTATATACAGCCACATAGGTCAGAAAAAAATGTTTAGAAAACATTGAAAGAACTATATTCCTAAGTATCCTCTGAGCCTTAAAACACAGCCATGCCGTTAAAAACTGTCTACATTGTATGGGAATGTAACCCTAACCCTAGCTTCGGGTTTTGCTAGTTAGGGTTAAGTGGTCAAAACTTTCTCAAAGACAATTTTCTTAATATTCCACTCATTTGACTGGGAAATTTGCTTCTCTGAAGCAAAATATGTGTCTGAAAAGACAATACAACACTGTCTAACCCAAAAGAGTGTGACAGGAGTGGTCAAATTAATTCTTGAAAGGTATTCTTTCATTGGAAATTTCGTGTTGAACGGAGTGCTGGATGAATGTACGTTTAGGCTTAAGTGGCCTAAAAGTCCGAAACAACTAGTACATTTTGGCTTGATCTGCTAATATGCCTGTGATTTCAAAGCCCATAGCAAGAGTTTACAAGTTAAATCAGGTTCTTTCAAACTCTTGCGTTGAGGGAAGTTCAGACACCATTCCATTTTTGGGTAAAGCACTATATACCGCCACATAGGTCAGAAAAAAATGTTTAGAAAACATTGAAAAAACTATATTCCTAAGTATCCTTTGAGCCCTAAAACACAGCCATGCCGGTAAAAACTGTCTACATTGTATGGGAATGTAACCCTAACCCTAGCTTCGGGTTTTGCTAGTTAGGGTTAAGTGGTCAAAACTTTCTCAAAGACAATTTTCTTAATATTCCACTCATTTGACTGGGAAATTTGCTTCTCTGAAGCAAAATATGAGTCTTAAAACACAATACAACACTGTCTAACCCAAAAGCGTGTAACAGGAGTGGTCAAATTAATTCTTGAAAGGTATTCTTTCATTGGAAATTCCGTGTTGAACGGAGTGCTGGATGAATGTACGTTTAGGCTTAAGTGGCCTAAAAGTCCGAAACAACGAGTACATTTTGGCTTGATCTGTTAATATGCCTGTGATTTCAAAGCCCATAGCAAGAGTTTAAAAGTTAAATCAGGTTCTTTCAAACTCTTGCTTGGAGGGCAGTTCAGACACCATTCCATTTTTGGGTAAAGCACTATATACCGCCACATAGGTCAGAAAAAAATGTTTAGAAAACATTGAAAGAACTATATTCCTAAGTATCCTTTCAGCCCTAAAACACAGCCATGCCGTTAAAAACTGTCTACATTGTATGGGAATGTAACCCTAACCCTAGCTTCGGGTTTTGCTAGTTAGGGTTAAGTGGTCAAAACTTTCTCAAAGACAATTTTCTTAATATTCCACTCATTTGACTGGGAAATTTGCTTCTCTGAAGCAAAATATGAGTCTTAAAACACAATACAACACTGTCTAACCCAAAAGCGTGTAACAGGAGTGGTCAAATTAATTCTTGAAAGGTATTCTTTCATTGGAAATTCCGTGTTGAACGGAGTGCTGGATGAATGTACGTTTAGGCTTAAGTGGCCTAAAAGTCCGAAACAACGAGTACATTTTGGCTTGATCTGTTAATATGCCTTTGATTTCAAAGCCCATAGCAAGAGTTTAAAAGTTAAATCAGGTTCTTTCAAACTCTTGCGTTGAGGGAAGTTCAGACACCATTCCATTTTTGGGTAAAGCACTATATACAGCCACATAGGTCAGAAAAAAATGTTTAGAAAACATTGAAAGAACTATATTCCTAAGTATCCTCTGAGCATTAAAACACAGCCATGCCGTTAAAAACTGTCTACATTGTATGGGAATGTAACCCTAACCCTAGCTTGGGGTTTTGCTAGTTAGGGTTAAGTGGTCAAAACTTTCTCAAAGACAATTTTCTTAATATTCCACTCATTTGACTGGGAAATTTGCATCTCTGAATCAAAATATGAGTCTGAAAAGACAATACAACACTGTCTAACCCAAAAGAGTGTGACAGGAGTGGTCAAATTAATTCTTGAAAGGTATTCTTTCATTGGAAATTTCGTGTTGAATGGAGTGCTGGATGAATGTACGTTTAGGCTTAAGTGGCCTAAAAGTCCGAAACAACTAGTACATTTTGGCTTGATCTGCTAATATGCCTGTGATTTCAAAGCCCATAGCAAGAGTTTAAAAGTTAAATCAGGTTCTTTCAAACTCTTGCTTGGAGGGCAGTTCAGACACCATTCCATTTTTGGGTAAAGCACTATATACCGCCACATAGGTCAGAAAAAAATGTTTAGAAAAAATTGAAAGAACTATATTCCTAAGTATCCTTTCAGCCCTAAAACACAGCCATGCCGTTAAAAACTGTCTACATTGTATGGGAATGTAACCCTAACCCTAGCTTCGGGTTTTGCTAGTTAGGGTTAAGTGGTCAAAACTTTCTCAAAGACAATTTTCTTAATATTCCACTCATTTGACTGGGAAATTTGCTTCTCTGAAGCAAAATATGAGTCTGAAAAGACAATACAACACTGTCTAACCTAAAAGAGTGTGACAGGAGTGGTCAAATTAATTCTTGAAAGGTATTCTTTCATTGGAAATTTCGTGTTGAACAGAGTGCTGGATGAATGTACGTTTAGGCTTAAGTGGCCTAAAAGTCCGAAACAACTAGTACATTTTGGCTTGATCTGTTAATATGCCTGTGATTTCAAAGCCCATAGCAAGAGTTTAAAAGTTAAATCAGGTTCTTTCAAACTCCTGCTTGGAGGGCAGTTCAGACACCATTCCATTTTTGGGTAAAGCACTATATACAGCCACATAGGTCAGAAAAAAATGTTTAGAAAACATTGAAAGAACTATATTCCTAAGTATCCTCTGAGCCCTAAAACACAGCCATGCCGTTAAAAACTGTCTACATTGTATGGTTTATGTAACCCTAACCCTAGCTTCGGGTTTTGCTAGTTAGGGTTAAGTGGTCAAAACTTTCTCAAAGACAATTTTCTTAATATTCCACTCATTTGACTGGGAAATTTGCTTCTCTGAAGCAAAATATGAGTCTGAAAACACAATACAACACTGTCTAACCCAAAAGAGTGTGACAGGAGTGGTCAAATTATTTCTTTAAAGGTATTCTTTCATTGGAAATTTCGTGTTGAACGGAGTGCTGGATGAAGGTACGTTTAGACTTAAGTGGCCTAAAAGTCCAAAACAACTAGTACATTTTGGCTTGATCTGCTAATATGCCTGTGATTTCAAAGCCCATAGCAAGAGTTTAAAATTTAAATCAGGTTCTTTCAAACTCTTGCGTTGAGGGAAGTTCAGACACCATTCCATTTTTTGGTAAAGCACTATATACAGCCACATAGGTCAGAAAAAAATGTTTAGAAAACATTGAAAAAACTATATTCCTAAGTATCCTTTGAGCCCTAAAACACAGCCATGCCGGTAAAAACTGTCTACATTGTATGGGAATGTAACCCTAACCCTAGCTTCGGGTTTTGCTAGTTAGGGTTAAGTGGTCAAAACTTTCTCAAAGACAATTTTCTTAATATTCCACTCATTTGACTGGGAAATTTGCTTCTCTGAAGCAAAATATGAGTCTGAAAAGACAATACAACACTGTCTAACCTAAAAGAGTGTGACAGGAGTGGTCAAATTAATTCTTGAAAGGTATTCTTTCATTGGAAATTTCGTGTTGAACAGAGTGCTGGATGAATGTACGTTTAGGCTTAAGTGGCCTAAAAGTCCGAAACAACTAGTACATTTTGGCTTGATCTGTTAATATGCCTGTGATTTCAAAGCCCATAGCAAGAGTTTAAAATTTAAATCAGGTTCTTTCAAACTCTTGCGTTGAGGGAAGTTCAGACACCATTCCATTTTTGGGTAAAGCACTATATACAGCCACATAGGTCAGAAAAAAACGTTTAGAAAACATTGAAAGAACTATATTCCTAAGTATCCTCTGAGCCTTAAAACACAGCCATGCCGGTAAAAACTGTCTACATTGTATGGGAATGTAACCCTAACCCTAGCTTCGGGTTTTGCTAGTTAGGGTTAAGTGGTCAAAACTTTCTCAAAGACAATTTTCTTAATATTCCACTCATTTGACTGGGAAATTTGCTTCTCTGAAGCAAAATATGAGTCTGAAAAGACAATACAACACTGTCTAACCTAAAAGAGTGTGACAGGAGTGGTCAAATTAATTCTTGAAAGGTATTCTTTCATTGGAAATTTCGTGTTGAACAGAGTGCTGGATGAATGTACGTTTAGGCTTAAGTGGCCTAAAAGTCCGAAACAACTAGTACATTTTGGCTTGATCTGTTAATATGCCTGTGATTTCAAAGCCCATAGCAAGAGTTTAAAATTTAAATCAGGTTCTTTCAAACTCTTGCGTTGAGGGAAGTTCAGACACCATTCCATTTTTGGGTAAAGCACTATATACAGCCACATAGGTCAGAAAAAAACGTTTAGAAAACATTGAAAAAACTATATTCCTAAGTATCCTTTGAGCCCTAAAACACAGCCATGCCGGTAAAAACTGTCTACATTGTATGGGAATGTAACCCTAACCCTAGCTTCGGGTTTTGCTAGTTAGGGTTAAGTGGTCAAAACTTTCTCAAAGACAATTTTCTTAATATTCCACTCATTTGACTGGGAAATTTGCTTCTCTGAAGCAAAATATGAGTCTGAAAACACAATACAACACTGTCTAACGCAAAAGCGTGTAACAGGAGTGGTCAAATTAATTCTTGAAAGGTATTCTTTCATTGGAAATTCCGTGTTGAACGGAGTGCTGGATGAATGTACGTTTAGGCTTAAGTGGCCTAAAAGTCCGAAACAACGAGTACATTTTGGCTTGATCTGTTAATATGCCTGTGATTTCAAAGCCCATAGCAAGAGTTTAAAAGTTAAATTAGGTTCTTTCAAACTCTTGCTTGGAGGGCAGTTCAGACACCATTCCATTTTTGGGTAAAGCACTATATACCGCCACATAGGTCAGAAAAAAATGTTTAGAAAACATTGAAAGAACTATATTCCTAAGTATCCTTTCAGCCCTAAAACACAGCCATGCCGTTAAAAACTGTCTACATTGTATGGGAATGTAACCCTAACCCTAGCTTCGGGTTTTGCTAGTTAGGGTTAAGTGGTCAAAACTTTCTCAAAGACAATTTTCTTAATATTCCACTCATTTGACTGGGAAATTTGCTTCTCTGAAGCAAAATGTGAGTCTGAAAAGACAATACAACACTGTCTAACCTAAAAGAGTGTGACAGGAGTGGTCAAATTAATTCTTGAAAGGTATTCTTTCATTGGAAATTTCGTGTTGAACAGAGTGCTGGATGAATGTACGTTTAGGCTTAAGTGGCCTAAAAGTCCGAAACAACGAGTACATTTTGGCTTGATCTGTTAATATGCCTGTGATTTCAAAGCCCATAGCAAGAGTTTAAAAGTTAAATCAGGTTCTTTCAAACTCTTGCGTTGAGGGAAGTTCAGACACCATTCCATTTTTGGGTAAAGCACTATATACAGCCACATAGGTCAGAAAAAAATGTTTAGAAAACATTGAAAGAACTATATTCCTAAGTATCCTCTGAGCCTTAAAACACAGCCATGCCGTTAAAAACTGTCTACATTGTATGGGAATGTAACCCTAACCCTAGCTTGGGGTTTTGCTAGTTAGGGTTAAGTGGTCAAAACTTTCTCAAAGACAATTTTCTTAATATTCCACTCATTTGACTGGGAAATTTGCTTCTCTGAATCAAAATATGAGTCTGAAAAGACAATACAACACTGTCTAACCCAAAAGAGTGTGACAGGAGTGGTCAAATTAATTCTTGAAAGGTATTCTTTCATTGGAAATTTCGTGTTGAACGGAGTGCTGGATGAATGTACGTTTAGGCTTAAGTGGC
Source organism: Lepisosteus oculatus (assembly GCF_040954835.1). Taxonomy (NCBI): domain Eukaryota; kingdom Metazoa; phylum Chordata; class Actinopteri; order Semionotiformes; family Lepisosteidae; genus Lepisosteus; species Lepisosteus oculatus. The sequence continues at coordinate 20,923,669 of NC_090705.1, forward strand.
CTAAAAGTCCGAAACAACTAGTACATTTTGGCTTGATCTGCTAATATGCCTGTGATTTCAAAGCCCATAGCAAGAGTTTAAAAGTTAAATCAGGTTCTTTCAAACTCTTGCTTGGAGGGCAGTTCAGACACCATTCCATTTTTGGGTAAAGCACTATATACTGCCACATAGGTCAGAAAAAAATGTTTAGAAAAAATTGAAAGAACTATATTCCTAAGTATCCTTTCAGCCCTAAAACACAGCCATGCCGTTAAAAACTGTCTACATTGTATGGGAATGTAACCCTAACCCTAGCTTCGGGTTTTGCTAGTTAGGGTTAAGTGGTCAAAACTTTCTCAAAGACAATTTTCTTAATATTCCACTCATTTGACTGGGAAATTTGCTTCTCTGAAGCAAAATATGAGTCTGAAAAGATAATACAACACTGTCTAACCTAAAAGAGTGTGACAGGAGTGGTCAAATTAATTCTTGAAAGGTATTCTTTCATTGGAAATTTCGTGTTGAACAGAGTGCTGGATGAATGTACGTTTAGGCTTAAGTGGCCTAAAAGTCCGAAACAACTAGTACATTTTGGCTTGATCTGTTAATATGCCTGTGATTTCAAAGCCCATAGCAAGAGTTTAAAAGTTAAATCAGGTTCTTTCAAACTCCTGCTTGGAGGGCAGTTCAGACACCATTCCATTTTTGGGTAAAGCACTATATACAGCCACATAGGTCAGAAAAAAATTTTTAGAAAACATTGAAAGAACTATATTCCTAAGTATCCTCTGAGCCCTATAACACAGCCATGCCGTTAAAACCTGTCTACATTGTATGGTTTATGTAACCCTAACCCTAGCTTCGGGTTTTGCTAGTTAGGGTTAAGTGGTCAAAACTTTCTCAAAGACAATTTTCTTAATATTCCACTCATTTGACTGGGAAATTTGCTTCTCTGAAGCAAAATATGAGTCTGAAAACACAATACAACACTGTCTAACCCAAAAGAGTGTGACAGGAGTGGTCAAATTATTTCTTTCAAGGTATTCTTTCATTGGAAATTTCGTGTTGAACAGAGTGCTGGATGAAGGTACGTTTAGGCTTAAGTGGCCTAAAAGTCCAAAACAACTAGTACATTTTGGCTTGATCTGCTAATATGCCTGTGATTTCAAAGCCCATAGCAAGAGTTTAAAAGTTAAATCAGGTTCTTTCAAACTCTTGCTTGGAGGGCAGTTCAGACACCATTCCATTTTTGGGTAAAGCACTATATATCGCCACATAGGTAAGAAAAAAATGTTTAGAAAAAATTGAAAGAACTATATTCCTAAGTATCCTTTGAGCCCTAAAACACAGCCATGCCGTTAAAAACTGTCTACATTGTTTGGGAATGTAACCCTAACCCTAGCTTCGGGTTTTGCTAGTTAGGGTTAAGTGGTCAAAACTTTCTCAAAGACAATTTTCTTAATATTCCACTCATTTGACTGGGAAATTTGCTTCTCTGAATCAAAATATGAGTCTAAAAAGACAATACAACACTGTCTAACCCAAAAGAGTGTGTTAGGGGGGGTCAAATTAATTCTTGAAAGGTATTCTTTCATTGGAAATTTCGTGTTGAACAGAGTGCTGGATGAATGTACGTTTAGGCTTAAGTGGCCTAAAAGTCCGAAACAACGAGTACATTTTGGCTTGATCTGCTAATATGCCTGTGATTTCAAAGCCCATAGCAAGAGTTTAAAATTTAAATCAGGTTCTTTCAAACTCTTGCGTTGAGGGAAGTTCAGACACCATTCCATTTTTGGGTAAAGCACTATATACAGCCACATAGGTCAGAAAAAAATGTTTAGAAAACATTGAAAAAACTGTATTCCTAAGTATCCTTTGAGCCCTAAAACACAGCCATGCCGGTAAAAACTGTCTACATTGTATGGGAATGTAACCCTAACCCTAGCTTCGGGTTTTGCTAGTTAGGGTTAAGTGGTCAAAACTTTCTCAAAGACAATTTTCTTAATATTCCACTCATTTGACTGGGAAATTTGCTTCTCTGAAGCAAAATATGAGTCTGAAAACACAATACAACACTGTCTAACCCAAAAGAGTGTGACAGGAGTGGTCAAATTAATTCTTGAAAGGTATTCTTTCATTGGAAATTTCGTGTTGAACAGAGTGCTGGATGAATGTACGTTTAGGCTTAAGTGGCCTAAAAGTCCGAAACAACTAGTACATTTTGGCTTGATCTGTTAATATGCCTGTGATTTCAAAGCCCATAGCAAGAGTTTAAAATTTAAATCAGGTTCTTTCAAACTCTTGCGTTGAGGGAAGTTCAGACACCATTCCATTTTTGGGTAAAGCACTATATACAGCCACATAGGTCAGAAAAAAACGTTTAGAAAACATTGAAAGAACTATATTCCTAAGTATCCTCTGAGCCTTAAAACACAGCCATGCCGTTAAAAACTGTCTACATTGTATGGGAATGTAACCCTAACCCTAGCTTCGGGTTTTGCTAGTTAGGGTTAAGTGGTCAAAACTTTCTCAAAGACAATTTTCTTAATATTCCACTCATTTGACTGGGAAATTTGCTTCTCTGAAGCAAAATATGTGTCTGAAAAGACAATACAACACTGTCTAACCCAAAAGAGTGTGACAGGAGTGGTCAAATTAATTCTTGAAAGGTATTCTTTCATTGGAAATTTCGTGTTGAACGGAGTGCTGGATGAATGTACGTTTAGGCTTAAGTGGCCTAAAAGTCCGAAACAACTAGTACATTTTGGCTTGATCTGCTAATATGCCTGTGATTTCAAAGCCCATAGCAAGAGTTTAAAAGTTAAATCAGGTTCTTTCAAACTCTTGCTTGGAGGGCAGTTCAGACACCATTCCATTTTTGGGTAAAGCACTATATACCGCCACATAGGTCAGAAAAAAATGTTTAGAAAACATTGAAAGAACTATATTCCTAAGTATCCTTTCAGCCCTAAAACACAGCCATGCCGTTAAAAACTGTCTACATTGTATGGGAATGTAACCCTAACCCTAGCTTCGGGTTTTGCTAGTTAGGGTTAAGTGGTCAAAACTTTCTCAAAGACAATTTTCTTAATATTCCACTCATTTGACTGGGAAATTTGCTTCTCTGAAGCAAAATGTGAGTCTGAAATGACAATACAACACTGTCTAACCTAAAAGAGTGTGACAGGAGTGGTCAAATTAATTCTTGAAAGGTATTCTTTCATTGGAAATTTCGTGTTGAACGGAGTGCTGGATGAATGTACGTTTAGGCTTAAGTGGCCTAAAAGTCCGAAACAACTAGTACATTTTGGCTTGATCTGCTAATATGCCTGTGATTTCAAAGCCCATAGCAAGAGTTTAAAAGTTAAATCAGGTTCTTTCAAACTCTTGCTTGGAGGGCAGTTCAGACACCATTCCATTTTTGGGCAAAGCACTATATACAGCCACATAGGTCAGAAAAAAATGTTTAGAAAAAATTGAAAGAACTATATTCCTAAGTATCCTTTCAGCCCTAAAACACAGCCATGCCGTTAAAAACTGTCTACATTATATGGTTTATGTAACCCTAACCCTAGCTTCGGGTTTTGCTAGTTAGGGTTAAGTGGTCAAAACTTTCTCAAAGACAATTTTCTTAATATTCCACTCATTTGACTGGGAAATTTGCTTCTCTGAATCAAAATATGAGTCTAAAAAGACAATACAACACTGTCTAACCCAAAAGAGTGTGTTAGGGGGGGTCAAATTAATTCTTGAAAGGTATTCTTTCATTGGAAATTTCGTGTTGAACAGAGTGCTGGATGAATGTACGTTTAGGCTTAAGTGGCCTAAAAGTCCGAAACAACGAGTACATTTTGGCTTGATCTGCTAATATGCCTGTGATTTCAAAGCCCATAGCAAGAGTTTAAAATTTAAATCAGGTTCTTTCAAACTCTTGCGTTGAGGGAAGTTCAGACACCATTCCATTTTTGGGTAAAGCACTATATACAGCCACATAGGTCAGAAAAAAATGTTTAGAAAACATTGAAAGAACTATATTCCTAAGTATCCTCTGAGCCTTAAAACACAGCCATGCCGTTAAAAACTGTCTACATTGTATGGGAATGTAACCCTAACCCTAGCTTCGGGTTTTGCTAGTTAGGGTTAAGTGGTCAAAACTTTCTCAAAGACAATTTTCTTAATATTCCACTCATTTGACTGGGAAATTTGCTTCTCTGAAGCAAAATATGAGTCTGAAAAGACAATACAACACTGTCTAACCCAAAATAGTGTGTTAGGGGGGGTCAAATTAATTCTTGAAAGGTATTCTTTCATTGGAAATTTCGTGTTGAACAGAGTGCTGGATGAATGTACGTTTAGGCTTAAGTGGCCTAAAAGTCCGAAACAACGAGTACATTTTGGCTTGATCTGCTAATATGCCTGTGATTTCAAAGCCCATAGCAAGAGTTTAAAATTTAAATCAGGTTCTTTCAAACTCTTGCGTTGAGGGAAGTTCAGACACCATTCCATTTTTGGGTAAAGCACTATATACAGCCACATAGGTCAGAAAAAAATGTTTAGAAAACATTGAAAAAACTATATTCCTAAGTATCCTTTGAGCCCTAAAACACAGCCATGCCGGTAAAAACTGTCTACATTGTATGGGAATGTAACCCTAACCCTAGCTTCGGGTATTGCTAGTTAGGGTTAAGTGGTCAAAACTTTCTCAAAGACTATTTTCTTAATATTCCACTCATTTGACTGGGAAATTTGCTTCTCTGAAGCAAAATATGAGTCTGAAAAGACAATACAACACTGTCTAACCTAAAAGCGTGTAACAGGAGTGGTCAAATTAATTCTTGAAAGGTATTCTTTCATTGGAAATTCCGTGTTGAACGGAGTGCTGGATGAATGTAAGTTTAGGCTTAAGTGGCCTAAAAGTCCGAAACAACGAGTACATTTTGGCTTGATCTGTTAATATGCCTGTGATTTCAAAGCCCATAGCAAGAGTTTAAAAGTTAAATCAGGTTCTTTCAAACTCTTGCTTGGAGGGCAGTTCAGACACCATTCCATTTTTGGGTAAAGCACTATATACCGCCACATAGGTCAGAAAAAAATGTTTAGAAAACATTGAAAGAACTATATTCCTAAGTATCCTTTCAGCCCTAAAACACAGCCATGCCGTTAAAAACTGTCTACATTGTATGGGAATGTAACCCTAACCCTAGCTTCGGGTTTTGCTAGTTAGGGTTAAGTGGTCAAAACTTTCTCAAAGACAATTTTCTTAATATTCCACTCATTTGACTGGGAAATTTGCTTCTCTGAAGCAAAATGTGAGTCTGAAATGACAATACAACACTGTCTAACCTAAAAGAGTGTGACAGGAGTGGTCAAATTAATTCTTGAAAGGTATTCTTTCATTGGAAATTTCGTGTTGAACGGAGTGCTGGATGAATGTACGTTTAGGCTTAAGTGGCCTAAAAGTCCGAAACAACTAGTACATTTTGGCTTGATCTGCTAATATGCCTGTGATTTCAAAGCCCATAGCAAGAGTTTAAAAGTTAAATCAGGTTCTTTCAAACTCTTGCTTGGAGGGCAGTTCAGACACCATTCCATTTTTGGGCAAAGCACTATATACAGCCACATAGGTCAGAAAAAAATGTTTAGAAAAAATTGAAAGAACTATATTCCTAAGTATCCTTTCAGCCCTAAAACACAGCCATGCCGTTAAAAACTGTCTACATTATATGGTTTATGTAACCCTAACCCTAGCTTCGGGTTTTGCTAGTTAGGGTTAAGTGGTCAAAACTTTCTCAAAGACAATTTTCTTAATATTCCACTCATTTGACTGGGAAATTTGCTTCTCTGAATCAAAATATGAGTCTAAAAAGACAATACAACACTGTCTAACCCAAAAGAGTGTGTTAGGGGGGGTCAAATTAATTCTTGAAAGGTATTCTTTCATTGGAAATTTCGTGTTGAACAGAGTGCTGGATGAATGTACGTTTAGGCTTAAGTGGCCTAAAAGTCCGAAACAACGAGTACATTTTGGCTTGATCTGCTAATATGCCTGTGATTTCAAAGCCCATAGCAAGAGTTTAAAATTTAAATCAGGTTCTTTCAAACTCTTGCGTTGAGGGAAGTTCAGACACCATTCCATTTTTGGGTAAAGCACTATATACAGCCACATAGGTCAGAAAAAAATGTTTAGAAAACATTGAAAGAACTATATTCCTAAGTATCCTCTGAGCCTTAAAACACAGCCATGCCGTTAAAAACTGTCTACATTGTATGGGAATGTAACCCTAACCCTAGCTTCGGGTTTTGCTAGTTAGGGTTAAGTGGTCAAAACTTTCTCAAAGACAATTTTCTTAATATTCCACTCATTTGACTGGGAAATTTGCTTCTCTGAAGCAAAATATGAGTCTGAAAAGACAATACAACACTGTCTAACCCAAAAGAGTGTGTTAGGGGGGGTCAAATTAATTCTTGAAAGGTATTCTTTCATTGGAAATTTCGTGTTGAACAGAGTGCTGGATGAATGTACGTTTAGGCTTAAGTGGCCTAAAAGTCCGAAACAACGAGTACATTTTGGCTTGATCTGCTAATATGCCTGTGATTTCAAAGCCCATAGCAAGAGTTTAAAATTTAAATCAGGTTCTTTCAAACTCTTGCGTTGAGGGAAGTTCAGACACCATTCCATTTTTGGGTAAAGCACTATATACAGCCACATAGGTCAGAAAAAAATGTTTAGAAAACATTGAAAGAACTATATTCCTAAGTATCCTCTGAGCCTTAAAACACAGCCATGCCGTTAAAAACTGTCTACATTGTATGGGAATGTAACCCTAACCCTAGCTTCGGGTTTTGCTAGTTAGGGTTAAGTGGTCAAAACTTTCTCAAAGACAATTTTCTTAATATTCCACTCATTTGACTGGGAAATTTGCTTCTCTGAAGCAAAATATGAGTCTGAAAAGACAATACAACACTGTCTAACCTAAAAGAGTGTGACAGGAGTGGTCAAATTAATTCTTGAAAGGTATTCTTTCATTGGAAATTTCGTGTTGAACAGAGTGCTGGATGAATGTACGTTTAGGCTTAAGTGGCCTAAAAGTCCGAAACAACTAGTACATTTTGGCTTGATCTGTTAATATGCCTGTGATTTCAAAGCCCATAGCAAGAGTTTAAAATTTAAATCAGGTTCTTTCAAACTCTTGCGTTGAGGGAAGTTCAGACACCATTCCATTTTTGGGTAAAGCAGTATATACAGCCACATAGGTCAGAAAAAAATGTTTAGAAAACATTGAAAGAACTATATTCCTAAGTATCCTCTGAGCCTTAAAACACAGCCATGCCGTTAAAAACTGTCTACATTGTATGGGAATGTAACCCTAACCCTAGCTTCGGGTTTTGCTAGTTAGGGTTAAGTGGTCAAAACTTTCTCAAAGACAATTTTCTTAATATTCCACTCATTTGACTGGGAAATTTGCTTCTCTGAAGCAAAATATGTGTCTGAAAAGACAATACAACACTGTCTAACCCAAAAGAGTGTGACAGGAGTGGTCAAATTAATTCTTGAAAGGTATTCTTTCATTGGAAATTTCGTGTTGAACGGAGTGCTGGATGAATGTACGTTTAGGCTTAAGTGGCCTAAAAGTCCGAAACAACTAGTACATTTTGGCTTGATCTGCTAATATGCCTGTGATTTCAAAGCCCATAGCAAGAGTTTAAAAGTTAAATCAGGTTCTTTCAAACTCTTGCGTTGAGGGAAGTTCAGACACCATTCCATTTTTGGGTAAAGCACTATATACAGCCACATAGGTCAGAAAAAAATGTTTAGAAAACATTGAAAGAAGTATATTCCTAAGTATCCTCTGAGCCTTAAAACACAGCCATGCCGTTAAAAACTGTCTACATTGTATGGGAATGTAACCCTAACCTTAGCTTTGGGCTTTGCTAGTTAGGGTTAAGTGGTCAAAACTTTCTCAAAGACAATTTTCTTAATATTCCACTCATTTGACTGGGAAATGTGCTTCTCTGAAGCAAAATATGAGTCTGAAAAGACAATACAACACTGTCTAACCCAAAAGAGTGTGACAGGAGTGGTCAAATTAATTCTTGAAAGGTATTCTTTCATTGGAAATTTCGTGTTGAACGGAGTGCTGGATGAATGTACGTTTAGGCTTAAGTGGCCTAAAAGTCCGAAACAACTAGTACATTTTGGCTTGATCTGTTAATATGCCTGTGATTTCAAAGCCCATAGCAAGAGTTTAAAAGTTAAATCAGGTTCTATCAAACTCTTGCTTGGAGGGCAGTTCAGACACCATTCCATTTTTGGGTAAAGCACTATATACAGCCACATAGGTCAGAAAAAAATGTTTAGAAAACATTGAAAGAACTATATTCCTAAGTATCCTTTCAGCCCTAAAACACAGCCATGCCGTTAAAAACTGTCTACATTGTATGGGAATGTAACCCTAACCCTAGCTTTGGGTTTTGCTAGTTAGGGTTAAGTGGTCAAAACTTTCTCAAAGACAATTTTCTTAATATTCCACTCATTTGACTGGGAAATGTGCTTCTCTGAAGCAAAATATGAGTCTGAAAAGACAATACAACACTGTCTAACCCAAAAGAGTGTGTTAGGAGTGGTCAAATTAATTCTTGAAAGGTATTCTTTCATTGGAAATTTCGTGTTGAACGGAGTGCTGGATGAATGTACGTTTAGGCTTAAGTGGCCTAAAAGTCCGAAACAACTAGTACATTTTGGCTTGATCTGTTAATATGCCTGTGATTTCAAAGCCCATAGCAAGAGTTTAAAAGTTAAATCAGGTTCTTTCAAACTCTTGCTTGGAGGGCAGTTCAGACACCATTCCATTTTTGGGTAAAGCACTATATACAGCCACATAGGTCAGAAAAAAATGTTTAGAAAACATTGAAAGAACTATATTCCTAAGTATCCTTTGAGCCCTAAAACACAGCAATGCCGTTAAAAACTGTCTACATTGTAAGGGAATGTAACCCTAACCCTAGCTTCGGGTTTTGCTAGTTAGGGTTAAGTGGTCAAAACTTTCTCAAAGACAAATTTCTTAATATTCCACTCATTTGACTGGGAAATTTGCTTCTCTGAATCAAAATTTGAGTCTGAAAAGACAATACAACACTGTCTAACCTAAAAGAGTGTGTTAGGACTGATCAAATTAATACTTGAAAGGTATTCTTTCATTGGAAATTTCGTGCTGAACGGAGTGCTGGATGAAGGTACGTTTAGGCTTAAGTGGCCTAAAAGTCCGAAACAACGAGTACATTTTGGCTTGATCTGTTAATATGCCTGTGTTTTCAAAGCCTATAGCAAGAGTTTAAAAGTTAAATCAGGTTCTTTCAAACTCTTGCTTGGAGGGCAGTTCAGACACCATTCCATTTTTGGGTAAAGCACTATATAAAGCCACATAGGTCAGAAAAAAATGTTTAGAAAACATTAAAAGAACTATATTCCTAAGTATCCTCTGAGCCCTAAAACACAGCCATGCCGTTAAAAACTGTCTACATTGTATGGGAATGTAACCCTTACCCTAGCTTCGGGTTTTGCTAGTTAGGGTTAAGTGGTCAAAACTTTCTCAAAGACAATTTTCTTAATATTCCACTGATTTGACTGGGAAATTTGCTTCTCTGAATCAAAATATGAGTCTGAAAAGACAATACAACACTGTCTAACCCAAAAGAGTGTGACAGGAGTGGTCAAATTAATTCTTGAAAGGTATTCTTTCATTGGAAATATCGTGTTGAACGGAGTGCTGGATGAATGTACGTTTAGGCTTAAGTGGCCTAAAAGTCCGAAACAACGAGTACATTTTGGCTTGATCTGTTAATATGCCTGTGATTTCAAAGCCTATAGCAAGAGTTTAAAAGTTAAATCAGGTTCTTTCAAACTCTTGCTTGGAGGGCAGTTCAGACACCATTCCATTTTTGGGTAAAGCATTATATACAGCCACATAGGTCAGAAAAAAATGTTTAGAAAACATTGAAAGAACTATATTCCTAAGTATCCTTTCAGCCATAAAACACAGCTATGCCGTTAAAAACTGTCTACATTGTATGGGAATATAACCCTAACCCTAGCTTCGGGTTTTGCTAGATAGGGTTAAGTGGTCAAAACTTTCTCAAAGACAATTTTCTTAATATTCCACTCATTTGACTGGGAAATTTGCTTCTCTGAATCAAAATATGAGTCTGAAAAGACAATACAACACTGTCTAACCTAAAAGAGTGTGACAGGAGTGGTTAAATTAATTCTTGAAAGGTATTCTTTCATTGGAAATTTCGTGTTGAACAGAGTGCTGGATGAATGTACGTTTAGGCTTAAGTGGCCTAAAAGTCCTAAACAACTAGTACATTTTGGCTTGATCTGTTAATATGCCTGTGATTTCAAAGCCCATAGCAAGAGTTTAAAAGTTAAATCAGGTTCTTTTAAACTCTTGCTTGGAGGGCAGTTCAGACACCATTCCATTTTTGGGTAAAGCACTATATACAGCCACATAGGTCAGAAAAAAATGTTTAGAAAACATTGAAAGAACTATATTCCTAAGTATCCTTTCAGCCCTAAAACACAGCCATGCCGTTAAAAACTGTCTACATTGTATGGTTTATGTAACCCTAACCCTAGCTTCGGGTTTTGCTAGTTAGGGTTAAGTGGTCAAAACTTTCTCAAAGACAATTTTCTTAATATTCCACTCATTTGACTGTTAAATTTGCTTCTCTGAATCAAAATATGAGTCTGAAAAGACAATACAACACTTTCTAACCCAAAAGAGTGTGTCAGGAGTGGTCAAATTAATTCTTGAAAGGTATTCTTTCATTGGAAATTTTGTGTTGAACAGAGTGCTGGATGAATGTACGTTTAGGCTTAAGTGGCCTAAAGTCCGAAACAACTAGTACATTTTGGCTTGATCTTTTAATATGCCTGTGATTTCAAAGCCCATAGCAAGAGTTTAAAAGTTAAATCAGGTTCTTTCAAACTCTTGCTTGGAGGGCAGTTCAGACACCATTCCATTTTTGGGTAAAGCATTATATACAGCCACATAGGTCAGAAAAAAATGTTTAGAAAACATTGAAAGAACTATATTCCTAAGTATCCTCTGAGCCCTAAAACACAGCCATGCCGTTAAAAACTGTCTACATTGTATGGGAATGTAACCCTAACCCTAGCTTCGGGTTTTGCTAGTTAGGGTTAAGTGGTCAAAACTTTCTCAAAGACAATTTTCTTAATATTCCACTCATTTGACTGGGAAATTTGCTTCTCTGAATCAAAATATGAGTCTGAAAAGACAATACAACACTGTCTAACCCAAAAGAGTGTGACAGGAGTGGTTAAATTAATTCTTGAAAGGTATTCTTTCATTGGAAATTTCGTGTTGAACAGAGTGCTGGATGAATGTACGTTTAGGCTTAAGTGGCCTAAAAGTCCTAAACAACTAGTACATTTTGGCTTGATCTGTTAATATGCCTGTGATTTCAAAGCCCATAGCAAGAGTTTAAAAGTTAAATCACGTTCTATCAAACTCTTGCTTGGAGGGCAGTTCAGACACCATTCCATTTTTGGGTAAAGCACTATATACAGCCACATAGGTCAGAAAAAAATGTTTAGAAAACATTGAAAGAACTATATTCCTAAGTATCCTCTGAGCCCTAAAACACAGCCATGCTGTTAAAAACTGTCTACATTGTATGGGAATGTAACCCTAACCCTAGCTTCGGGTTTTGCTAGTTAGGGTTAAGTGGTCAAAACTTTCTCAAAGACAATTTTCTTAATATTCCACTCATTTGACTGGGAAATTTGCTTCTCTGAAGCAAAATAGGAGTCTGAAAAGACAATACAACACTGTCTAACCCAAAAGAGTGTGTCAGGAGTGGTCAAATTAATTCTTGAAAGGTATTCTTTCATTGGAAATTTCGTGTTGAATGGAGTGCTGGATGAATGTACGTTTAGGCTTAAGTGGCCTAAAAGTCCGAAACAACTAGTACATTTTGGCTTGATCTGTTAATATGCCTGTGATTTCAAAGCCCATAGCAAGAGTTTAAAAGTTAAATCAGGTTCTATCAAACTCTTGCTTGGAGGGCAGTTCAGACACCATTCCATTTTTGGGTAAAGCACTATATACAGCCACATAGGTCAGAAAAAAATGTTTAGAAAACATTGAAAGAACTATATTCCTAAGTATCCTTTCAGCCCTAAAACACAGCCATGCCGTTAAAAACTGTCTACATTGTATGGGAATGTAACCCTAACCCTAGCTTTGGGTTTTGCTAGTTAGGGTTAAGTGGTCAAAACTTTCTCAAAGACAATTTTCTTAATATTCCACTCATTTGACTGGGAAATGTGCTTCTCTGAAGCAAAATATGAGTCTGAAAAGACAATACAACACTGTCTAACCCAAAAGAGTGTGTTAGGAGTGGTCAAATTAATTCTTGAAAGGTATTCTTTCATTGGAAATTTCGTGTTGAACGGAGTGCTGGATGAATGTACGTTTAGGCTTAAGTGGCCTAAAAGTCCGAAACAACTAGTACATTTTGGCTTGATCTGTTAATATGCCTGTGATTTCAAAGCCCATAGCAAGAGTTTAAAAGTTAAATCAGGTTCTTTCAAACTCTTGCTTGGAGGGCAGTTCAGACACCATTCCATTTTTGGGTAAAGCACTATATACAGCCACATAGGTCAGAAAAAAATGTTTAGAAAACATTGAAAGAACTATATTCCTAAGTATCCTTTGAGCCCTAAAACACAGCAATGCCGTTAAAAACTGTCTACATTGTAAGGGAATGTAACCCTAACCCTAGCTTCGGGTTTTGCTAGTTAGGGTTAAGTGGTCAAAACTTTCTCAAAGACAAATTTCTTAATATTCCACTCATTTGACTGGGAAATTTGCTTCTCTGAATCAAAATTTGAGTCTGAAAAGACAATACAACACTGTCTAACCTAAAAGAGTGTGTTAGGACTGATCAAATTAATACTTGAAAGGTATTCTTTCATTGGAAATTTCGTGCTGAACGGAGTGCTGGATGAAGGTACGTTTAGGCTTAAGTGGCCTAAAAGTCCGAAACAACGAGTACATTTTGGCTTGATCTGTTAATATGCCTGTGTTTTCAAAGCCTATAGCAAGAGTTTAAAAGTTAAATCAGGTTCTTTCAAACTCTTGCTTGGAGGGCAGTTCAGACACCATTCCATTTTTGGGTAAAGCACTATATAAAGCCACATAGGTCAGAAAAAAATGTTTAGAAAACATTAAAAGAACTATATTCCTAAGTATCCTCTGAGCCCTAAAACACAGCCATGCCGTTAAAAACTGTCTACATTGTATGGGAATGTAACCCTTACCCTAGCTTCGGGTTTTGCTAGTTAGGGTTAAGTGGTCAAAACTTTCTCAAAGACAATTTTCTTAATATTCCACTGATTTGACTGGGAAATTTGCTTCTCTGAATCAAAATATGAGTCTGAAAAGACAATACAACACTGTCTAACCCAAAAGAGTGTGACAGGAGTGGTCAAATTAATTCTTGAAAGGTATTCTTTCATTGGAAATATCGTGTTGAACGGAGTGCTGGATGAATGTACGTTTAGGCTTAAGTGGCCTAAAAGTCCGAAACAACGAGTACATTTTGGCTTGATCTGTTAATATGCCTGTGATTTCAAAGCCTATAGCAAGAGTTTAAAAGTTAAATCAGGTTCTTTCAAACTCTTGCTTGGAGGGCAGTTCAGACACCATTCCATTTTTGGGTAAAGCATTATATACAGCCACATAGGTCAGAAAAAAATGTTTAGAAAACATTGAAAGAACTATATTCCTAAGTATCCTTTCAGCCATAAAACACAGCTATGCCGTTAAAAACTGTCTACATTGTATGGGAATATAACCCTAACCCTAGCTTCGGGTTTTGCTAGATAGGGTTAAGTGGTCAAAACTTTCTCAAAGACAATTTTCTTAATATTCCACTCATTTGACTGGGAAATTTGCTTCTCTGAATCAAAATATGAGTCTGAAAAGACAATACAACACTGTCTAACCTAAAAGAGTGTGACAGGAGTGGTTAAATTAATTCTTGAAAGGTATTCTTTCATTGGAAATTTCGTGTTGAACAGAGTGCTGGATGAATGTACGTTTAGGCTTAAGTGGCCTAAAAGTCCTAAACAACTAGTACATTTTGGCTTGATCTGTTAATATGCCTGTGATTTCAAAGCCCATAGCAAGAGTTTAAAAGTTAAATCAGGTTCTTTTAAACTCTTGCTTGGAGGGCAGTTCAGACACCATTCCATTTTTGGGTAAAGCACTATATACAGCCACATAGGTCAGAAAAAAATGTTTAGAAAACATTGAAAGAACTATATTCCTAAGTATCCTTTCAGCCCTAAAACACAGCCATGCCGTTAAAAACTGTCTACATTGTATGGTTTATGTAACCCTAACCCTAGCTTCGGGTTTTGCTAGTTAGGGTTAAGTGGTCAAAACTTTCTCAAAGACAATTTTCTTAATATTCCACTCATTTGACTGTTAAATTTGCTTCTCTGAATCAAAATATGAGTCTGAAAAGACAATACAACACTTTCTAACCCAAAAGAGTGTGTCAGGAGTGGTCAAATTAATTCTTGAAAGGTATTCTTTCATTGGAAATTTTGTGTTGAACAGAGTGCTGGATGAATGTACGTTTAGGCTTAAGTGGCCTAAAGTCCGAAACAACTAGTACATTTTGGCTTGATCTTTTAATATGCCTGTGATTTCAAAGCCCATAGCAAGAGTTTAAAAGTTAAATCAGGTTCTTTCAAACTCTTGCTTGGAGGGCAGTTCAGACACCATTCCATTTTTGGGTAAAGCATTATATACAGCCACATAGGTCAGAAAAAAATGTTTAGAAAACATTGAAAGAACTATATTCCTAAGTATCCTCTGAGCCCTAAAACACAGCCATGCCGTTAAAAACTGTCTACATTGTATGGGAATGTAACCCTAACCCTAGCTTCGGGTTTTGCTAGTTAGGGTTAAGTGGTCAAAACTTTCTCAAAGACAATTTTCTTAATATTCCACTCATTTGACTGGGAAATTTGCTTCTCTGAATCAAAATATGAGTCTGAAAAGACAATACAACACTGTCTAACCCAAAAGAGTGTGACAGGAGTGGTTAAATTAATTCTTGAAAGGTATTCTTTCATTGGAAATTTCGTGTTGAACAGAGTGCTGGATGAATGTACGTTTAGGCTTAAGTGGCCTAAAAGTCCTAAACAACTAGTACATTTTGGCTTGATCTGTTAATATGCCTGTGATTTCAAAGCCCATAGCAAGAGTTTAAAAGTTAAATCACGTTCTATCAAACTCTTGCTTGGAGGGCAGTTCAGACACCATTCCATTTTTGGGTAAAGCACTATATACAGCCACATAGGTCAGAAAAAAATGTTTAGAAAACATTGAAAGAACTATATTCCTAAGTATCCTCTGAGCCCTAAAACACAGCCATGCTGTTAAAAACTGTCTACATTGTATGGGAATGTAACCCTAACCCTAGCTTCGGGTTTTGCTAGTTAGGGTTAAGTGGTCAAAACTTTCTCAAAGACAATTTTCTTAATATTCCACTCATTTGACTGGGAAATTTGCTTCTCTGAAGCAAAATAGGAGTCTGAAAAGACAATACAACACTGTCTAACCCAAAAGAGTGTGTCAGGAGTGGTCAAATTAATTCTTGAAAGGTATTCTTTCATTGGAAATTTCGTGTTGAATGGAGTGCTGGATGAATGTACGTTTAGGCTTAAGTGGCCTAAAAGTCCGAAACATTTAGTACATTTTGGCTTGATCTGTTAATATGCCTGTGATTTCAAAGCCCATAGCAAGAGTTTAAAAGTTAAATCAGGTTCTTTTAAACTCTTGCTTGGAGGGCAGTTCAGACACCATTCCATTTTTGGGTAAAGCACTATATACAGCCACATAGGTCAGAAAAAAATGTTTAGAAAACATTGAAAGAACTATATTCCTAAGTATCCTTTCAGCCCTAAAACACAGCCATGCCGTTAAAAACTGTCTACATTGTATGGTTTATGTAACCCTAACCCTAGCTTCGGGTTTTGCTAGTTAGGGTTAAGTGGTCAAAACTTTCTCAAAGACAATTTTCTTAATATTCCACTCATTTGACTGTTAAATTTGCTTCTCTGAATCAAAATATGAGTCTGAAAAGACAATACAACACTTTCTAACCCAAAAGAGTGTGTCAGGAGTGGTCAAATTAATTCTTGAAAGGTATTCTTTCATTGGAAATTTTGTGTTGAACAGAGTGCTGGATGAATGTACGTTTAGGCTTAAGTGGCCTAAAGTCCGAAACAACTAGTACATTTTGGCTTGATCTTTTAATATGCCTGTGATTTCAAAGCCCATAGCAAGAGTTTAAAAGTTAAATCAGGTTCTTTCAAACTCTTGCTTGGAGGGCAGTTCAGACACCATTCCATTTTTGGGTAAAGCATTATATACAGCCACATAGGTCAGAAAAAAATGTTTAGAAAACATTGAAAGAACTATATTCCTAAGTATCCTCTGAGCCCTAAAACACAGCCATGCCGTTAAAAACTGTCTACATTGTATGGGAATGTAACCCTTACCCTAGCATCGGGTTTTGCTAGTTAGGGTTAAGTGGTCAAAACTTTCTCAAAGACAATTTTCTTAATATTCCACTCATTTGACTGGGAAATTTGCTTCTCTGAAGCAAAATATGAGTCTGAAAAGACAATACAACACTTTCTAACCCAAAAGAAAGTGACAGGAGTGGTCAAATTAATTCTTGAAAGGTATTCTTTCATTGGAAATTTCGTGTTGAACGGAGTGCTGGATGAATGTACGTTTAGGCTTAAGTGGCCTAAAGTCCGAAACAACTAGTACATTTTGGCTTGATCTTTTAATATGCCTGTGATTTCAAAGCCCATAGCAAGAGTTTAAAAGTTAAATCAGGTTCTTTCAAACTCTTGCTTGGAGGGCAGTTCAGACACCATTCCATTTTTGGGTAAAGCATTATATACAGCCACATAGGTCAGAAAAAAATGTTTAGAAAACATTGAAAGAACTATATTCCTAAGTATCCTCTGAGCCCTAAAACACAGCCATGCCGTTAAAAACTGTCTACATTGTATGGGAATGTAACCCTAACCCTAGCTTCGGGTTTTGCTAGTTAGGGTTAAGTGGTCAAAACTTTCTCAAAGACAATTTTCTTAATATTCCACTCATTTGACTGGGAAATTTGCTTCTCTGAATCAAAATATGAGTCTGAAAAGACAATACAACACTATCTAACCCAAAAGAGTGTGACAGGAGTGGTCAAATTAATTCTTGAAAGGTATTCTTTCATTGGAAATTTCGTGTTGAACGGAGTGCTGGATGAATGTACATTTAGGCTTATTTGGCCTAAAAGTCCGAAACAACTAGTACATTTTGGCTTGATCTGTTAATATGCCTGTGATTTCAAAGCCCATAGCAAGTGTTTAAAAGTTAAATCAGGTTCTTTTAAACTCTTGCTTGGAGGGCAGTTCAGACACCATTCCGTTTTTGGGTAAAGCACTATATACAGCCACATAGGTCAGAAAAAAATGTTTAGAAAACATTGAAAGAACTATATTCCTAAGTATCCTTTGAGCCCTAAAACACAGCCATGCCGTTAAAAACTGTATACATTGTATGGGAATGTAACCCTAACCCTAGCTTCGGGTTTTGCTAGTTAGGGTTAAGTGGTCAAAACTTTCTCAAAGACAATTTTCTTAATATTCCACTCATTTGACTGGGAAATTTGCTTCTCTGAATCAAAATATGAGTCTGAAAAGACAATAAAACACTGTCTAACCCAAAAGAGTGTGACAGGAGTGGTCAGATTCATTCTTGAAAGGTATTCTTTCATTGGAAATTTGTGTTGAACGGAGTGCCTGATGAATGTACGTTTCGGCTTAAGTGGCCTAAAAGTCCGTAACAACTAGTACATTTTGGCTTGATCTGTTAATATGCCTGTGATTTCAAAGCCCATAGCAAGAGTTTAAACGTTAAATCAGGTTCTTTCAAACTCCTGCTTGGAGGGCAGTTCAGACACCATTCCATTTTTGGGTAAAGCACTATATACAGCCACATAGGTCAGAAAAAAATGTTTAGAAAACATTGAAAGAACTACTTTCCTAAGTATCCTCTGAGCCCTAAAACACAGCCATGCCGTTAAAAACTGTCTACATTGTATGGGAATGTAACCCTAACCCTAGCTTCGGGTTTTGCTACTTAGGGTTAAGTGGTCAAAACTTTCTCAAAGACAATTTTCTTAATATTCCACTCATTTGACTGGGAAATTTGCTTCTCTGAATCAAAATATGAGTCTGAAAAGACAATACAACACTATCTAACCCAAAAGAGTGTGACAGGAGTGGTCAAATTAATTCTTGAAAGGTATTCTTTCATTGGAAATTTCGTGTTGAACGGAGTGCTGGATGAATGTACATTTAGGCTTATTTGGCCTAAAAGTCCGAAACAACTAGTACATTTTGGCTTGATCTGTTAATATGCCTGTGATTTCAAAGCCCATAGCAAGTGTTTAAAAGTTAAATCAGGTTCTTTTAAACTCTTGCTTGGAGGGCAGTTCAGACACCATTCCGTTTTTGGGTAAAGCACTATATACAGCCACATAGGTCAGAAAAAAATGTTTAGAAAACATTGAAAGAACTATATTCCTAAGTATCCTTTGAGCCCTAAAACACAGCCATGCCGTTAAAAACTGTATACATTGTATGGGAATGTAACCCTAACCCTAGCTTCGGGTTTTGCTAGTTAGGGTTAAGTGGTCAAAACTTTCTCAAAGACAATTTTCTTAATATTCCACTCATTTGACTGGGAAATTTGCTTCTCTGAATCAAAATATGAGTCTGAAAAGACAATAAAACACTGTCTAACCCAAAAGAGTGTGACAGGAGTGGTCAGATTCATTCTTGAAAGGTATTCTTTCATTGGAAATTTGTGTTGAACGGAGTGCCTGATGAATGTACGTTTCGGCTTAAGTGGCCTAAAAGTCCGAAACAACTAGTACATTTTGGCTTGATCTGTTAATATGCCTGTGATTTCAAAGCCCATAGCAAGAGTTTAAACGTTAAATCAGGTTCTTTCAAACTCCTGCTTGGAGGGCAGTTCAGACACCATTCCATTTTTGGGTAAAGCACTATATACAGCCACATAGGTCAGAAAAAAATGTTTAGAAAACATTGAAAGAACTACTTTCCTAAGTATCCTCTGAGCCCTAAAACACAGCCATGCCGTTAAAAACTGTCTACATTGTATGGGAATGTAACCCTAACCCTAGCTTCGGGTTTTGCTACTTAGGGTTAAGTGGTCAAAACTTTCTCAAAGACAATTTTCTTAATATTCCACTCATTTGACTGGGTAATTGGCTTCTCTGAATCAAAATATGAGTCTGAAAAGACAATACAACACTGTCTAACCCAAAAGAGTGTGACAGGAGTGGTCAAATTCATTCTTGAAAGGTATTCTTTCATTGGAAATTTCGTGTTGAACGGAGTGCTGGATGAATGTACGTTTAGGCTTAAGTGGCCTAAAAGTCCGAAACAACTAGTACATTTTGGCTTGATCTGTTAATATGCCTGTGATTTCAAAGCCCATAGCAAGAGTTTAAAAGTTAAATCAGGTTCTTTCAAACTCTTGCTTGGAGGGCAGTTCAGACACCATTCCATTTTTGGGTAAAGCACTATATACAGCAACATAGGTCAGAAAAAATTTTTTTAGAAAACATTGAAAAAACTATATTCCTAAGTATCCATTGAGCCCTAAAACAAACCCATGCCGTTAAAAACTGTCTACATTGTATGGGAATGTAACCCTAACCCTAGCTTCGGGTTTTGCTAGTTAGGGTTAAGTGGTCAAAACTTTCTCAAAGACAATTTTCTTAATATTCCACTCATCTGACTGGGAAATTTGCTTCTCTGAATCAAAATATGAGTCTGAAAAGACAATACAACACTGTCTAACCCAAAAGAGTGTGTCAGGAGTGGTCAAATTAATTCTTGAAAGGTATTCTTTCATTGGAAATTTGTGTTGAACGGAGTGCCTGATGAATGTACGTTTAGGCTTAAGCGGCCTAAAAGTCCGAAACAACTAGTACATTTTGGCTTGATCTGTTAATTTGCCTGTGATTTCAAAGCCCATAGCAAGAGTTTAAACGTTAAATCAGGTTCTTTCAAACTCTTGCTTGGAGGGCAGTTCAGACACCATTCCATTTTTGGGTAAAGCACTATATACAGCCACATAGGTCAGAAAAAAATGTTTAGAAAACATTGAAAGAACTATATTCCTAAGTATCCTCTGAGCCCTAAAACACAGCCATGCCGTTTAAAACTGTCTACATTTTATGGGAATGTAACTCTAACCCTAGCTTCGGGTTTTGCTACTTAGGGTTAAGTGGTCAAAACTTTCTCAAAGACAATTTTCTTAATATTCCACTCATTTGACTGGGAAATTTGCTTCTCTGAAGCAAAATAGGAGTCTGAAAAGACAATACAACACTGTCTAACCCAAAAGAGTGTGACAGGAGTGGTCAAATTAATTCTTGAAAGGTATTCTTTCATTGGAAATTTCGTGTTGAATGGAGTGCTGGATGAATGTACGTTTAGGCTTAAGTGGCCTAAAAGTCCGAAACAACGAGTACATTTTGGCTTGATCTGTTAATATGCCTGTGATTTCAAAGCCCATAGCAAGAGTTTAAAAGCTAAATCAGGTTCTTTCAAACTCTTGCTTGGAGGGCAGTTCAGACACCATTCCATTTTTGGGTAAAGCACTATATACAGCCACATAGGTCAGAAAAAAATGTTTAGAAAACATTGAAAGAACTATATTCCTAAGTATCCTCTGAGCCCTAAAACACAGCCATGCTGTTAAAAACTGTCTACATTGTATGGGAATGTAACCCTAACCCTAGCTTCGGGTTTTGCTTTTTAGGGTTAAGTGGTCAAAACTTTCTCAAAGACAATTTTCTTAATATTCCACTCATTTGACTGGGAAATTTGCTTCTCTGAATCAAAATATGAGTCTGAAAAGACAATACAACACTGTCTAACCCAAAAGAGTGTGACAGGAGTGGTCAAATTAATTCTTGAAAGGTATTCTTTCATTGGAAATTTCGTGTTGAACAGAGTGCTGGATGAATGTACGTTTAGGCTTAAGTGGCCTAAAAGTCCGAAACAACTAGTACATTTTGGCTTGATCTTTTAATATGCCTGTGATTTCAAAGCCCATAGCAAGAGTTTAAAAGTTAAATCAGGTTCTTTCAAACTCTTGCTTGGAGGGCAGTTCAGACACCATTCCATTTTTGGGTAAAGCACTATATACAGCCACATAGGTTAAAAAAAATGTTTAGAAAACATTGAAAGAACTATATTCCTAAGTATCCTTTGAGCCCTAAAACACAGCCATGCCGTTAAAAACTGTCTACATTGTATGGGAATGTAACCCTAACCCTAGCTTCGGGTTTTGCTAGTTAGGGTAAAGTGGTCAAAACTTTCTCAAAGACAATTTTCTTAATATTCCACTCATTTGACTGGGAAATTTGCTTCTCTGAATCAAAATATGAGTCTGAAAAGACAATACAACACTGTCTAACCCAAAAGAGTGTGACAGGAGTGGTCAGATTCATTCTTGAAAGGTATTCTTTCATTGGAAATTTCGTTTTGAACAGACTGCTGGATGAATGTACGTTTAGGCTTAAGTGGCCTAAAAGTCCGAAACAACGAGTACATTTTGGCTTGATCTGTTAATATGCCTGTGATTTCAAAGCCCATAGCAAGAGTTTAAAAGTTAAATCAGGTTCTTTCAAACTCTTGCTTGGAGGGCAGTTCAGACACCATTCCATTTTTGGGTAAAACACTATATACAGCCACATAGGTCAGAAAAAAATGTTTAGAAAACATTGAAAGAACTATATTCCTAAGTATCCTCTGAGCCCTAAAACACAGCTATGCCGTTAAAAACTGTCTACATTGTATGGTTTATGTAACCCTAACCCTAGCTTCGGGTTTTGCTAGTTAGGGTTAAGTGGTCAAAACTTTCTCAAAGACAATTTTCTTAATATTCCACTCATTTGACTGGGAAATTTGCTTCTCTGAATCAAAATATGAGTCTGAAAACACAATACAACACTGTCTAACCCAAAAGAGTGTGACAGGAGTGGTCAAATTAATTCTTGAAAGGTATTCTTTCATTGGAAATTTCGTGTTGAACGGAGTGCTGGATGAATGTACGTTTAGGCTTAAGTGGCCTAAAAGTCCGAAACTACTAGTACATTTTGGCTTGATCTGCTAATATGCCTGTGATTTCAAAACCCATAGCAAGAGTTTAAAAGTTAAATCAGGTTCTTTCAAACTCTTGCTTGGAGGGCAGTTCAAACACCATTCCATTTTTGGGTAAAGCACTATATACAGCCACATAGGTCAGAAAAAAATGTTTAGAAAACATTGAAAGAACTATATTCCTAAGTATCCTTTGAGCCCTAAAACACAGCCATGCCGTTAAAAACTGTCTACATTGTATGGGAATGTAACCCTAACCCTAGCTTCGGTTTTGCTAGTTAGGGTTAAGTGGTCAAAACTTTCTCAAAGACAATTTTCTTAATATTCCACTCATCTAACTGGGAAATTTGCTTCTCTGAATCAAAATATGAGTCTGAAAAGACAATAGAACACTGTCTAACCCAAAAGAGTGTGACAGGAGTGGTCAAATTAATTCTTGAAAGGTATTCTTTCATTGGAAATTTCGTTTTGAACAGACTGCTGGATGAATGTACGTTTAGGCTTAAGTGGCCTAAAAGTCCGAAACAACTAGTACATTTTGGCTTGATCTGCTAATATGCCTGTGATTTCAAAGCCCATAGCAAGAGTTTAAAAGTTAAATCAGGTTCTTTCAAACTCTTGCTTGGAGGGCAGTTCAGACACCATTCCATTTTTGGGTAAAGCACTATATACAGCCACATAGGTCAGAAAAAAATGTTTAGAAAACATTGAAAGAACTATATTCCTAAGTATCCTTTGAGCCCTAAAACACAGCCATGCCGTTAAAAACTGTATACATTGTATGGGAATGTAACCCTAACCCTAGCTTCGGGTTTTGCTAGTTAGGGTTAAGTGGTCAAAACTTTCTCAAAGACAATTTTCTTAATATTCCACTCATTTGACTGGGAAATTTTCTTCTCTGAATCAAAATATGAGTCTGAAAAGACAATAAAACACTGTCTAACCCAAAAGAGTGTGACAGGAGTGGTCAGATTCATTCTTGAAAGGTATTCTTTCATTGGAAATTTGTGTTGAACGGAGTGCCTGATGAATGTACGTTTCGGCTTAAGTGGCCTAAAAGTCCGAAACAACTAGTACATTTTGGCTTGATCTTTTAATATGCCTGTGATTTCAAAGCCCATAGCAAGAGTTTAAAAGTTAAATCAGGTTCTTTCAAACTCTTGCTTGGAGGGCAGTTCAGACACCATTCCATTTTTGGGTAAAGCACTATATACAGCCACATAGGTTAAAAAAAATGTTTAGAAAACATTGAAAGAACTATATTCCTAAGTATCCTTTGAGCCCTAAAACACAGCCATGCCGTTAAAAACTGTCTACATTGTATGGGAATGTAACCCTAACCCTAGCTTCGGGTTTTGCTAGTTAGGGTAAAGTGGTCAAAACTTTCTCAAAGACAATTTTCTTAATATTCCACTCATTTGACTGGGAAATTTGCTTCTCTGAATCAAAATATGAGTCTGAAAAGACAATACAACACTGTCTAACCCAAAAGTGTGACAGGAGTGGTCAAATTAATTCTTGAAAGGTATTCTTTCATTGGAAATTTCGTGTTGAACGGAGTGCTGGATGAATGTACGTTTAGGCTTAAGTGGCCTAAAAGTCCGAAACAACGAGTACATTTTGGCTTGATCTGTTAATATGCCTGTGATTTCAAAGCCCATAGCAAGAGTTTAAAAGTTAAATCAGGTTCTTTCAAACTCTTGCTTGGAGGGCAGTTCAGACACCATTCCATTTTTGGGTAAAACACTATATACAGCCACATAGGTCAGAAAAAAATGTTTAGAAAACATTGAAAGAACTATATTCCTAAGTATCCTCTGAGCCCTAAAACACAGCTATGCCGTTAAAAACTGTCTACATTGTATGGTTTATGTAACCCTAACCCTAGCTTCGGGTTTTGCTAGTTAGGGTTAAGTGGTCAAAACTTTCTCAAAGACAATTTTCTTAATATTCCACTCATTTGACTGGGAAATTTGCTTCTCTGAATCAAAATATGAGTCTGAAAACACAATACAACACTGTCTAACCCAAAAGAGTGTGACAGGAGTGGTCAAATTAATTCTTGAAAGGTATTCTTTCATTGGAAATTTCGTGTTGAACGGAGTGCTGGATGAATGTACGTTTAGGCTTAAGTGGCCTAAAAGTCCGAAACTACTAGTACATTTTGGCTTGATCTGCTAATATGCCTGTGATTTCAAAACCCATAGCAAGAGTTTAAAAGTTAAATCAGGTTCTTTCAAACTCTTGCTTGGAGGGCAGTTCAAACACCATTCCATTTTTGGGTAAAGCACTATATACCGCCACATAGGTCAGAAAAAAATGTTTAGAAAACATTGAAAGAACTATATTCCTAAGTATCCTTTGAGCCCTAAAACACAGCCATGCCGTTAAAAACTGTCTACATTGTATGGGAATGTAACCCTAACCCTAGCTTCAGTTTTGCTAGTTAGGGTTAAGTGGTCAAAACTTTCTCAAAGACAATTTTCTTAATATTCCACTCATCTAACTGGGAAATTTGCTTCTCTGAATCAAAATATGAGTCTGAAAAGACAATAGAACACTGTCTAACCCAAAAGAGTGTGACAGGAGTGGTCAAATTAATTCTTGAAAGGTATTCTTTCATTGGAAATTTCGTTTTGAACAGACTGCTGGATGAATGTACGTTTAGGCTTAAGTGGCCTAAAAGTCCGAAACAACTAGTACATTTTGGCTTGATCTGCTAATATGCCTGTGATTTCAAAGCCCATAGCAAGAGTTTAAAAGTTAAATCAGGTTCTTTCAAACTCTTGCTTGGAGGGCAGTTCAGACACCATTCCATTTTTGGGTAAAGCACTATATACAGCCACATAGGTCAGAAAAAAATGTTTAGAAAACATTGAAAGAACTATATTCCTAAGTATCCTTTGAGCCCTAAAACACAGCCATGCCGTTAAAAACTGTATACATTGTATGGGAATGTAACCCTAACCCTAGCTTCGGGTTTTGCTAGTTAGGGTTAAGTGGTCAAAACTTTCTCAAAGACAATTTTCTTAATATTCCACTCATTTGACTGGGAAATTTTCTTCTCTGAATCAAAATATGAGTCTGAAAAGACAATAAAACACTGTCTAACCCAAAAGAGTGTGACAGGAGTGGTCAGATTCATTCTTGAAAGGTATTCTTTCATTGGAAATTTGTGTTGAACGGAGTGCCTGATGAATGTACGTTTCGGCTTAAGTGGCCTAAAAGTCCGAAACAACTAGTACATTTTGGCTTGATCTGTTAATATGCCTGTGATTTCAAAGCCCATAGCAAGAGTTTAAACGTTAAATCAGGTTCTTTCAAGCTCCTGCTTGGAGGGCAGTTCAGACACCATTCCATTTTTGGGTAAAGCACTATATACAGCCACATAGGTCAGAAAAAAATGTTTAGAAAACATTGAAAGAACTACATTCCTAAGTATCCTCTGAGCCCTAAAACACAGCCATGCCGTTAAAAACTGTCTACATTGTATGGGAATGTAACCCTAACCCTAGCTTCGGGTTTTGCTACTTAGGGTTAAGTGGTCAAAACTTTCTCAAAGACAATTTTCTTAATATTCCACTCATTTGACTGGGAAATTGGCTTCTCTGAATCAAAATATGAGTCTGAAAAGACAATACAACACTGTCTAACCCAAAAGAGTGTGACAGGAGTGGTCAAATTCATTCTTGAAAGGTATTCTTTCATTGGAAATTTCGTGTTGAACGGAGTGCTGGATGAATGTACGTTTAGGCTTAAGTGGCCTAAAAGTCCGAAACAACTAGTACATTTTGGCTTGATCTGTTAATATGCCTGTGATTTCAAAGCCCATAGCAAGAGTTTAAAAGTTAAATCAGGTTCTTTCAAACTCTTGCTTGGAGGGCAGTTCAGACACCATTCCATTTTTGGGTAAAGCACTATATACAGCAACATAGGTCAGAAAAAATTTTTTAGAAAACATTGAAAAAACTATATTCCTAAGTATCCATTGAGCCCTAAAACAAACCCATGCCGTTAAAAACTGTCTACATTGTATGGGAATGTAACCCTAACCCTAGCTTCAGGTTTTGCTAGTTAGGGTTAAGTGGTCAAAACTTTCTCAAAGACAATTTTCTTAATATTCCACTCATCTGACTGGGAAATTTGCTTCTCTGAATCAAAATATGAGTCTGAAAAGACAATACAACACTGTCTAACCCAAAAGAGTGTGTCAGGAGTGGTCAAATTAATTCTTGAAAGGTATTCTTTCATTGGAAATTTGTGTTGAACGGAGTGCCTGATGAATGTACGTTTAGGCTTAAGTGGCCTAAAAGTCCGAAACAACTAGTACATTTTGGCTTGATCTGTTAATATGCCTGTGATTTCAAAGCCCATAGCAAGAGTTTAAACGTTAAATCAGGTTCTTTCAAGCTCCTGCTTGGAGGGCAGTTCAGACACCATTCCATTTTTGGGTAAAGCACTATATACAGCCACATAGGTCAGAAAAAAATGTTTAGAAAACATTGAAAGAACTACATTCCTAAGTATCCTCTGAGCCCTAAAACACAGCCATGCCGTTAAAAACTGTCTACATTGTATGGGAATGTAACCCTAACCCTAGCTTCGGGTTTTGCTACTTAGGGTTAAGTGGTCAAAACTTTCTCAAAGACAATTTTCTTAATATTCCACTCATTTGACTGGGAAATTGGCTTCTCTGAATCAAAATATGAGTCTGAAAAGACAATACAACACTGTCTAACCCAAAAGAGTGTGACAGGAGTGGTCAAATTCATTCTTGAAAGGTATTCTTTCATTGGAAATTTCGTGTTGAACGGAGTGCTGGATGAATGTACGTTTAGGCTTAAGTGGCCTAAAAGTCCGAAACAACTAGTACATTTTGGCTTGATCTGTTAATATGCCTGTGATTTCAAAGCCCATAGCAAGAGTTTAAAAATTAAATCAGGTTCTTTCAAACTCTTGCTTGGAGGGCAGTTCAGACACCATTCCATTTTTGGGTAAAGCACTATATACAGCAACATAGGTCAGAAAAAATTTTTTAGAAAACATTGAAAAAACTATATTCCTAAGTATCCATTGAGCCCTAAAACAAACCCATGCCGTTAAAAACTGTCTACATTGTATGGGAATGTAACCCTAACCCTAGCTTCAGGTTTTGCTAGTTAGGGTTAAGTGGTCAAAACTTTCTCAAAGACAATTTTCTTAATATTCCACTCATCTGACTGGGAAATTTGCTTCTCTGAATCAAAATATGAGTCTGAAAAGACAATACAACACTGTCTAACCCAAAAGAGTGTGTCAGGAGTGGTCAAATTAATTCTTGAAAGGTATTCTTTCATTGGAAATTTGTGTTGAACGGAGTGCCTGATGAATGTACGTTTAGGCTTAAGCGGCCTAAAAGTCCGAAACAACTAGTACATTTTGGCTTGATCTGTTAATTTGCCTGTGATTTCAAAGCCCATAGCAAGAGTTTAAACGTTAAATCAGGTTCTTTCAAACTCTTGCTTGGAGGGCAGTTCAGACACCATTCCATTTTTGGGTAAAGCACTATATACAGCCACATAGGTCAGAAAAAAATGTTTAGAAAACATCGAAAGAACTATATTCCTAAGTATCCTCTGAGCCCTAAAACACAGCCATGCCGTTTAAAACTGTCTACATTTTATGGGAATGTAACTCTAACCCTAGCTTCGGGTTTTGCTACTTAGGGTTAAGTGGTCAAAACTTTCTCAAAGACAATTTTCTTAATATTCCACTCATTTGACTGGGAAATTTGCTTCTCTGAATCAAAATATGAGTCTGAAAAGACAATACAACACTGTCTAACCCAAAAGTGTGACAGGAGTGGTCAAATTAATTCTTGAAAGGTATTCTTTCATTGGAAATTTCGTGTTGAACGGAGTGCTGGATGAATGTACGTTTAGGCTTAAGTGGCCTAAAAGTCCGAAACAACGAGTACATTTTGGCTTGATCTGTTAATATGCCTGTGATTTCAAAGCCCATAGCAAGAGTTTAAAAGTTAAATCAGGTTCTTTCAAACTCTTGCTTGGAGGGCAGTTCAGACACCATTCCATTTTTGGGTAAAACACTATATACAGCCACATAGGTCAGAAAAAAATGTTTAGAAAACATTTAAAGAACTACATTCCTAAGTATCCTCTGAGCCCTAAAACACAGCCATGCCGTTAAAAACTGTCTACATTGTATGGTTTATGTAACCCTAACCCTAGCTTCGGTTTTGCTAGTTAGGGTTAAGTGGTCAAAACTTTCTCAAAGACAATTTTCTTAATATTCCACTCATCTAACTGGGAAATTTGCTTCTCTGAATCAAAATATGAGTCTGAAAAGACAATAGAACACTGTCTAACCCAAAAGAGTGTGACAGGAGTGGTCAAATTAATTCTTGAAAGGTATTCTTTCATTGGAAATTTCGTTTTGAACAGACTGCTGGATGAATGTACGTTTAGGCTTAAGTGGCCTAAAAGTCCGAAACAACTAGTACATTTTGGCTTGATCTGCTAATATGCCTGTGATTTCAAAGCCCATAGCAAGAGTTTAAAAGTTAAATCAGGTTCTTTCAAACTCTTGCTTGGAGGGCAGTTCAGACACCATTCCATTTTTGGGTAAAGCACTATATACAGCCACATAGGTCAGAAAAAAATGTTTAGAAAACATTGAAAGAACTATATTCCTAAGTATCCTTTGAGCCCTAAAACACAGCCATGCCGTTAAAAACTGTATACATTGTATGGGAATGTAACCCTAACCCTAGCTTCGGGTTTTGCTAGTTAGGGTTAAGTGGTCAAAACTTTCTCAAAGACAATTTTCTTAATATTCCACTCATTTGACTGGGAAATTTTCTTCTCTGAATCAAAATATGAGTCTGAAAAGACAATAAAACACTGTCTAACCCAAAAGAGTGTGACAGGAGTGGTCAGATTCATTCTTGAAAGGTATTCTTTCATTGGAAATTTGTGTTGAACGGAGTGCCTGATGAATGTACGTTTCGGCTTAAGTGGCCTAAAAGTCCGAAACAACTAGTACATTTTGGCTTGATCTGCTAATATGCCTGTGATTTCAAAGCCCATAGCAAGAGTTTAAAAGTTAAATCAGGTTCTTTCAAACTCTTGCTTGGAGGGCAGTTCAGACACCATTCCATTTTTGGGTAAAGCACTATATACAGCCACATAGGTCAGAAAAAAATGTTTAGAAAACATTGAAAGAACTATATTCCTAAGTATCCTTTGAGCCCTAAAACACAGCCATGCCGTTAAAAACTGTATACATTGTATGGGAATGTAACCCTAACCCTAGCTTCGGGTTTTGCTAGTTAGGGTTAAGTGGTCAAAACTTTCTCAAAGACAATTTTCTTAATATTCCACTCATTTGACTGGGAAATTTTCTTCTCTGAATCAAAATATGAGTCTGAAAAGACAATAAAACACTGTCTAACCCAAAAGAGTGTGACAGGAGTGGTCAGATTCATTCTTGAAAGGTATTCTTTCATTGGAAATTTCGTGTTGAACGGAGTGCTGGATGAATGTACGTTTAGGCTTAAGTGGCCTAAAAGTCCGAAACAACGAGTACATTTTGGCTTGATCTGTTAATATGCCTGTGATTTCAAAGCCCATAGCAAGAGTTTAAAAGTTAAATCAGGTTCTTTCAAACTCTTGCTTGGAGGGCAGTTCAGACACCATTCCATTTTTGGGTAAAACACTATATACAGCCACATAGGTCAGAAAAAAATGTTTAGAAAACATTGAAAGAACTATATTCCTAAGTATCCTCTGAGCCCTAAAACACAGCCATGCCGTTAAAAACTGTCTACATTGTATGGTTTATGTAACCCTAACCCTAGCTTCGGGTTTTGCTAGTTAGGGTTAAGTGGTCAAAACTTTCTCAAAGACAATTTTCTTAATATTCCACTCATTTGACTGGGAAATTTGCTTCTCTGAATCAAAATATGAGTCTGAAAACACAATACAACACTGTCTAACCCAAAAGAGTGTGACAGGAGTGGTCAAATTAATTCTTGAAAGGTATTCTTTCATTGGAAATTTCGTTTTGAACGGAGTGCTGGATGAATGTACGTTTAGGCTTAAGTGGCCTAAAAGTCCGAAACTACTAGTACATTTTGGCTTGATCTGCTAATATGCCTGTGATTTCAAAACCCATAGCAAGAGTTTAAAAGTTAAATCACGTTCTTTCAAACTCTTGCTTGGAGGGCAGTTCAAACACCATTCCATTTTTGGGTAAAGCACTATATACCGCCACATAGGTCAGAAAAAAATGTTTAGAAAACATTGAAAGAACTATATTCCTAAGTATCCTTTGAGCCCTAAAACACAGCCATGCCGTTAAAAACTGTCTACATTGTATGGGAATGTAACCCTAACCCTAGCTTCGGTTTTGCTAGTTAGGGTTAAGTGGTCAAAACTTTCTCAAAGACAATTTTCTTAATATTCCACTCATCTAACTGGGAAATTTGCTTCTCTGAATCAAAATATGAGTCTGAAAAGACAATAGAACACTGTCTAACCCAAAAGAGTGTGACAGGAGTGGTCAAATTAATTCTTGAAAGGTATTCTTTCATTGGAAATTTCGTTTTGAACAGACTGCTGGATGAATGTACGTTTAGGCTTAAGTGGCCTAAAAGTCCGAAACAACTAGTACATTTTGGCTTGATCTGCTAATATGCCTGTGATTTCAAAGCCCATAGCAAGAGTTTAAAAGTTAAATCAGGTTCTTTCAAACTCTTGCTTGGAGGGCAGTTCAGACACCATTCCATTTTTGGGTAAAGCACTATATACAGCAACATAGGTCAGAAAAAATTTTTTAGAAAACATTGAAAAAACTATATTCCTAAGTATCCATTGAGCCCTAAAACAAACCCATGCCGTTAAAAACTGTCTACATTGTATGGGAATGTAACCCTAACCCTAGCTTCGGGTTTTGCTACTTAGGGTTAAGTGGTCAAAACTTTCTCAAAGACAATTTTCTTAATATTCCACTCATTTGACTGGGAAATTTGCTTCTCTGAATCAAAATATGAGTCTGAAAAGACAATACAACACTGTCTAACCCAAAAGAGTGTGTCAGGAGTGGTCAAATTAATTCTTGAAAGGTATTCTTTCATTGGAAATTTGTGTTGAACGGAGTGCCTGATGAATGTACGTTTAGGCTTAAGCGGCCTAAAAGTCCGAAACAACTAGTACATTTTGGCTTGATCTGTTAATTTGCCTGTGATTTCAAAGCCCATAGCAAGAGTTTAAACGTTAAATCAGGTTCTTTCAAACTCTTGCTTGGAGGGCAGTTCAGACACCATTCCATTTTTGGGTAAAGCACTATATACAGCCACATAGGTCAGAAAAAAATGTTTAGAAAACATTGAAAGAACTATATTCCTAAGTATCCTCTGAGCCCTAAAACACAGCCATGCCGTTTAAAACTGTCTACATTTTATTGGAATGTAACTCTAACCCTAGCTTCGGGTTTTGCTACTTAGGGTTAAGTGGTCAAAACTTTCTCAAAGACAATTTTCTTAATATTCCACTCATTTGACTGGGAAATTTGCTTCTCTGAATCAAAATATGAGTCTGAAAAGACAATACAACACTGTCTAACCCAAAAGTGTGACAGGAGTGGTCAAATTAATTCTTGAAAGGTATTCTTTCATTGGAAATTTCGTGTTGAACGGAGTGCTGGATGAATGTACGTTTAGGCTTAAGTGGCCTAAAAGTCCGAAACAACGAGTACATTTTGGCTTGATCTGTTAATATGCCTGTGATTTCAAAGCCCATAGCAAGAGTTTAAAAGTTAAATCAGGTTCTTTCAAACTCTTGCTTGGAGGGCAGTTCAGACACCATTCCATTTTTGGGTAAAACACTATATACAGCCACATAGGTCAGAAAAAAATGTTTAGAAAACATTTAAAGAACTACATTCCTAAGTATCCTCTGAGCCCTAAAACACAGCCATGCCGTTAAAAACTGTCTACATTGTATGGTTTATGTAACCCTAACCCTAGCTTCGGTTTTGCTAGTTAGGGTTAAGTGGTCAAAACTTTCTCAAAGACAATTTTCTTAATATTCCACTCATCTAACTGGGAAATTTGCTTCTCTGAATCAAAATATGAGTCTGAAAAGACAATAGAACACTGTCTAACCCAAAAGAGTGTGACAGGAGTGGTCAAATTAATTCTTGAAAGGTATTCTTTCATTGGAAATTTCGTTTTGAACAGACTGCTGGATGAATGTACGTTTAGGCTTAAGTGGCCTAAAAGTCCGAAACAACTAGTACATTTTGGCTTGATTTGCTAATATGCCTGTGATTTCAAAGCCCATAGCAAGAGTTTAAAAGTTAAATCAGGTTCTTTCAAACTCTTGCTTGGAGGGCAGTTCAGACACCATTCCATTTTTGGGTAAAGCACTATATACAGCCACATAGGTCAGAAAAAAATGTTTAGAAAACATTGAAAGAACTATATTCCTAAGTATCCTTTGAGCCCTAAAACACAGCCATGCCGTTAAAAACTGTATACATTGTATGGGAATGTAACCCTAACCCTAGCTTCGGGTTTTGCTAGTTAGGGTTAAGTGGTCAAAACTTTCTCAAAGACAATTTTCTTAATATTCCACTCATTTGACTGGGAAATTTTCTTCTCTGAATCAAAATATGAGTCTGAAAAGACAATAAAACACTGTCTAACCCAAAAGAGTGTGACAGGAGTGGTCAGATTCATTCTTGAAAGGTATTCTTTCATTGGAAATTTGTGTTGAACGGAGTGCCTGATGAATGTACGTTTCGGCTTAAGTGGCCTAAAAGTCCGAAACAACTAGTACATTTTGGCTTGATCTGCTAATATGCCTGTGATTTCAAAGCCCATAGCAAGAGTTTAAAAGTTAAATCAGGTTCTTTCAAACTCTTGCTTGGAGGGCAGTTCAGACACCATTCCATTTTTGGGTAAAGCACTATATACAGCCACATAGGTCAGAAAAAAATGTTTAGAAAACATTGAAAGAACTATATTCCTAAGTATCCTTTGAGCCCTAAAACACAGCCATGCCGTTAAAAACTGTATACATTGTATGGGAATGTAACCCTAACCCTAGCTTCGGGTTTTGCTAGTTAGGGTTAAGTGGTCAAAACTTTCTCAAAGACAATTTTCTTAATATTCCACTCATTTGACTGGGAAATTTTCTTCTCTGAATCAAAATATGAGTCTGAAAAGACAATAAAACACTGTCTAACCCAAAAGAGTGTGACAGGAGTGGTCAGATTCATTCTTGAAAGGTATTCTTTCATTGGAAATTTCGTGTTGAACGGAGTGCTGGATGAATGTACGTTTAGGCTTAAGTGGCCTAAAAGTCCGAAACAACGAGTACATTTTGGCTTGATCTGTTAATATGCCTGTGATTTCAAAGCCCATAGCAAGAGTTTAAAAGTTAAATCAGGTTCTTTCAAACTCTTGCTTGGAGGGCAGTTCAGACACCATTCCATTTTTGGGTAAAACACTATATACAGCCACATAGGTCAGAAAAAAATGTTTAGAAAACATTGAAAGAACTATATTCCTAAGTATCCTCTGAGCCCTAAAACACAGCCATGCCGTTAAAAACTGTCTACATTGTATGGTTTATGTAACCCTAACCCTAGCTTCGGGTTTTGCTAGTTAGGGTTAAGTGGTCAAAACTTTCTCAAAGACAATTTTCTTAATATTCCACTCATTTGACTGG
Organism: Lepisosteus oculatus; assembly: GCF_040954835.1. NCBI lineage: Eukaryota > Metazoa > Chordata > Actinopteri > Semionotiformes > Lepisosteidae > Lepisosteus > Lepisosteus oculatus. Next base: position 20,957,695 of record NC_090705.1, read on the forward strand.
GAAATTTGCTTCTCTGAATCAAAATATGAGTCTGAAAACACAATACAACACTGTCTAACCCAAAAGAGTGTGACAGGAGTGGTCAAATTAATTCTTGAAAGGTATTCTTTCATTGGAAATTTCGTTTTGAACGGAGTGCTGGATGAATGTACGTTTAGGCTTAAGTGGCCTAAAAGTCCGAAACTACTAGTACATTTTGGCTTGATCTGCTAATATGCCTGTGATTTCAAAACCCATAGCAAGAGTTTAAAAGTTAAATCACGTTCTTTCAAACTCTTGCTTGGAGGGCAGTTCAAACACCATTCCATTTTTGGGTAAAGCACTATATACCGCCACATAGGTCAGAAAAAAATGTTTAGAAAACATTGAAAGAACTATATTCCTAAGTATCCTTTGAGCCCTAAAACACAGCCATGCCGTTAAAAACTGTCTACATTGTATGGGAATGTAACCCTAACCCTAGCTTCGGTTTTGCTAGTTAGGGTTAAGTGGTCAAAACTTTCTCAAAGACAATTTTCTTAATATTCCACTCATCTAACTGGGAAATTTGCTTCTCTGAATCAAAATATGAGTCTGAAAAGACAATAGAACACTGTCTAACCCAAAAGAGTGTGACAGGAGTGGTCAAATTAATTCTTGAAAGGTATTCTTTCATTGGAAATTTCGTTTTGAACAGACTGCTGGATGAATGTACGTTTAGGCTTAAGTGGCCTAAAAGTCCGAAACAACTAGTACATTTTGGCTTGATCTGCTAATATGCCTGTGATTTCAAAGCCCATAGCAAGAGTTTAAAAGTTAAATCAGGTTCTTTCAAACTCTTGCTTGGAGGGCAGTTCAGACACCATTCCATTTTTGGGTAAAGCACTATATACAGCCACATAGGTCAGAAAAAAATGTTTAGAAAACATTGAAAGAACTATATTCCTAAGTATCCCTTCAGCCCTAAAACACAGCCATGCTGTTAAAAACTGTCTACATTGTATGGGAATGTAACCCTAACCCTAGCTTCGGGTTTTGCTAGTTAGGGTTAAGTGGTCAAAACTTTCTCAAAGACAATTTTCTTAATATTCCACTCATCTGACTGGGAAATTTGCTTCTCTGAATCAAAATATGAGTCTGAAAAGACAATACAACACTGTCTAACCCAAAAGAGTGTGTCAGGAGTGGTCAAATTAATTCTTGAAAGGTATTCTTTCATTGGAAATTTGTGTTGAACGGAGTGCCTGATGAATGTACGTTTAGGCTTAAGCGGCCTAAAAGTCCGAAACAACTAGTACATTTTGGCTTGATCTGTTAATTTGCCTGTGATTTCAAAGCCCATAGCAAGAGTTTAAACGTTAAATCAGGTTCTTTCAAACTCTTGCTTGGAGGGCAGTTCAGACACCATTCCATTTTTGGGTAAAGCACTATATACAGCCACATAGGTCAGAAAAAAATGTTTAGAAAACATTGAAAGAACTATATTCCTAAGTATCCTCTGAGCCCTAAAACACAGCCATGCCGTTTAAAACTGTCTACATTTTATGGGAATGTAACTCTAACCCTAGCTTCGGGTTTTGCTACTTAGGGTTAAGTGGTCAAAACTTTCTCAAAGACAATTTTCTTAATATTCCACTCATTTGACTGGGAAATTTGCTTCTCTGAAGCAAAATATGAGTCTGAAAAGACAATACAACACTGTCTAACCCAAAAGAGTGTGACAGGAGTGGTCAAATTAATTCTTGAAAGGTATTCTTTCATTGGAAATTTCGTGTTGAACGGAGTGCTGGATGAATGTACATTTAGGCTTAAGTGGCCTAAAAGTCCGAAACAACTAGTACATTTTGGCTTGATCTGTTAATATGCCTGTGATTTCAAAGCCCATAGCAAGAGTTTAAAAGTTAAATCAGGTTCTTTCAAACTCTTGCTTGGAGGGCAGTTCAGACACCATTCTATTTTTGGGTAAAGCACTATATACAACCACATAGGTCAGAAAAAAATGTTTAGAAAACATTGAAAGAACTATATTCCTAAGTATCCTCTGAGCCCTAAAACACAGCCATGCCGTTAAAAACTGTCTACATTGTATGGGAATGTAACCCTAACCCTAGCTTCGGGTTTTGCTAGTTAGGGTTAAGTGGTCAAAACTTTCTCAAAGACAATTTTCTTAATATTCCACTCATTTGACTGGGAAATTTGCTTCTCTGAAGCAAAATAGGAGTCTGAAAAGACAATACAACACTGTCTAACCCAAAAGAGTGTGACAGGAGTGGTCAAATTAATTCTTGAAAGGTATTCTTTCATTGGAAATTTCGTGTTGAATGGAGTGCTGGATGAATGTACGTTTAGGCTTAAGTGGCCTAAAAGTCCGAAACAACTAGTACATTTTGGCTTGATCTGTTAATATGCCTGTGATTTCAAAGCCCATAGCAAGAGTTTAAAAGCTAAATCAGGTTCTTTCAAACTCTTGCTTGGAGGGCAGTTCAGACACCATTCCATTTTTGGGTAAAGCACTATATACAGCCACATAGGTCAGAAAAAAATGTTTAGAAAACATTGAAAGAACTATATTCCTAAGTATCCCTTCAGCCCTAAAACACAGCCATGCTGTTAAAAACTGTCTACATTGTATGGGAATGTAACCCTAACCCTAGCTTCGGGTTTTGCTAGTTAGGGTTAAGTGGTCAAAACTTTCTCAAAGACAATTTTCTTAATATTCCACTCATTTGACTGGGAAATTTGCTTCTCTGAATCAAAATATGAGTCTGAAAAGACAATAAAACACTGTCTAACCCAAAAGAGTGTGACAGGAGTGGTCAGATTCATTCTTGAAAGGTATTCTTTCATTGGAAATTTGTGTTGAACGGAGTGCCTGATGAATGTACGTTTCGGCTTAAGTGGCCTAAAAGTCCGAAACAACTAGTACATTTTGGCTTGATCTGTTAATATGCCTGTGATTTCAAAGCCCATAGCAAGAGTTTAAACGTTAAATCAGGTTCTTTCAAACTCCTGCTTGGAGGGCAGTTCAGACACCATTCCATTTTTGGGTAAAGCACTATATACAGCCACATAGGTCAGAAAAAAATGTTTAGAAAACATTGAAAGAACTACATTCCTAAGTATCCTCTGAGCCCTAAAACACAGCCATGCCGTTAAAAACTGTCTACATTGTATGGGAATGTAACCCTAACCCTAGCTTCGGGTTTTGCTACTTAGGGTTAAGTGGTCAAAACTTTCTCAAAGACAATTTTCTTAATATTCCACTCATTTGACTGGGAAATTGGCTTCTCTGAATCAAAATATGAGTCTGAAAAGACAATACAACACTGTCTAACCCAAAAGAGTGTGACAGGAGTGGTCAAATTCATTCTTGAAAGGTATTCTTTCATTGGAAATTTCGTGTTGAACGGAGTGCTGGATGAATGTACATTTAGGCTTAAGTGGCCTAAAAGTCCGAAACAACTAGTACATTTTGGCTTGATCTGTTAATATGCCTGTGATTTCAAAGCCCATAGCAAGAGTTTAAAAGTTAAATCAGGTTCTTTCAAACTCTTGCTTGGAGGGCAGTTCAGACACCATTCCATTTTTGGGTAAAGCACTATATACAGCAACATAGGTCAGAAAAAATTTTTTAGAAAACATTGAAAAAACTATATTCCTAAGTATCCATTGAGCCCTAAAACAAACCCATGCCGTTAAAAACTGTCTACATTGTATGGGAATGTAACCCTAACCCTAGCTTCGGGTTTTGCTAGTTAGGGTTAAGTGGTCAAAACTTTCTCAAAGACAATTTTCTTAATATTCCACTCATCTGACTGGGAAATTTGCTTCTCTGAATCAAAATATGAGTCTGAAAAGACAATACAACACTGTCTAACCCAAAAGAGTGTGTCAGGAGTGGTCAAATTAATTCTTGAAAGGTATTCTTTCATTGGAAATTTGTGTTGAACGGAGTGCCTGATGAATGTACGTTTAGGCTTAAGCGGCCTAAAAGTCCGAAACAACTAGTACATTTTGGCTTGATCTGTTAATTTGCCTGTGATTTCAAAGCCCATAGCAAGAGTTTAAACGTTAAATCAGGTTCTTTCAAACTCTTGCTTGGAGGGCAGTTCAGACACCATTCCATTTTTGGGTAAAGCACTATATACAGCCACATAGGTCAGAAAAAAATGTTTAGAAAACATTGAAAGAACTATATTCCTAAGTATCCTCTGAGCCCTAAAACACAGCCATGCCGTTAAAAACTGTCTACATTTTATGGGAATGTAACTCTAACCCTAGCTTCGGGTTTTGCTACTTAGGGTTAAGTGGTCAAAACTTTCTCAAAGACAATTTTCTTAATATTCCACTCATTTGACTGGGAAATTTGCTTCTCTGAAGCAAAATAGGAGTCTGAAAAGACAATACAACACTGTCTAACCCAAATGAGTGTGACAGGAGTGGTCAAATTAATTCTTGAAAGGTATTCTTTCATTGGAAATTTCGTGTTGAATGGAGTGCTGGATGAATGTACGTTTAGGCTTAAGTGGCCTAAAAGTCCGAAACAACTAGTACATTTTGGCTTGATCTGTTAATATGCCTGTGATTTCAAAGCCCATAGCAAGAGTTTAAAAGCTAAATCAGGTTCTTTCAAACTCTTGCTTGGAGGGCAGTTCAGACACCATTCCATTTTTGGGTAAAGCACTATATACCGCCACATAGGTCAGAAAAAAATGTTTAGAAAACATTGAAAGAACTATATTCCTAAGTATCCTTTGAGCCCTAAAACACAGCCATGCCGTTAAAAACTGTCTACATTGTATGGGAATGTAACCCTAACCCTAGCTTCGGTTTTGCTAGTTAGGGTTAAGTGGTCAAAACTTTCTCAAAGACAATTTTCTTAATATTCCACTCATCTAACTGGGAAATTTGCTTCTCTGAATCAAAATATGAGTCTGAAAAGACAATAGAACACTGTCTAACCCAAAAGAGTGTGACAGGAGTGGTCAAATTAATTCTTGAAAGGTATTCTTTCATTGGAAATTTCGTTTTGAACAGACTGCTGGATGAATGTACGTTTAGGCTTAAGTGGCCTAAAAGTCCGAAACAACTAGTACATTTTGGCTTGATCTGCTAATATGCCTGTGATTTCAAAGCCCATAGCAAGAGTTTAAAAGTTAAATCAGGTTCTTTCAAACTCTTGCTTGGAGGGCAGTTCAGACACCATTCCATTTTTGGGTAAAGCACTATATACAGCCACATAGGTCAGAAAAAAATGTTTAGAAAACATTGAAAGAACTATATTCCTAAGTATCCCTTCAGCCCTAAAACACAGCCATGCTGTTAAAAACTGTCTACATTGTATGGGAATGTAACCCTAACCCTAGCTTCGGGTTTTGCTAGTTAGGGTTAAGTGGTCAAAACTTTCTCAAAGACAATTTTCTTAATATTCCACTCATCTGACTGGGAAATTTGCTTCTCTGAATCAAAATATGAGTCTGAAAAGACAATACAACACTGTCTAACCCAAAAGAGTGTGTCAGGAGTGGTCAAATTAATTCTTGAAAGGTATTCTTTCATTGGAAATTTGTGTTGAACGGAGTGCCTGATGAATGTACGTTTAGGCTTAAGCGGCCTAAAAGTCCGAAACAACTAGTACATTTTGGCTTGATCTGTTAATTTGCCTGTGATTTCAAAGCCCATAGCAAGAGTTTAAACGTTAAATCAGGTTCTTTCAAACTCTTGCTTGGAGGGCAGTTCAGACACCATTCCATTTTTGGGTAAAGCACTATATACAGCCACATAGGTCAGAAAAAAATGTTTAGAAAACATTGAAAGAACTATATTCCTAAGTATCCTCTGAGCCCTAAAACACAGCCATGCCGTTTAAAACTGTCTACATTTTATGGGAATGTAACTCTAACCCTAGCTTCGGGTTTTGCTACTTAGGGTTAAGTGGTCAAAACTTTCTCAAAGACAATTTTCTTAATATTCCACTCATTTGACTGGGAAATTTGCTTCTCTGAAGCAAAATATGAGTCTGAAAAGACAATACAACACTGTCTAACCCAAAAGAGTGTGACAGGAGTGGTCAAATTAATTCTTGAAAGGTATTCTTTCATTGGAAATTTCGTGTTGAACGGAGTGCTGGATGAATGTACATTTAGGCTTAAGTGGCCTAAAAGTCCGAAACAACTAGTACATTTTGGCTTGATCTGTTAATATGCCTGTGATTTCAAAGCCCATAGCAAGAGTTTAAAAGTTAAATCAGGTTCTTTCAAACTCTTGCTTGGAGGGCAGTTCAGACACCATTCTATTTTTGGGTAAAGCACTATATACAACCACATAGGTCAGAAAAAAATGTTTAGAAAACATTGAAAGAACTATATTCCTAAGTATCCTCTGAGCCCTAAAACACAGCCATGCCGTTAAAAACTGTCTACATTGTATGGGAATGTAACCCTAACCCTAGCTTCGGGTTTTGCTAGTTAGGGTTAAGTGGTCAAAACTTTCTCAAAGACAATTTTCTTAATATTCCACTCATTTGACTGGGAAATTTGCTTCTCTGAAGCAAAATAGGAGTCTGAAAAGACAATACAACACTGTCTAACCCAAAAGAGTGTGACAGGAGTGGTCAAATTAATTCTTGAAAGGTATTCTTTCATTGGAAATTTCGTGTTGAATGGAGTGCTGGATGAATGTACGTTTAGGCTTAAGTGGCCTAAAAGTCCGAAACAACTAGTACATTTTGGCTTGATCTGTTAATATGCCTGTGATTTCAAAGCCCATAGCAAGAGTTTAAAAGCTAAATCAGGTTCTTTCAAACTCTTGCTTGGAGGGCAGTTCAGACACCATTCCATTTTTGGGTAAAGCACTATATACAGCCACATAGGTCAGAAAAAAATGTTTAGAAAACATTGAAAGAACTATATTCCTAAGTATCCCTTCAGCCCTAAAACACAGCCATGCTGTTAAAAACTGTCTACATTGTATGGGAATGTAACCCTAACCCTAGCTTCGGGTTTTGCTAGTTAGGGTTAAGTGGTCAAAACTTTCTCAAAGACAATTTTCTTAATATTCCACTCATTTGACTGGGAAATTTGCTTCTCTGAATCAAAATATGAGTCTGAAAAGACAATAAAACACTGTCTAACCCAAAAGAGTGTGACAGGAGTGGTCAGATTCATTCTTGAAAGGTATTCTTTCATTGGAAATTTGTGTTGAACGGAGTGCCTGATGAATGTACGTTTCGGCTTAAGTGGCCTAAAAGTCCGAAACAACTAGTACATTTTGGCTTGATCTGTTAATATGCCTGTGATTTCAAAGCCCATAGCAAGAGTTTAAACGTTAAATCAGGTTCTTTCAAACTCCTGCTTGGAGGGCAGTTCAGACACCATTCCATTTTTGGGTAAAGCACTATATACAGCCACATAGGTCAGAAAAAAATGTTTAGAAAACATTGAAAGAACTACATTCCTAAGTATCCTCTGAGCCCTAAAACACAGCCATGCCGTTAAAAACTGTCTACATTGTATGGGAATGTAACCCTAACCCTAGCTTCGGGTTTTGCTACTTAGGGTTAAGTGGTCAAAACTTTCTCAAAGACAATTTTCTTAATATTCCACTCATTTGACTGGGAAATTGGCTTCTCTGAATCAAAATATGAGTCTGAAAAGACAATACAACACTGTCTAACCCAAAAGAGTGTGACAGGAGTGGTCAAATTCATTCTTGAAAGGTATTCTTTCATTGGAAATTTCGTGTTGAACGGAGTGCTGGATGAATGTACATTTAGGCTTAAGTGGCCTAAAAGTCCGAAACAACTAGTACATTTTGGCTTGATCTGTTAATATGCCTGTGATTTCAAAGCCCATAGCAAGAGTTTAAAAGTTAAATCAGGTTCTTTCAAACTCTTGCTTGGAGGGCAGTTCAGACACCATTCCATTTTTGGGTAAAGCACTATATACAGCAACATAGGTCAGAAAAAATTTTTTAGAAAACATTGAAAAAACTATATTCCTAAGTATCCATTGAGCCCTAAAACAAACCCATGCCGTTAAAAACTGTCTACATTGTATGGGAATGTAACCCTAACCCTAGCTTCGGGTTTTGCTAGTTAGGGTTAAGTGGTCAAAACTTTCTCAAAGACAATTTTCTTAATATTCCACTCATCTGACTGGGAAATTTGCTTCTCTGAATCAAAATATGAGTCTGAAAAGACAATACAACACTGTCTAACCCAAAAGAGTGTGTCAGGAGTGGTCAAATTAATTCTTGAAAGGTATTCTTTCATTGGAAATTTGTGTTGAACGGAGTGCCTGATGAATGTACGTTTAGGCTTAAGCGGCCTAAAAGTCCGAAACAACTAGTACATTTTGGCTTGATCTGTTAATTTGCCTGTGATTTCAAAGCCCATAGCAAGAGTTTAAACGTTAAATCAGGTTCTTTCAAACTCTTGCTTGGAGGGCAGTTCAGACACCATTCCATTTTTGGGTAAAGCACTATATACAGCCACATAGGTCAGAAAAAAATGTTTAGAAAACATTGAAAGAACTATATTCCTAAGTATCCTCTGAGCCCTAAAACACAGCCATGCCGTTAAAAACTGTCTACATTTTATGGGAATGTAACTCTAACCCTAGCTTCGGGTTTTGCTACTTAGGGTTAAGTGGTCAAAACTTTCTCAAAGACAATTTTCTTAATATTCCACTCATTTGACTGGGAAATTTGCTTCTCTGAAGCAAAATAGGAGTCTGAAAAGACAATACAACACTGTCTAACCCAAATGAGTGTGACAGGAGTGGTCAAATTAATTCTTGAAAGGTATTCTTTCATTGGAAATTTCGTGTTGAATGGAGTGCTGGATGAATGTACGTTTAGGCTTAAGTGGCCTAAAAGTCCGAAACAACTAGTACATTTTGGCTTGATCTGTTAATATGCCTGTGATTTCAAAGCCCATAGCAAGAGTTTAAAAGCTAAATCAGGTTCTTTCAAACTCTTGCTTGGAGGGCAGTTCAGACACCATTCCATTTTTGGGTAAAGCACTATATACAGCCACATAGGTCAGAAAAAAATGTTTAGAAAACATTGAAAGAACTATATTCCTAAGTATCCTCTGAGCCCTAAAACACAGTCATGCCGTTTAAAACTGTCTACATTTTATGGGAATGTAACTCTAACCCTAGCTTCGGGTTTTGCTACTTAGGGTTAAGTGGTCAAAACTTTCTCAAAGACAATTTTCTTAATATTCCACTCATTTGACTGGGAAATTTGCTTCTCTGAAGCAAAATAGGAGTCTGAAAAGACAATACAACACTGTCTAACCCAAAAGAGTGTGACAGGAGTGGTCAAATTAATTCTTGAAAGGTATTCTTTCATTGGAAATTTCGTGTTGAATGGAGTGCTGGATGAATGTACGTTTAGGCTTAAGTGGCCTAAAAGTCCGAAACAACTAGTACATTTTGGCTTGATCTGTTAATATGCCTGTGATTTCAAAGCCCATAGCAAGAGTTTAAAAGCTAAATCAGGTTCTTTCAAACTCTTGCTTGGAGGGCAGTTCAGACACCATTCCATTTTTGGGTAAAGCACTATATACAGCCACATAGGTTAAAAAAAATGTTTAGAAAACATTGAAAGAACTATATTCCTAAGTATCCTTTGAGCCCTAAAACACAGCCATGCCGTTAAAAACTGTCTACATTGTATGGGAATGTAACCCTAACCCTAGCTTCGGGTTTTGCTAGTTAGGGTTAAGTGGTCAAAACTTTCTCAAAGACAATTTTCTTAATATTCCACTCATTTGACTGGGAAATTGGCTTCTCTGAATCAAAATATGAGTCTGAAAAGACAATACAACACTGTCTAACCCAAAAGAGTGTGACAGGAGTGGTCAAATTCATTCTTGAAAGGTATTCTTTCATTGGAAATTTCGTGTTGAACGGAGTGCTGGATGAATGTACGTTTAGGCTTAAGTGGCCTAAAAGTCCGAAACAACTAGTACATTTTGGCTTGATCTGTTAATATGCCTGTGATTTCAAAGCCCATAGCAAGAGTTTAAAAGTTAAATCAGGTTCTTTTAAACTCTTGCTTGGAGGGCAGTTCAGACACCATTCCATTTTTGGGTAAAGCACTATATACAGCCACATAGGTCAGAAAAAAATGTTTAGAAAACATTGAAAGAACTACATTCCTAAGTATCCTCTGAGCCCTAAAACACAGCCATGCCGTTAAAAACTGTCTACATTGTATGGTTTATGTAACCCTAACCCTAGCTTCGGGTTTTGCTAGTTAGGGTAAAGTGGTCAAAACTTTCTCAAAGACAATTTTCTTAATATTCCACTCATTTGACTGGGAAATTTGCTTCTCTGAATCAAAATATGAGTCTGAAAAGACAATACAACACTGTCTAACCCAAAAGTGTGACAGGAGTGGTCAAATTAATTCTTGAAAGGTATTCTTTCATTGGAAATTTCGTGTTGAACGGAGTGCTGGATGAATGTACGTTTAGGCTTAAGTGGCCTAAAAGTCCGAAACAACGAGTACATTTTGGCTTGATCTGTTAATATGCCTGTGATTTCAAAGCCCATAGCAAGAGTTTAAAAGTTAAATCAGGTTCTTTCAAACTCTTGCTTGGAGGGCAGTTCAGACACCATTCCATTTTTGGGTAAAACACTATATACAGCCACATAGGTCAGAAAAAAATGTTTAGAAAACATTGAAAGAACTATATTCCTAAGTATCCTCTGAGCCCTAAAACACAGCCATGCCGTTAAAAACTGTCTACATTGTATGGTTTATGTAACCCTAACCCTAGCTTCGGGTTTTGCTAGTTAGGGTTAAGTGGTCAAAACTTTCTCAAAGACAATTTTCTTAATATTCCACTCATTTGACTGGGAAATTTGCTTCTCTGAATCAAAATATGAGTCTGAAAACACAATACAACACTGTCTAACCCAAAAGAGTGTGACAGGAGTGGTCAAATTAATTCTTGAAAGGTATTCTTTCATTGGAAATTTCGTGTTGAACGGAGTGCTGGATGAATGTACGTTTAGGCTTAAGTGGCCTAAAAGTCCGAAACTACTAGTACATTTTGGCTTGATCTGCTAATATGCCTGTGATTTCAAAACCCATAGCAAGAGTTTAAAAGTTAAATCAGGTTCTTTCAAACTCTTGCTTGGAGGGCAGTTCAAACACCATTCCATTTTTGGGTAAAGCACTATATACCGCCACATAGGTCAGAAAAAAATGTTTAGAAAACATTGAAAGAACTATATTCCTAAGTATCCTTTGAGCCCTAAAACACAGCCATGCCGTTAAAAACTGTCTACATTGTATGGGAATGTAACCCTAACCCTAGCTTCGGTTTTGCTAGTTAGGGTTAAGTGGTCAAAACTTTCTCAAAGACAATTTTCTTAATATTTCACTCATCTAACTGGGAAATTTGCTTCTCTGAATCAAAATATGAGTCTGAAAAGACAATAGAACACTGTCTAACCCAAAAGAGTGTGACAGGAGTGGTCAAATTAATTCTTGAAAGGTATTCTTTCATTGGAAATTTCGTTTTGAACAGACTGCTGGATGAATGTACGTTTAGGCTTAAGTGGCCTAAAAGTCCGAAACAACTAGTACATTTTGGCTTGATCTGCTAATATGCCTGTGATTTCAAAGCCCATAGCAAGAGTTTAAAAGTTAAATCAGGTTCTTTCAAACTCTTGCTTGGAGGGCAGTTCAGACACCATTCCATTTTTGGGTAAAGCACTATATACAACCACATAGGTCAGAAAAAAATGTTTAGAAAACATTGAAAGAACTATATTCCTAAGTATCCTCTGAGCCCTAAAACACAGCCATGCCGTTAAAAACTGTCTACATTGTATGGGAATGTAACCCTAACCCTAGCTTCGGGTTTTGCTAGTTAGGGTTAAGTGGTCAAAACTTTCTCAAAGACAATTTTCTTAATATTCCACTCATTTGACTGGGAAATTTGCTTCTCTGAAGCAAAATAGGAGTCTGAAAAGACAATACAACACTGTCTAACCCAAAAGAGTGTGACAGGAGTGGTCAAATTAATTCTTGAAAGGTATTCTTTCATTGGAAATTTCGTGTTGAATGGAGTGCTGGATGAATGTACGTTTAGGCTTAAGTGGCCTAAAAGTCCGAAACAACTAGTACATTTTGGCTTGATCTGTTAATATGCCTGTGATTTCAAAGCCCATAGCAAGAGTTTAAAAGCTAAATCAGGTTCTTTCAAACTCTTGCTTGGAGGGCAGTTCAGACACCATTCCATTTTTGGGTAAAGCACTATATACAGCCACATAGGTCAGAAAAAAATGTTTAGAAAACATTGAAAGAACTATATTCCTAAGTATCCCTTCAGCCCTAAAACACAGCCATGCTGTTAAAAACTGTCTACATTGTATGGGAATGTAACCCTAACCCTAGCTTCGGGTTTTGCTTTTTAGGGTTAAGTGGTCAAAACTTTCTCAAAGACAATTTTCTTAATATTCCACTCATTTGACTGGGAAATTTGCTTCTCTGAATCAAAATATGAGTCTGAAAAGACAATACAACACTGTCTAACCCAAAAGAGTGTGACAGGAGTGGTCAAATTAATTCTTGAAAGGTATTCTTTCATTGGAAATTTCGTGTTGAACAGAGTGCTGGATGAATGTACGTTTAGGCTTAAGTGGCCTAAAAGTCCGAAACAACTAGTACATTTTGGCTTGATCTGTTAATATGCCTGTGATTTCAAAGCCCATAGCAAGAGTTTAAAAGTTAAATTAGGTTCTTTTAAACTCTTGCTTGGAGGGCAGTTCAGACACCATTCCATTTTTGGGTAAAGCACTATATACAGCCACATAGGTCAGAAAAAAATGTTTAGAAAACATTGAAAGAACTACATTCCTAAGTATCCTCTGAGCCCTAAAACACAGCCATGCCGTTAAAAACTGTCTACATTGTATGGTTTATGTAACCCTAACCCTAGCTTCGGGTTTTCCTAGTTAGGGTAAAGTGGTCAAAACTTTCTCAAAGACAATTTTCTTAATATTCCACTCATCTAACTGGGAAATTTGCTTCTCTGAATCAAAATATGAGTCTGAAAAGACAATAGAACACTGTCTAACCCAAAAGAGTGTGACAGGAGTGGTCAAATTAATTCTTGAAAGGTATTCTTTCATTGGAAATTTCGTTTTGAACAGACTGCTGGATGAATGTACGTTTAGGCTTAAGTGGCCTAAAAGTCCGAAACAACTAGTACATTTTGGCTTGATCTGCTAATATGCCTGTGATTTCAAAGCCCATAGCAAGAGTTTAAAAGTTAAATCAGGTTCTTTCAAACTCTTGCTTGGAGGGCAGTTCAGACACCATTCCATTTTTGGGTAAAGCACTATATACCGCCACATAGGTCAGAAAAAAATGTTTAGAAAACATTGAAAGAACTATATTCCTAAGTATCCTTTGAGCCCTAAAACACAGCCATGCCGTTAAAAACTGTATACATTGTATGGGAATGTAACCCTAACCCTAGCTTCGGGTTTTGCTAGTTAGGGTTAAGTGGTCAAAACTTTCTCAAAGACAATTTTCTTAATATTCCACTCATTTGACTGGGAAATTTGCTTCTCTGAATCAAAATATGAGTCTGAAAAGACAATAAAACACTGTCTAACCCAAAAGAGTGTGACAGGAGTGGTCAGATTCATTCTTGAAAGGTATTCTTTCATTGGAAATTTGTGTTGAACGGAGTGCCTGATGAATGTACGTTTCGGCTTAAGTGGCCTAAAAGTCCGAAACAACTAGTACATTTTGGCTTGATCTGTTAATATGCCTGTGATTTCAAAGCCCATAGCAAGAGTTTAAACGTTAAATCAGGTTCTTTCAAACTCCTGCTTGGAGGGCAGTTCAGACACCATTCCATTTTTGGGTAAAGCACTATATACAGCCACATAGGTCAGAAAAAAATGTTTAGAAAACATTGAAAGAACTACATTCCTAAGTATCCTCTGAGCCCTAAAACACAGCCATGCCGTTAAAAACTGTCTACATTGTATGGGAATGTAACCCTAACCCTAGCTTCGGGTTTTGCTACTTAGGGTTAAGTGGTCAAAACTTTCTCAAAGACAATTTTCTTAATATTCCACTCATTTGACTGGGAAATTGGCTTCTCTGAATCAAAATATGAGTCTGAAAAGACAATACAACACTGTCTAACCCAAAAGAGTGTGACAGGAGTGGTCAAATTCATTCTTGAAAGGTATTCTTTCATTGGAAATTTCGTGTTGAACGGAGTGCTGGATGAATGTACATTTAGGCTTAAGTGGCCTAAAAGTCCGAAACAACTAGTACATTTTGGCTTGATCTGTTAATATGCCTGTGATTTCAAAGCCCATAGCAAGAGTTTAAAAGTTAAATCAGGTTCTTTCAAACTCTTGCTTGGAGGGCAGTTCAGACACCATTCCATTTTTGGGTAAAGCACTATATACAGCAACATAGGTCAGAAAAAATTTTTTAGAAAACATTGAAAAAACTATATTCCTAAGTATCCATTGAGCCCTAAAACAAACCCATGCCGTTAAAAACTGTCTACATTGTATGGGAATGTAACCCTAACCCTAGCTTCGGGTTTTGCTAGTTAGGGTTAAGTGGTCAAAACTTTCTCAAAGACAATTTTCTTAATATTCCACTCATCTGACTGGGAAATTTGCTTCTCTGAATCAAAATATGAGTCTGAAAAGACAATACAACACTGTCTAACCCAAAAGAGTGTGTCAGGAGTGGTCAAATTAATTCTTGAAAGGTATTCTTTCATTGGAAATTTGTGTTGAACGGAGTGCCTGATGAATGTACGTTTAGGCTTAAGCGGCCTAAAAGTCCGAAACAACTAGTACATTTTGGCTTGATCTGTTAATTTGCCTGTGATTTCAAAGCCCATAGCAAGAGTTTAAACGTTAAATCAGGTTCTTTCAAACTCTTGCTTGGAGGGCAGTTCAGACACCATTCCATTTTTGGGTAAAGCACTATATACAGCCACATAGGTCAGAAAAAAATGTTTAGAAAACATTGAAAGAACTATATTCCTAAGTATCCTCTGAGCCCTAAAACACAGCCATGCCGTTAAAAACTGTCTACATTTTATGGGAATGTAACTCTAACCCTAGCTTCGGGTTTTGCTACTTAGGGTTAAGTGGTCAAAACTTTCTCAAAGACAATTTTCTTAATATTCCACTCATTTGACTGGGAAATTTGCTTCTCTGAAGCAAAATAGGAGTCTGAAAAGACAATACAACACTGTCTAACCCAAATGAGTGTGACAGGAGTGGTCAAATTAATTCTTGAAAGGTATTCTTTCATTGGAAATTTCGTGTTGAATGGAGTGCTGGATGAATGTACGTTTAGGCTTAAGTGGCCTAAAAGTCCGAAACAACTAGTACATTTTGGCTTGATCTGTTAATATGCCTGTGATTTCAAAGCCCATAGCAAGAGTTTAAAAGCTAAATCAGGTTCTTTCAAACTCTTGCTTGGAGGGCAGTTCAGACACCATTCCATTTTTGGGTAAAGCACTATATACAGCCACATAGGTCAGAAAAAAATGTTTAGAAAACATTGAAAGAACTATATTCCTAAGTATCCTCTGAGCCCTAAAACACAGTCATGCCGTTTAAAACTGTCTACATTTTATGGGAATGTAACTCTAACCCTAGCTTCGGGTTTTGCTACTTAGGGTTAAGTGGTCAAAACTTTCTCAAAGACAATTTTCTTAATATTCCACTCATTTGACTGGGAAATTTGCTTCTCTGAAGCAAAATAGGAGTCTGAAAAGACAATACAACACTGTCTAACCCAAAAGAGTGTGACAGGAGTGGTCAAATTAATTCTTGAAAGGTATTCTTTCATTGGAAATTTCGTGTTGAATGGAGTGCTGGATGAATGTACGTTTAGGCTTAAGTGGCCTAAAAGTCCGAAACAACTAGTACATTTTGGCTTGATCTGTTAATATGCCTGTGATTTCAAAGCCCATAGCAAGAGTTTAAAAGCTAAATCAGGTTCTTTCAAACTCTTGCTTGGAGGGCAGTTCAGACACCATTCCATTTTTGGGTAAAGCACTATATACAGCCACATAGGTTAAAAAAAATGTTTAGAAAACATTGAAAGAACTATATTCCTAAGTATCCTTTGAGCCCTAAAACACAGCCATGCCGTTAAAAACTGTCTACATTGTATGGGAATGTAACCCTAACCCTAGCTTCGGGTTTTGCTAGTTAGGGTTAAGTGGTCAAAACTTTCTCAAAGACAATTTTCTTAATATTCCACTCATTTGACTGGGAAATTGGCTTCTCTGAATCAAAATATGAGTCTGAAAAGACAATACAACACTGTCTAACCCAAAAGAGTGTGACAGGAGTGGTCAAATTCATTCTTGAAAGGTATTCTTTCATTGGAAATTTCGTGTTGAACGGAGTGCTGGATGAATGTACGTTTAGGCTTAAGTGGCCTAAAAGTCCGAAACAACTAGTACATTTTGGCTTGATCTGTTAATATGCCTGTGATTTCAAAGCCCATAGCAAGAGTTTAAAAGTTAAATCAGGTTCTTTTAAACTCTTGCTTGGAGGGCAGTTCAGACACCATTCCATTTTTGGGTAAAGCACTATATACAGCCACATAGGTCAGAAAAAAATGTTTAGAAAACATTGAAAGAACTACATTCCTAAGTATCCTCTGAGCCCTAAAACACAGCCATGCCGTTAAAAACTGTCTACATTGTATGGTTTATGTAACCCTAACCCTAGCTTCGGGTTTTGCTAGTTAGGGTAAAGTGGTCAAAACTTTCTCAAAGACAATTTTCTTAATATTCCACTCATTTGACTGGGAAATTTGCTTCTCTGAATCAAAATATGAGTCTGAAAAGACAATACAACACTGTCTAACCCAAAAGTGTGACAGGAGTGGTCAAATTAATTCTTGAAAGGTATTCTTTCATTGGAAATTTCGTGTTGAACGGAGTGCTGGATGAATGTACGTTTAGGCTTAAGTGGCCTAAAAGTCCGAAACAACGAGTACATTTTGGCTTGATCTGTTAATATGCCTGTGATTTCAAAGCCCATAGCAAGAGTTTAAAAGTTAAATCAGGTTCTTTCAAACTCTTGCTTGGAGGGCAGTTCAGACACCATTCCATTTTTGGGTAAAACACTATATACAGCCACATAGGTCAGAAAAAAATGTTTAGAAAACATTGAAAGAACTATATTCCTAAGTATCCTCTGAGCCCTAAAACACAGCCATGCCGTTAAAAACTGTCTACATTGTATGGTTTATGTAACCCTAACCCTAGCTTCGGGTTTTGCTAGTTAGGGTTAAGTGGTCAAAACTTTCTCAAAGACAATTTTCTTAATATTCCACTCATTTGACTGGGAAATTTGCTTCTCTGAATCAAAATATGAGTCTGAAAACACAATACAACACTGTCTAACCCAAAAGAGTGTGACAGGAGTGGTCAAATTAATTCTTGAAAGGTATTCTTTCATTGGAAATTTCGTGTTGAACGGAGTGCTGGATGAATGTACGTTTAGGCTTAAGTGGCCTAAAAGTCCGAAACTACTAGTACATTTTGGCTTGATCTGCTAATATGCCTGTGATTTCAAAACCCATAGCAAGAGTTTAAAAGTTAAATCAGGTTCTTTCAAACTCTTGCTTGGAGGGCAGTTCAAACACCATTCCATTTTTGGGTAAAGCACTATATACCGCCACATAGGTCAGAAAAAAATGTTTAGAAAACATTGAAAGAACTATATTCCTAAGTATCCTTTGAGCCCTAAAACACAGCCATGCCGTTAAAAACTGTCTACATTGTATGGGAATGTAACCCTAACCCTAGCTTCGGTTTTGCTAGTTAGGGTTAAGTGGTCAAAACTTTCTCAAAGACAATTTTCTTAATATTTCACTCATCTAACTGGGAAATTTGCTTCTCTGAATCAAAATATGAGTCTGAAAAGACAATAGAACACTGTCTAACCCAAAAGAGTGTGACAGGAGTGGTCAAATTAATTCTTGAAAGGTATTCTTTCATTGGAAATTTCGTTTTGAACAGACTGCTGGATGAATGTACGTTTAGGCTTAAGTGGCCTAAAAGTCCGAAACAACTAGTACATTTTGGCTTGATCTGCTAATATGCCTGTGATTTCAAAGCCCATAGCAAGAGTTTAAAAGTTAAATCAGGTTCTTTCAAACTCTTGCTTGGAGGGCAGTTCAGACACCATTCCATTTTTGGGTAAAGCACTATATACAACCACATAGGTCAGAAAAAAATGTTTAGAAAACATTGAAAGAACTATATTCCTAAGTATCCTCTGAGCCCTAAAACACAGCCATGCCGTTAAAAACTGTCTACATTGTATGGGAATGTAACCCTAACCCTAGCTTCGGGTTTTGCTAGTTAGGGTTAAGTGGTCAAAACTTTCTCAAAGACAATTTTCTTAATATTCCACTCATTTGACTGGGAAATTTGCTTCTCTGAATCAAAATATGAGTCTGAAAAGACAATACAACACTGTCTAACCCAAAAGAGTGTGACAGGAGTGGTCAAATTAATTCTTGAAAGGTATTCTTTCATTGGAAATTTCGTGTTGAACAGAGTGCTGGATGAATGTACGTTTAGGCTTAAGTGGCCTAAAAGTCCGAAACAACTAGTACATTTTGGCTTGATCTTTTAATATGCCTGTGATTTCAAAGCCCATAGCAAGAGTTTAAAAGTTAAATCAGGTTCTTTCAAACTCTTGCTTGGAGGGCAGTTCAGACACCATTCCATTTTTGGGTAAAGCACTATATACAGCCACATAGGTTAAAAAAAATGTTTAGAAAACATTGAAAGAACTATATTCCTAAGTATACTTTGAGCCCTAAAACACAGCCATGCCGTTAAAAACTGTCTACATTGTACGGGAATGTAACCCTAACCCTAGCTTCGGGTTTTGCTAGTTATGGTTAAGTGGTCAAAACTTTCTCAAAGACAATTTTCTTAATATTCCACTCATTTGACTGGGAAATTGGCTTCTCTGAATCAAAATATGAGTCTGAAAAGACAATACAACACTGTCTAACCCAAAAGAGTGTGACAGGAGTGGTCAAATTCATTCTTGAAAGGTATTCTTTCATTGGAAATTTCGTGTTGAACGGAGTGCTGGATGAATGTACGTTTAGGCTTAAGTGGCCTAAAAGTCCGAAACAACTAGTACATTTTGGCTTGATCTGTTAATATGCCTGTGATTTCAAAGCCCATAGCAAGAGTTTAAAAGTTAAATTAGGTTCTTTTAAACTCTTGCTTGGAGGGCAGTTCAGACACCATTCCATTTTTGGGTAAAGCACTATATACAGCCACATAGGTCAGAAAAAAATGTTTAGAAAACATTGAAAGAACTACATTCCTAAGTATCCTCTGAGCCCTAAAACACAGCCATGCCGTTAAAAACTGTCTACATTGTATGGTTTATGTAACCCTAACCCTAGCTTCGGGTTTTGCTAGTTAGGGTAAAGTGGTCAAAACTTTCTCAAAGACAATTTTCTTAATATTCCACTCATTTGACTGGGAAATTTGCTTCTCTGAATCAAAATATGAGTCTGAAAAGACAATACAACACTGTCTAACCCAAAAGTGTGACAGGAGTGGTCAAATTAATTCTTGAAAGGTATTCTTTCATTGGAAATTTCGTGTTGAACGGAGTGCTGGATGAATGTACGTTTAGGCTTAAGTGGCCTAAAAGTCCGAAACAACGAGTACATTTTGGCTTGATCTGTTAATATGCCTGTGATTTCAAAGCCCATAGCAAGAGTTTAAAAGTTAAATCAGGTTCTTTCAAACTCTTGCTTGGAGGGCAGTTCAGACACCATTCCATTTTTGGGTAAAACACTATATACAGCCACATAGGTCAGAAAAAAATGTTTAGAAAACATTGAAAGAACTATATTCCTAAGTATCCTCTGAGCCCTAAAACACAGCCATGCCGTTAAAAACTGTCTACATTGTATGGTTTATGTAACCCTAACCCTAGCTTCGGGTTTTGCTAGTTAGGGTTAAGTGGTCAAAACTTTCTCAAAGACAATTTTCTTAATATTCCACTCATTTGACTGGGAAATTTGCTTCTCTGAATCAAAATATGAGTCTGAAAACACAATACAACACTGTCTAACCCAAAAGAGTGTGACAGGAGTGGTCAAATTAATTCTTGAAAGGTATTCTTTCATTGGAAATTTCGTGTTGAACGGAGTGCTGGATGAATGTACGTTTAGGCTTAAGTGGCCTAAAAGTCCGAAACTACTAGTACATTTTGGCTTGATCTGCTAATATGCCTGTGATTTCAAAACCCATAGCAAGAGTTTAAAAGTTAAATCAGGTTCTTTCAAACTCTTGCTTGGAGGGCAGTTCAAACACCATTCCATTTTTGGGTAAAGCACTATATACCGCCACATAGGTCAGAAAAAAATGTTTAGAAAACATTGAAAGAACTATATTCCTAAGTATCCTTTGAGCCCTAAAACACAGCCATGCCGTTAAAAACTGTCTACATTGTATGGGAATGTAACCCTAACCCTAGCTTCGGTTTTGCTAGTTAGGGTTAAGTGGTCAAAACTTTCTCAAAGACAATTTTCTTAATATTTCACTCATCTAACTGGGAAATTTGCTTCTCTGAATCAAAATATGAGTCTGAAAAGACAATAGAACACTGTCTAACCCAAAAGAGTGTGACAGGAGTGGTCAAATTAATTCTTGAAAGGTATTCTTTCATTGGAAATTTCGTTTTGAACAGACTGCTGGATGAATGTACGTTTAGGCTTAAGTGGCCTAAAAGTCCGAAACAACTAGTACATTTTGGCTTGATCTGCTAATATGCCTGTGATTTCAAAGCCCATAGCAAGAGTTTAAAAGTTAAATCAGGTTCTTTCAAACTCTTGCTTGGAGGGCAGTTCAGACACCATTCCATTTTTGGGTAAAGCACTATATACAACCACATAGGTCAGAAAAAAATGTTTAGAAAACATTGAAAGAACTATATTCCTAAGTATCCTCTGAGCCCTAAAACACAGCCATGCCGTTAAAAACTGTCTACATTGTATGGGAATGTAACCCTAACCCTAGCTTCGGGTTTTGCTAGTTAGGGTTAAGTGGTCAAAACTTTCTCAAAGACAATTTTCTTAATATTCCACTCATTTGACTGGGAAATTTGCTTCTCTGAAGCAAAATAGGAGTCTGAAAAGACAATACAACACTGTCTAACCCAAAAGAGTGTGACAGGAGTGGTCAAATTAATTCTTGAAAGGTATTCTTTCATTGGAAATTTCGTGTTGAATGGAGTGCTGGATGAATGTACGTTTAGGCTTAAGTGGCCTAAAAGTCCGAAACAACTAGTACATTTTGGCTTGATCTGTTAATATGCCTGTGATTTCAAAGCCCATAGCAAGAGTTTAAAAGCTAAATCAGGTTCTTTCAAACTCTTGCTTGGAGGGCAGTTCAGACACCATTCCATTTTTGGGTAAAGCACTATATACAGCCACATAGGTCAGAAAAAAATGTTTAGAAAACATTGAAAGAACTATATTCCTAAGTATCCCTTCAGCCCTAAAACACAGCCATGCTGTTAAAAACTGTCTACATTGTATGGGAATGTAACCCTAACCCTAGCTTCGGGTTTTGCTTTTTAGGGTTAAGTGGTCAAAACTTTCTCAAAGACAATTTTCTTAATATTCCACTCATTTGACTGGGAAATTTGCTTCTCTGAATCAAAATATGAGTCTGAAAAGACAATACAACACTGTCTAACCCAAAAGAGTGTGACAGGAGTGGTCAAATTAATTCTTGAAAGGTATTCTTTCATTGGAAATTTCGTGTTGAACAGAGTGCTGGATGAATGTACGTTTAGGCTTAAGTGGCCTAAAAGTCCGAAACAACTAGTACATTTTGGCTTGATCTTTTAATATGCCTGTGATTTCAAAGCCCATAGCAAGAGTTTAAAAGTTAAATCAGGTTCTTTCAAACTCTTGCTTGGAGGGCAGTTCAGACACCATTCCATTTTTGGGTAAAGCACTATATACAGCCACATAGGTTAAAAAAAATGTTTAGAAAACATTGAAAGAACTATATTCCTAAGTATACTTTGAGCCCTAAAACACAGCCATGCCGTTAAAAACTGTCTACATTGTACGGGAATGTAACCCTAACCCTAGCTTCGGGTTTTGCTAGTTATGGTTAAGTGGTCAAAACTTTCTCAAAGACAATTTTCTTAATATTCCACTCATTTGACTGGGAAATTGGCTTCTCTGAATCAAAATATGAGTCTGAAAAGACAATACAACACTGTCTAACCCAAAAGAGTGTGACAGGAGTGGTCAAATTCATTCTTGAAAGGTATTCTTTCATTGGAAATTTCGTGTTGAACGGAGTGCTGGATGAATGTACGTTTAGGCTTAAGTGGCCTAAAAGTCCGAAACAACTAGTACATTTTGGCTTGATCTGTTAATATGCCTGTGATTTCAAAGCCCATAGCAAGAGTTTAAAAGTTAAATTAGGTTCTTTTAAACTCTTGCTTGGAGGGCAGTTCAGACACCATTCCATTTTTGGGTAAAGCACTATATACAGCCACATAGGTCAGAAAAAAATGTTTAGAAAACATTGAAAGAACTACATTCCTAAGTATCCTCTGAGCCCTAAAACACAGCCATGCCGTTAAAAACTGTCTACATTGTATGGTTTATGTAACCCTAACCCTAGCTTCGGGTTTTCCTAGTTAGGGTAAAGTGGTCAAAACTTTCTCAAAGACAATTTTCTTAATATTCCACTCATCTAACTGGGAAATTTGCTTCTCTGAATCAAAATATGAGTCTGAAAAGACAATAGAACACTGTCTAACCCAAAAGAGTGTGACAGGAGTGGTCAAATTAATTCTTGAAAGGTATTCTTTCATTGGAAATTTCGTTTTGAACAGACTGCTGGATGAATGTACGTTTAGGCTTAAGTGGCCTAAAAGTCCGAAACAACTAGTACATTTTGGCTTGATCTGCTAATATGCCTGTGATTTCAAAGCCCATAGCAAGAGTTTAAAAGTTAAATCAGGTTCTTTCAAACTCTTGCTTGGAGGGCAGTTCAGACACCATTCCATTTTTGGGTAAAGCACTATATACCGCCACATAGGTCAGAAAAAAATGTTTAGAAAACATTGAAAGAACTATATTCCTAAGTATCCTTTGAGCCCTAAAACACAGCCATGCCGTTAAAAACTGTATACATTGTATGGGAATGTAACCCTAACCCTAGCTTCGGGTTTTGCTAGTTAGGGTTAAGTGGTCAAAACTTTCTCAAAGACAATTTTCTTAATATTCCACTCATTTGACTGGGAAATTTGCTTCTCTGAATCAAAATATGAGTCTGAAAAGACAATAAAACACTGTCTAACCCAAAAGAGTGTGACAGGAGTGGTCAGATTCATTCTTGAAAGGTATTCTTTCATTGGAAATTTGTGTTGAACGGAGTGCCTGATGAATGTACGTTTCGGCTTAAGTGGCCTAAAAGTCCGAAACAACTAGTACATTTTGGCTTGATCTGTTAATATGCCTGTGATTTCAAAGCCCATAGCAAGAGTTTAAACGTTAAATCAGGTTCTTTCAAACTCCTGCTTGGAGGGCAGTTCAGACACCATTCCATTTTTGGGTAAAGCACTATATACAGCCACATAGGTCAGAAAAAAATGTTTAGAAAACATTGAAAGAACTACATTCCTAAGTATCCTCTGAGCCCTAAAACACAGCCATGCCGTTAAAAACTGTCTACATTGTATGGGAATGTAACCCTAACCCTAGCTTCGGGTTTTGCTACTTAGGGTTAAGTGGTCAAAACTTTCTCAAAGACAATTTTCTTAATATTCCACTCATTTGACTGGGAAATTGGCTTCTCTGAATCAAAATATGAGTCTGAAAAGACAATACAACACTGTCTAACCCAAAAGAGTGTGACAGGAGTGGTCAAATTCATTCTTGAAAGGTATTCTTTCATTGGAAATTTCGTGTTGAACGGAGTGCTGGATGAATGTACGTTTAGGCTTAAGTGGCCTAAAAGTCCGAAACAACTAGTACATTTTGGCTTGATCTGTTAAAATGCCTGTGATTTCAAAGCCCATAGCAAGAGTTTAAAAGTTAAATCAGGTTCTTTCAAACTCTTGCTTGGAGGGCAGTTCAGACACCATTCCATTTTTGGGTAAAGCACTATATACAGCAACATAGGTCAGAAAAAATTTTTTAGAAAACATTGAAAAAACTATATTCCTAAGTATCCATTGAGAACTAAAACAAACCCATGCCGTTAAAAACTGTCTACATTGTATGGGAATGTAACCCTAACCCTAGCTTCGGGTTTTGCTAGTTAGGGTTAAGTGGTCAAAACTTTCTCAAAGACAATTTTCTTAATATTCCACTCATCTGACTGGGAAATTTGCTTCTCTGAATCAAAATATGAGTCTGAAAAGACAATACAACACTGTCTAACCCAAAAGAGTGTGTCAGGAGTGGTCAAATTAATTCTTGAAAGGTATTCTTTCATTGGAAATTTCGTGTTGAACGGAGTGCTGGATGAATGTACATTTAGGCTTAAGTGGCCTAAAAGTCCGAAACAACTAGTACATTTTGGCTTGATCTGTTAATATGCCTGTGATTTCAAAGCCCATAGCAAGAGTTTAAAAGTTAAATCAGGTTCTTTCAAACTCTTGCTTGGAGGGCAGTTCAGACACCATTCCATTTTTGGGTAAAGCACTATATACAACCACATAGGTCAGAAAAAAATGTTTAGAAAACATTGAAAGAACTATATTCCTAAGTATCCTCTGAGCCCTAAAACACAGCCATGCCGTTAAAAACTGTCTACATTGTATGGGAATGTAACCCTAACCCTAGCTTCGGGTCTTGCTAGTTAGGGTTAAGTGGTCAAAACTTTCTCAAAGACAATTTTCTTAATATTCCACTCATTTGACTGGGAAATTTGCTTCTCTGAATCAAAATATGAGTCTGAAAAGACAATACAACACTGTCTAACCCAAAAGAGTGTGACAGGAGTGGTCAAATTAATTCTTGAAAGGTATTCTTTCATTGGAAATTTCGTGTTGAACAGAGTGCTGGATGAATGTACGTTTAGGCGTAAGTGGCCTAAAAGTCCGAAACAACTAGTACATTTTGGCTTGATCTTTTAATATGCCTGTGATTTCAAAGCCCATAGCAAGAGTTTAAAAGTTAAATCAGGTTCTTTCAAACTCTTGCTTGGAGGGCAGTTCAGACACCATTCCATTTTTGGGTAAAGCACTATATACAGCCACATAGGTTAAAAAAAATGTTTAGAAAACATTGAAAGAACTATATTCCTAAGTATCCTTTGAGCCCTAAAACACAGCCATGCCGTTAAAAACTGTCTACATTGTATGGGAATGTAACCCTAACCCTAGCTTCGGGTTTTGCTAGTTATGGTTAAGTGGTCAAAACTTTCTCAAAGACAATTTTCTTAATATTCCACTCATTTGACTGGGAAATTGGCTTCTCTGAATCAAAATATGAGTCTGAAAAGACAATACAACACTGTCTAACCCAAAAGAGTGTGACAGGAGTGGTCAAATTCATTCTTGAAAGGTATTCTTTCATTGGAAATTTCGTGTTGAACGGAGTGCTGGATGAATGTACGTTAAGGCTTAAGTGGCCTAAAAGTCCGAAACAACTAGTACATTTTGGCTTGATCTGTTAATATGCCTGTGATTTCAAAGCCCATAGCAAGAGTTTAAAAGTTAAATCAGGTTCTTTTAAACTCTTGCTTGGAGGGCAGTTCAGACACCATTCCATTTTTGGGTAAAGCACTATATACAGCCACATAGGTCAGAAAAAAATGTTTAGAAAACATTGAAAGAACTACATTCCTAAGTATCCTCTGAGCCCTAAAACACAGCCATGCCGTTAAAAACTGTCTACATTGTATGGGAATGTAACCCTAACCCTAGCTTCGGGTTTTGCTACTTAGGGTTAAGTGGTCAAAACTTTCTCAAAGACAATTTTCTTAATATTCCACTCATCTGACTGGGAAATTTGCTTCTCTGAAGCAAAATATGAGTCTGAAAAGACAATACAACACTGTCTAACCCAAAAGAGTGTGACAGGAGTGGTCAGATTCATTCTTGAAAGGTATTCTTTCATTGGAAATTTCGTGTTGAACAGAGTGCTGGATGAATGTACGTTTAGGCTTAAGTGGCCTAAAAGTCCGAAACAACTAGTACATTTTGGCTTGATCTGTTAATATGCCTGTGATTTCAAAGCCCATAGCAAGAGTTTAAAAGTTAAATCAGGTTCTTTCAAACTCTTGCTTGGAGGGCAGTTCAGACACCATTCCATTTTTGGGTAAAGCACTATATACAGCCACATAGGTCAGAAAAATTTTTTTAGAAAACATTGAAAGAACTATATTCCTAAGTATCCTCTGAGCCCTAAAACACAGCCATGCCGTTAAAAACTGTCTACATTGTATGGTTTATGTAACCCTAACCCTAGCTTCGGGTTTTGCTAGTTAGGGTTAAGTGGTCAAAACTTTTTCAAAGACAATTTTCTTAATATTCCACTCATTTGACTGGGAAATTTGCTTCTCTGAAGCAAAATATGAGTCTGAAAAGACAATACAACACTGTCTAACCAAAAAGAGTGTGACAGGAGTGGTTAAATTAATTCTTGAAAGGTATTCTTTCATTGGAAATTTCGTGTTGAACAGACTGCCTGATGAATATACGTTTAGACTTAAGTGGCCTAAAAGTCCGAAACAATGAGTACATTTTGGCTTGATCTGCTAATATGCCTTTGATTTCAAAGCCCATAGCAAGAGTTTAAAAGTTAAATCAGGTTCTTTCAAACTCTTGCTTGGAGGGCAGTTCAAACACCATTCCATTTTTGGGTAAAGCACTATATACAGCCACATAGGTCAGAAAAAAATGTTTAGAAAACATTGAAAGAACTATATTCCTAAGTATCCTCTGAGCCTTAAAACACAGCCATGCCGTTAAAAACTGTCTACATTGTATGGGAATGTAACCCTAACCCTAGCTTCGGGTTTTGCTAGTTAGGGTTAAGTGGTCAAAACTTTCTCAAAGACAATTTTCTTAATATTCCACTCATTTGACTGGGAAATTTACTTCTCTGAATCAAAATATAAGTCTGAAAAGACAATACAACACTGTCTAACCCAAAAGAGTGTGACAGGAGTGGTCAAATTAATTCTTGAAAGGTATTCTTTCATTGGAAATTTCGTGTTGAACAGAGTGCTGGATGAATGTACGTTTAGGCTTAAGTGGCCTAAAAGTCCGAAACAACTAGTACATTTTGGCTTGATCTGCTAATATGCCTGTGATTTCAAAGCCCATAGCAAGAGTTTAAACGTTAAATCAGGTTCTTTCAAACTCTTGCTTGGTGGGCAGTTCAGACACCATTCCATTTTTGGGTAAAGCACTATATACAGCCACATAGGTCAGAAAAAAATGTTTAGAAAACATTGAAAGAACTATATTCCTAAGTATCCTCTGAGCCCTAAAACACAGCCATGCCGTTAAAAACTGTCTACATTGTTTGGGAATGTAACCCTAACCCTAGCTTCGGGTTTTGCTAGTTAGGGTTTAGTGGTCAAAACTTTCTCAAAGACAATTTTCTTAATATTCCACTCATTTGACTGGGAAATTTGCTTCTCTGAATCAAAATATGAGTCTGAAAAGACAATACAACACTGTCTAACCCAAAAGAGTGTGTTAGGAGTGGTCAAATTAATTCTTGAAAGGTATTCTTTCATTGGAAATTTCGTGTTGAACGGAGTGCTGGATGAATGTACGTTTAGGCTTAAGTGGCCTAAAAGTCCGAAACAACGAGTACATTTTGGCTTGATCTGTTAATATGCCTGTGATTTCAAAGCCCATAGCAAGAGTTTATAAGTTAAATCAGGTTCTTTCAAACTCTTGCTTGGAGGGCAGTTCAGACACCATTCCATTTTTGGGTAAAGCACTATATACCGCCAAATAGGTCAGAAAAAAATGTTTAGAAAACATTGAAAGAACTATATTCCTAAGTATCCTTTCAGCCCTAAAACACAGCCATGCCGTTAAAAACTGTCTACATTGTAAGGGAATGTAACCCTAACCCTAGCTTCGGGTTTTGCTAGTTAGGGTTAAGTGGTCAAAACTTTCTCAAAGACAATTTTCTTAATATTCCACTCATTTGACTGGGAAATTTGCTTCTCTGAAGCAAAATATGAGTCTGAAAAGACAATACAACACTGTCTAACCCAAAAGAGTGTGACAGGAGTGGTTAAATTAATTCTTGAAAGGTATTCTTTCATTGGAAATTTCGTGTTGAACAGACTGCTGGATGAATGTACGTTTAGGCTTAAGTGGCCTAAAAGTCCGAAACAACGAGTACATTTTGGCTTGATCTGCTAATATGCCTGTGATTTCAAAACCCATAGCAAGAGTTTAAAAGTTAAATCAGGTTCTTTCAAACTCTTGCTTGGAGGGCAGTTCAAACACCATTCCATTTTTGGGTAAAGCACTATATACCGCCACATAGGTCAGAAAAAAATGTTTAGAAAACATTGAAAGAACTATATTCCTAAGTATCCTCTGAGCCCTAAAACACAGCCATGCCGTTAAAAACTGTCTACGTTGTATGGGAATGTAACCCTAACCCTAGCTTCGGGTTTTGCTAGTTAGGGTTAAGTGGTCAAAACTTTCTCAAAGACAATTTTCTTAATATTCCACTCATCTGACTTCGAAATTTGCTTCTCTGAATCAAAATATGAGTCTGAAAAGACAATACAACACTGTCTAACCCAAAAGAGTGTGACAGGAGTGGTCAAATTAATTCTTGAAAGGTATTCTTTCATTGGAAATTTGTGTTGAACGGAGTGCCTGATGAATGTACGTTTAGGCTTAAGTGGCCTAAAAGTCCGAAACAACGAGTACATTTTGGCTTGATCTGTTAATATGCCTGTGATTTCAAAGCCCATAGCAAGAGTTTATAAGTTAAATCAGGTTCTTTCAAACTCTTGCTTGGAGGGCAGTTCAGACACCATTCCATTTTTGGGTAAAGCACTATATACCGCCAAATAGGTCAGAAAAAAATGTTTAGAAAACATTGAAAGAACTATATTCCTAAGTATCCTTTCAGCCCTAAAACACAGCCATGCCGTTAAAAACTGTCTACATTGTAAGGGAATGTAACCCTAACCCTAGCTTCGGGTTTTGCTAGTTAGGGTTAAGTGGTCAAAACTTTCTCAAAGACAATTTTCTTAATATTCCACTCATTTGACTGGGAAATTTGCTTCTCTGAAGCAAAATATGAGTCTGAAAAGACAATACAACACTGTCTAACCCAAAAGAGTGTGACAGGAGTGGTTAAATTAATTCTTGAAAGGTATTCTTTCATTGGAAATTTCGTGTTGAACAGACTGCTGGATGAATGTACGTTTAGGCTTAAGTGGCCTAAAAGTCCGAAACAACGAGTACATTTTGGCTTGATCTGCTAATATGCCTGTGATTTCAAAACCCATAGCAAGAGTTTAAAAGTTAAATCAGGTTCTTTCAAACTCTTGCTTGGAGGGCAGTTCAAACACCATTCCATTTTTGGGTAAAGCACTATATACCGCCACATAGGTCAGAAAAAAATGTTTAGAAAACATTGAAAGAACTATATTCCTAAGTATCCTCTGAGCCCTAAAACACAGCCATGCCGTTAAAAACTGTCTACGTTGTATGGGAATGTAACCCTAACCCTAGCTTCGGGTTTTGCTAGTTAGGGTTAAGTGGTCAAAACTTTCTCAAAGACAATTTTCTTAATATTCCACTCATCTGACTTCGAAATTTGCTTCTCTGAATCAAAATATGAGTCTGAAAAGACAATACAACACTGTCTAACCCAAAAGAGTGTGACAGGAGTGGTCAAATTAATTCTTGAAAGGTATTCTTTCATTGGAAATTTGTGTTGAACGGAGTGCCTGATGAATGTACGTTTAGGCTTAAGTGGCCTAAAAGTCCGAAACAACTAGTACATTTTGGCTTGATCTGTTAATATGCCTGTGATTTCAAAGCCCATAGCAAGAGTTTAAACGTTAAATCAGGTTCTTTCAAACTCTTGCTTGGAGGGCAGTTCAGACACCATTCCATTTTTGGGTAAAGCACTATATACAGCCACATAGGTCAGAAAAAAATGTTTAGAAAACATTGAAAGAACTATATTCCTAAGTATCCTCTGAGCCCTAAAACACAGCAATGCCGTTAAAAACTGTCTACATTGTATGGGAATGTAACCCTAACCCTAGCTTCGGGTTTTGCTACTTAGGGTTAAGTGGTCAAAACTTTCTCAAAGACAATTTTCTTAATATTCCACTCATTTGACTGGGAAATTTGCTTCTCTGAAGCAAAATATGAGTCTGAAAAGACAATACAACACTGTCTAACCCAAAAGAGTGTGACAGGAGTGGTCAAATTAATTCTTGAAAGGTATTCTTTCATTGGAAATTTCGTGTTGAACAGAGTGCTGGATGAATGTACGTTTAGGCTTAAGTGGCCTAAAAGTCCGAAACAACTAGTACATTTTGGCTTGATCTGCTAATATGCCTGTGATTTCAAAGCCCATAGCAAGAGTTTAAAAGTTAAATCAGGTTCTTTCAAACTCTTGCTTGGTGGGCAGTTCAGACACCATTCCATTTTTGGGTAAAGCACTATATACAGCCACATAGGTCAGAAAAAAATGTTTAGAAAACATTGAAAGAACTATATTCCTAAGTATCCTCTGAGCCCTAAAACACAGCCATGCCGTTAAAAACTGTCTACATTGTATGGGAATGTAACCCTAACCCTAGCTTCGGGTTTTGCTAGTTAGGGTTAAGTGGTCAAAACTTTCTCAAAGACAATTTTCTTAATATTCCACTCATCTGACTTTGAAATTTGCTTCTCTGAATCAAAATATGAGTCTGAAAAGACAATACAACACTGTCTAACACAAAAGAGTGTGACAGGAGTGGTTAAATTAATTCTTGAAAGGTATTCTTTCATTGGAAATTTCGTGTTGAACAGACTGCTGGATGAATGTACGTTTAGGCTTAAGTGGCCTAAAAGTCCGAAACAACGAGTACATTTTGGCTTGATCTGCTAATATGCCTGTGATTTCAAAGCCCATAGCAAGAGTTAAAAAGTTAAATCAGGTTCTTTCAAACTCTTGCTTGGAGGGCAGTTCAAACACCATTCCATTTTTGGGTAAAGCACTATATACAGCCACATAGGTCAGAAAAAAATGTTTAGAAAACATTGAAAGAACTATATTCCTAAGTATCCTCTGAGCCCTAAAACACAGCCATGCCGTTAAAAACTGTCTACATTGTATGGGAATGTAACCCTAACCCTAGCTTCGGGTTTTGCTACTTAGGGTTAAGTGGTCAAAACTTTCTCAAAGACAATTTTCTTAATATTCCACTCATTTGACTGGGAAATTTGCTTCTCTGAAGCAAAATATGAGTCTGAAAAGACAATACAACACTGTCTAACCTAAAAGAGTGTGACAGGAGTGGTCAAATTAATTCTTGAAAGGTATTCTTTCATTGGAAATTTCGTGTTGAACAGAGTGCTGGATGAATGTACGTTTAGGCTTAAGTGGCCTAAAAGTCCGAAACAACTAGTACATTTTGGCTTGATCTGTTAATATGCCTGTGATTTCAAAGCCCATAGCAAGAGTTTAAAAGTTAAATCAGGTTCTTTCAAACTCTTGCTTGGAGGGCAGTTCAGACACCATTCCATTTTTGGGTAAAGCACTATATACAGCCACATAGGTCAGAAAAAAATGTTTAGAAAACATTGAAAGAACTATATTCCTAAGTATCCTCTGAGCCCTAAAACACAGCCATGCCGTTAAAAACTGTCTACATTGTATGGTTTATGTAACCCTAACCCTAGCTTCGGGTTTTGCTAGTTAGGGTTAAGTGGTCAAAACTTTTTCAAAGACAATTTTCTTAATATTCCACTCATTTGACTGGGAAATTTGCTTCTCTGAAGCAAAATATGAGTCTGAAAAGACAATACAACACTGTCTAACCAAAAAGAGTGTGACAGGAGTGGTTAAATTAATTCTTGAAAGGTATTCTTTCATTGGAAATTTCGTGTTGAACAGACTGCTGGATGAATATACGTTTAGACTTAAGTGGCCTAAAAGTCCGAAACAATGAGTACATTTTGGCTTGATCTGCTAATATGCCTGTGATTTCAAAGCCCATAGCAAGAGTTTAAAAGTTAAATCAGGTTCTTTCAAACTCTTGCTTGGAGGGCAGTTCAAACACCATTCCATTTTTGGGTAAAGCACTATATACAGCCACATAGGTCAGAAAAAAATGTTTAGAAAACATTGAAAGAACTATATTCCTAAGTATCCTCTGAGCCTTAAAACACAGCCATGCCGTTAAAAACTGTCTACATTGTATGGGAATGTAACCCTAACCCTAGCTTCGGGTTTTGCTAGTTAGGGTTAAGTGGTCAAAACTTTCTCAAAGACAATTTTCTTAATATTCCACTCATTTGACTGGGAAATTTACTTCTCTGAATCAAAATATAAGTCTGAAAAGACAATACAACACTGTCTAACCCAAAAGAGTGTGACAGGAGTGGTCAAATTAATTCTTGAAAGGTATTCTTTCATTGGAAATTTCGTGTTGAACAGAGTGCTGGATGAATGTACGTTTAGGCTTAAGTGGCCTAAAAGTCCGAAACAACTAGTACATTTTGGCTTGATCTGTTAATATGCCTGTGATTTCAAAGCCCATAGCAAGAGTTTAAACGTTAAATCAGGTTCTTTCAAACTCTTGCTTGGTGGGCAGTTCAGACACCATTCCATTTTGGGGTAAAGCACTATATACAGCCACATAGGTCAGAAAAAAATGTTTAGAAAACATTGAAAGAACTATATTCCTAAGTATCCTCTGAGCCCTAAAACACAGCCATGCCGTTAAAAACTGTCTACATTGTATGGGAATGTAACCCTAACCCTAGCTTCGGGTTTTGCTAGTTAGGGTTTAGTGGTCAAAACTTTCTCAAAGACAATTTTCTTAATATTCCACTCATTTGACTGGGAAATTTGCTTCTCTGAATCAAAATATGAGTCTGAAAAGACAATACAACACTGTCTAACCCAAAAGAGTGTGTTAGGAGTGGTCAAATTAATTCTTGAAAGGTATTCTTTCATTGGAAATTTCGTGTTGAACGGAGTGCTGGATGAATGTACGTTTAGGCTTAAGTGGCCTAAAAGTCCGAAACAACGAGTACATTTTGGCTTGATCTGTTAATATGCCTGTGATTTCAAAGCCCATAGCAAGAGTTTATAAGTTAAATCAGGTTCTTTCAAACTCTTGCTTGGAGGGCAGTTCAGACACCATTCCATTTTTGGGTAAAGCACTATATACCGCCAAATAGGTCAGAAAAAAATGTTTAGAAAACATTGAAAG
The DNA here is from genome assembly GCF_040954835.1 of Lepisosteus oculatus. Lineage (NCBI taxonomy): Eukaryota > Metazoa > Chordata > Actinopteri > Semionotiformes > Lepisosteidae > Lepisosteus > Lepisosteus oculatus. The sequence goes on from NC_090705.1 coordinate 20,991,173, forward strand.
AACTATATTCCTAAGTATCCTTTCAGCCCTAAAACACAGCCATGCCGTTAAAAACTGTCTACATTGTAAGGGAATGTAACCCTAACCCTAGCTTCGGGTTTTGCTAGTTAGGGTTAAGTGGTCAAAACTTTCTCAAAGACAATTTTCTTAATATTCCACTCATTTGACTGGGAAATTTGCTTCTCTGAAGCAAAATATGAGTCTGAAAAGACAATACAACACTGTCTAACCCAAAAGAGTGTGACAGGAGTGGTTAAATTAATTCTTGAAAGGTATTCTTTCATTGGAAATTTCGTGTTGAACAGACTGCTGGATGAATGTACGTTTAGGCTTAAGTGGCCTAAAAGTCCGAAACAACGAGTACATTTTGGCTTGATCTGCTAATATGCCTGTGATTTCAAAACCCATAGCAAGAGTTTAAAAGTTAAATCAGGTTCTTTCAAACTCTTGCTTGGAGGGCAGTTCAAACACCATTCCATTTTTGGGTAAAGCACTATATACCGCCACATAGGTCAGAAAAAAATGTTTAGAAAACATTGAAAGAACTATATTCCTAAGTATCCTCTGAGCCCTAAAACACAGCCATGCCGTTAAAAACTGTCTACGTTGTATGGGAATGTAACCCTAACCCTAGCTTCGGGTTTTGCTAGTTAGGGTTAAGTGGTCAAAACTTTCTCAAAGACAATTTTCTTAATATTCCACTCATCTGACTTCGAAATTTGCTTCTCTGAATCAAAATATGAGTCTGAAAAGACAATACAACACTGTCTAACCCAAAAGAGTGTGACAGGAGTGGTCAAATTAATTCTTGAAAGGTATTCTTTCATTGGAAATTTGTGTTGAACGGAGTGCCTGATGAATGTACGTTTAGGCTTAAGTGGCCTAAAAGTCCGAAACAACTAGTACATTTTGGCTTGATCTGTTAATATGCCTGTGATTTCAAAGCCCATAGCAAGAGTTTAAACGTTAAATCAGGTTCTTTCAAACTCTTGCTTGGAGGGCAGTTCAGACACCATTCCATTTTTGGGTAAAGCACTATATACAGCCACATAGGTCAGAAAAAAATGTTTAGAAAACATTGAAAGAACTATATTCCTAAGTATCCTCTGAGCCCTAAAACACAGCCATGCCGTTAAAAACTGTCTACATTGTATGGGAATGTAACCCTAACCCTAGCTTCGGGTTTTGCTACTTAGGGTTAAGTGGTCAAAACTTTCTCAAAGACAATTTTCTTAATATTCCACTCATTTGACTGGGAAATTTGCTTCTCTGAAGCAAAATATGAGTCTGAAAAGACAATACAACACTGTCTAACCCAAAAGAGTGTGACAGGAGTGGTCAAATTAATTCTTGAAAGGTATTCTTTCATTGGAAATTTCGTGTTGAACAGACTGCTGGATGAATATACGTTTAGACTTAAGTGGCCTAAAAGTCCGAAACAATGAGTACATTTTGGCTTGATCTGCTAATATGCCTGTGATTTCAAAGCCCATAGCAAGAGTTTAAAAGTTAAATCAGGTTCTTTCAAACTCTTGCTTGGAGGGCAGTTCAAACACCATTCCATTTTTGGGTAAAGCACTATATACAGCCACATAGGTCAGAAAAAAATGTTTAGAAAACATTGAAAGAACTATATTCCTAAGTATCCTCTGAGCCTTAAAACACAGCCATGCCGTTAAAAACTGTCTACATTGTATGGGAATGTAACCCTAACCCTAGCTTCGGGTTTTGCTAGTTAGGGTTAAGTGGTCAAAACTTTCTCAAAGACAATTTTCTTAATATTCCACTCATTTGACTGGGAAATTTACTTCTCTGAATCAAAATATAAGTCTGAAAAGACAATACAACACTGTCTAACCCAAAAGAGTGTGACAGGAGTGGTCAAATTAATTCTTGAAAGGTATTCTTTCATTGGAAATTTCGTGTTGAACAGAGTGCTGGATGAATGTACGTTTAGGCTTAAGTGGCCTAAAAGTCCGAAACAACTAGTACATTTTGGCTTGATCTGTTAATATGCCTGTGATTTCAAAGCCCATAGCAAGAGTTTAAACGTTAAATCAGGTTCTTTCAAACTCTTGCTTGGTGGGCAGTTCAGACACCATTCCATTTTTGGGTAAAGCACTATATACAGCCACATAGGTCAGAAAAAAATGTTTAGAAAACATTGAAAGAACTATATTCCTAAGTATCCTCTGAGCCCTAAAACACAGCCATGCCGTTAAAAACTGTCTACATTGTATGGGAATGTAACCCTAACCCTAGCTTCGGGTTTTGCTAGTTAGGGTTTAGTGGTCAAAACTTTCTCAAAGACAATTTTCTTAATATTCCACTCATTTGACTGGGAAATTTGCTTCTCTGAATCAAAATATGAGTCTGAAAAGACAATACAACACTGTCTAACCCAAAAGAGTGTGTTAGGAGTGGTCAAATTAATTCTTGAAAGGTATTCTTTCATTGGAAATTTCGTGTTGAACGGAGTGCTGGATGAATGTACGTTTAGGCTTAAGTGGCCTAAAAGTCCGAAACAACGAGTACATTTTGGCTTGATCTGTTAATATGCCTGTGATTTCAAAGCCCATAGCAAGAGTTTATAAGTTAAATCAGGTTCTTTCAAACTCTTGCTTGGAGGGCAGTTCAGACACCATTCCATTTTTGGGTAAAGCACTATATACCGCCAAATAGGTCAGAAAAAAATGTTTAGAAAACATTGAAAGAACTATATTCCTAAGTATCCTTTCAGCCCTAAAACACAGCCATGCCGTTAAAAACTGTCTACATTGTAAGGGAATGTAACCCTAACCCTAGCTTCGGGTTTTGCTAGTTAGGGTTAAGTGGTCAAAACTTTCTCAAAGACAATTTTCTTAATATTCCACTCATTTGACTGGGAAATTTGCTTCTCTGAAGCAAAATATGAGTCTGAAAAGACAATACAACACTGTCTAACCCAAAAGAGTGTGACAGGAGTGGTTAAATTAATTCTTGAAAGGTATTCTTTCATTGGAAATTTCGTGTTGAACAGACTGCTGGATGAATGTACGTTTAGGCTTAAGTGGCCTAAAAGTCCGAAACAACGAGTACATTTTGGCTTGATCTGCTAATATGCCTGTGATTTCAAAACCCATAGCAAGAGTTTAAAAGTTAAATCAGGTTCTTTCAAACTCTTGCTTGGAGGGCAGTTCAAACACCATTCCATTTTTGGGTAAAGCACTATATACCGCCACATAGGTCAGAAAAAAATGTTTAGAAAACATTGAAAGAACTATATTCCTAAGTATCCTCTGAGCCCTAAAACACAGCCATGCCGTTAAAAACTGTCTACGTTGTATGGGAATGTAACCCTAACCCTAGCTTCGGGTTTTGCTAGTTAGGGTTAAGTGGTCAAAACTTTCTCAAAGACAATTTTCTTAATATTCCACTCATCTGACTTCGAAATTTGCTTCTCTGAATCAAAATATGAGTCTGAAAAGACAATACAACACTGTCTAACCCAAAAGAGTGTGACAGGAGTGGTCAAATTAATTCTTGAAAGGTATTCTTTCATTGGAAATTTGTGTTGAACGGAGTGCCTGATGAATGTACGTTTAGGCTTAAGTGGCCTAAAAGTCCGAAACAACTAGTACATTTTGGCTTGATCTGTTAATATGCCTGTGATTTCAAAGCCCATAGCAAGAGTTTAAACGTTAAATCAGGTTCTTTCAAACTCTTGCTTGGAGGGCAGTTCAGACACCATTCCATTTTTGGGTAAAGCACTATATAAAGCCACATAGGTCAGAAAAAAATGTTTAGAAAACATTGAAAGAACTATATTCCTAAGTATCCTCTAAGCCCTAAAACACAGCCATGCCGTTAAAAACTGTCTACATTGTATGGGAATGTAACCCTAACCCTAGCTTTGGGTTTTGCTACTTAGGGTTAAGTGGTCAAAACTTTCTCAAAGACAATTTTCTTAATATTCCACTCATTTGACTGGGAAATTTGCTTCTCTGAAGCAAAATATGAGTCTGAAAAGACAATACAACACTGTCTAACCCAAAAGAGTGTGACAGGAGTGGTCAAATTAATTCTTGAAAGGTATTCTTTCATTGGAAATTTCGTGTTGAACAGAGTGCTGGATGAATGTACGTTTAGGCTTAAGTGGCCTAAAAGTCCGAAACAACTAGTACATTTTGGCTTGATCTGCTAATATGCCTGTGATTTCAAAGCCCATAGCAAGAGTTTAAAAGTTAAATCAGGTTCTTTCAAACTCTTGCTTGGAGGGCAGTTCAGACACCATTCCATTTTTGGGTAAAGCACTATATACAGCCACATAGGTCAGAAAAAAATGTTTAGAAAACATTGAAAGAACTATATTCCTAAGTATCCTCTGAGCCCTAAAACACAGCCATGCCGTTAAAAACTGTCTACATTGTATGGGAATGTAACCCTAACCCTAGCTTCGGGTTTTGCTAGTTAGGGTTAAGTGGTCAAAACTTTCTCAAAGACAATTTTCTTAATATTCCACTCATCTGACTTTGAAATTTGCTTCTCTGAATCAAAATATGAGTCTGAAAAAACAATACAACACTGTCTAACCCAAAAGAGTGTGACAGGAGTGGTTAAATTAATTCTTGAAAGGTATTCTTTCATTGGAAATTTCGTGTTGAACAGACTGCTGGTTGAATGTACGTTTAGGCTTAAGTGGCCTAAAAGTCCGAAACAACGAGTACATTTTGGCTTGATCTGCTAATATGCCTGTGATTTCAAAGCCCATAGCAAGAGTTTAAAATTTAAATCAGGTTCTTTCAAACTCTTGCGTTGAGGGAAGTTCAGACACCATTCCATTTTTGGGTAAAGCACTATATACCGCCAAATAGGTCAGAAAAAAATGTTTAGAAAACATTGAAAGAACTATATTCCTAAGTATCCTTTCAGCCCTAAAACACAGCCATGCCGTTAAAAACTGTCTACATTGTAAGGGAATGTAACCCTAACCCTAGCTTCGGGTTTTGCTAGTTAGGGTTAAGTGGTCAAAACTTTCTCAAAGACAATTTTCTTAATATTCCACTCATTTGACTGGGAAATTTGCTTCTCTGAAGCAAAATATGAGTCTGAAAAGACAATACAACACTGTCTAACCTAAAAGAGTGTGACAGGAGTGGTCAAATTAATTCTTGAAAGGTATTCTTACATTGGAAATTTCGTGTTGAACAGAGTGCTGGATGAATGTACGTTTAGGCTTAAGTGGCCTAAAAGTCCGAAACAACTAGTACATTTTGGCTTGATCTGTTAATATGCCTGTGATTTCAAAGACCATAGCAAGAGTTTAAAAGTTAAATCAGGTTCTTTCAAACTCTTGCTTGGAGGGCAGTTCAGACACCATTCCATTTTTGGGTAAAGCACTATATACCGCCAAATAGGTCAGAAAAAAATGTTTAGAAAACATTGAAAGAACTATATTCCTAAGTATCCTTTCAGCCCTAAAACACAGCCATGCCGTTAAAAACTGTCTACATTGTAAGGGAATGTAACCCTAACCCTAGCTTCGGGTTTTGCTAGTTAGGGTTAAGTGGTCAAAACTTTCTCAAAGACAATTTTCTTAATATTCCACTCATTTGACTGGGAAATTTGCTTCTCTGAAGCAAAATATGAGTCTGAAAAGACAATACAACACTGTCTAACCTAAAAGAGTGTGACAGGAGTGGTCAAATTAATTCTTGAAAGGTATTCTTACATTGGAAATTTCGTGTTGAACAGAGTGCTGGATGAATGTACGTTTAGGCTTAAGTGGCCTAAAAGTCCGAAACAACTAGTACATTTTGGCTTGATCTGTTAATATGCCTGTGATTTCAAAGCCCATAGCAAGAGTTTAAAAGTTAAATCAGGTTCTTTCAAACTCTTGCTTGGAGGGCAGTTCAGACACCATTCCATTTTTGGGTAAAGCACTATATACAGCCACATAGGTCAGAAAAAAATGTTTAGAAAACATTGATTGAACTATATTCCTAAGTATCCTCTGAGCCCTAAAACACAGCCATGCCGTTAAAAACTGTCTACATTGTATGGGAATGTAACCCTAACCCTAGCTTCGGGTTTTGCTACTTAGGGTTAAGTGGTCAAAACTTTCTCAAAGACAATTTTCTTAATATTCCACTCATCTGACTTCGAAATTTGCTTCTCTGAATCAAAATATGAGTCTGAAAAGACAATACAACACTGTCTAACCCAAAAGAGTGTGACAGGAGTGGTCAAATTAATTCTTGAAAGGTATTCTTTCATTGGAAATTTGTGTTGAACGGAGTGATGGATGAGTGTACGTTTAGGCTTAAGTGGCCTTAAAGTCCGAAACAACGAGTACATTTTGGCTTGATCTGTTAATATGCCTGTGATTTCAAAGCCCATAGCAAGAGTTTAAAAGTTAAATCAGGTTCTTTCAAACTCTTGCTTGGAGGGCAGTTCAGACACCATTCCATTTTTGGGTAAAGCACTATATACCGCCAAATAGGTCAGAAAAAAATGTTTAGAAAACATTGAAAGAACTATATTCCTAAGTATCCTTTCAGCCCTAAAACACAGCCATGCCGTTAAAAACTGTCTACATTGTAAGGGAATGTAACCCTAACCCTAGCTTCGGGTTTTGCTAGTTAGGGTTAAGTGGTCAAAACTTTCTCAAAGACAATTTTCTTAATATTCCACTCATTTGACTGGGAAATTTGCTTCTCTGAAGCAAAATATGAGTCTGAAAAGACAATACAACACTGTCTAACCTAAAAGAGTGTGACAGGAGTGGTCAAATTAATTCTTGAAAGGTATTCTTACATTGGAAATTTCGTGTTGAACAGAGTGCTGGATAAATGTACGTTTAGGCTTAAGTGGCCTAAAAGTCCGAAACAACTAGTACATTTTGGCTTGATCTGTTAATATGCCTGTGATTTCAAAGCCCATAGCAAGAGTTTAAAAGTTAAATCAGGTTCTTTCAAACTCTTGCTTGGAGGGCAGTTCAGACACCATTCCATTTTTGGGTAAAGCACTTTATACAGCCACATAGGTCAGAAAAAAATGTTTAGAAAACATTGAAAGAACTATATTCCTAAGTATCCTCTGAGCCCTAAAACACAGCCATGCCGTTAAAAACTGTCTACGTTGTATGGGAATGTAACCCTAACCCTAGCTTCGGGTTTTGCTAGTTAGGGTTAAGTGGTCAAAACTTTCTCAAAGACAATTTTCTTAATATTCCACTCATCTGACTTCGAAATTTGCTTCTCTGAATCAAAATATGAGTCTGAAAAGACAATACAACACTGTCTAACCCAAAAGAGTGTGACAGGAGTGGTCAAATTAATTCTTGAAAGGTATTCTTTCATTGGAAATTTGTGTTGAACGGAGTGCCTGATGAATGTACGTTTAGGCTTAAGTGGCCTAAAAGTCCGAAACAACTAGTACATTTTGGCTTGATCTGTTAATATGCCTGTGATTTCAAAGCCCATAGCAAGAGTTTAAACGTTAAATCAGGTTCTTTCAAACTCTTGCTTGGAGGGCAGTTCAGACACCATTCCATTTTTGGGTAAAGCACTATATACAGCCACATAGGTCAGAAAAAAATGTTTAGAAAACATTGAAAGAACTATATTCCTAAGTATCCTCTGAGCCCTAAAACACAGCCATGCCGTTAAAAACTGTCTACATTGTATGGGAATGTAACCCTAACCCTAGCTTCGGGTTTTGCTACTTAGGGTTAAGTGGTCAAAACTTTCTCAAAGACAATTTTCTTAATATTCCACTCATTTGACTGGGAAATTTGCTTCTCTGAAGCAAAATATGAGTCTGAAAAGAAATACAACACTGTCTAACCCAAAAGAGTGTGACAGGAGTGGTCAAATTAATTCTTGAAAGGTATTCTTTCATTGGAAATTTCGTGTTGAACGGAGTGATGGATGAAGGTACGTTTAGGCTTAAGTGGCCTAAAAGTCCGAAACAACTAGTACATTTTGGCTTGATCTGCTAATATGCCTGTGATTTCAAAGCCCATAGCAAGAGTTTAAAAGTTAAATCAGGTTCTTTCAAACTCTTGCTTGGAGGGCAGTTCAAACACCATTCCATTTTTGGGTAAAGCACTATATACCGCCACGTAGGTCAGAAAAAAATGTTTAGAAAACATTGAAAGAACTATATTCCTAAGTATCCTCTGAGCCCTAAAACACAGCCATGCCGTTAAAAACTGTCTACATTGTATGGGAATGTAACCCTAACCCTAGCTTCGGGTTTTGCTAGTTAGGGTTAAGTGGTCAAAACTTTCTCAAAGACAATTTTCTTAATATTCCACTCATTTGACTGGGAAATTTGCTTCTCTGAATCAAAATATGAGTCTGAAAAGACAATACAACACTGTCTAACCCAAAAGAGTGTGACAGGAGTGGTTAAATTAATTCTTGAAAGGTATTCTTTCATTGGAAATTTCGTGTTGAACAGACTGCTGGATGAATGTACGTTTAGGCTTAAGTGGCCTAAAAGTCTGAAACAACGAGTACATTTTGGCTTGATCTGCTAATATGCCTGTGATTTCAAAACCCATAGCAAGAGTTTAAAAGTTAAATCAGGTTCTTTCAAACTCTTGCTTGGAGGGCAGTTCAAACACCATTCCATTTTTGGGTAAAGCACTATATACCGCCACATAGGTCAGAAAAAAATGTTTAGAAAACATTGAAAGAACTATATTCCTAAGTATCCTCTGAGCCCTAAAACACAGCCATGCCGTTAAAAACTGTCTACGTTGTATGGGAATGTAACCCTAACCCTAGCTTCGGGTTTTGCTAGTTAGGGTTAAGTGGTCAAAACTTTCTCAAAGACAATTTTCTTAATATTCCACTCATCTGACTTCGAAATTTGCTTCTCTGAATCAAAATATGAGTCTGAAAAGACAATACAACACTGTCTAACCCAAAAGAGTGTGACAGGAGTGGTCAAATTAATTCTTGAAAGGTATTCTTTCATTGGAAATTTGTGTTGAACGGAGTGCCTGATGAATGTACGTTTAGGCTTAAGTGGCCTAAAAGTCCGAAACAACTAGTACATTTTGGCTTGATCTGTTAATATGCCTGTGATTTCAAAGCCCATAGCAAGAGTTTAAACATTAAATCAGGTTCTTTCAAACTCTTGCTTGGAGGGCAGTTCAGACACCATTCCATTTTTGGGTAAAGCACTATATACAGCCACATAGGTCAGATAAAAATGTTTAGAAAACTTTGAAAGAACTATATTCCTAAGTATCCTCTGAGCCCTAAAACACAGCCATGCCGTTAAAAACTGTCTACATTGTATGGGAATGTAACCCTAACCCTAGCTTCGGGTTTTGCTACTTAGGGTTAAGTGGTCAAAACTTTCTCAAAGACAATTTTCTTAATATTCCACTCATTTGACTGGGAAATTTGCTTCTCTGAAGCAAAATATGAGTCTGAAAAGACAATACAACACTGTCTAACCCAAAAGAGTGTGACAGGAGTGGTCAAATTAATTCTTGAAAGGTATTCTTTCATTGGAAATTTCGTGTTGAACAGAGTGCTGGATGAATGTACGTTTAGGCTTAAGTGGCCTAAAAGTCCGAAACAACGAGTACATTTTGGCTTGATCTGCTAATATGCCTGTGATTTCAAAGCCCATAGCAAGAGTTTAAAAGTTAAATCAGGTTCTTTCAAACTCTTGCTTGGAGGGCAGTTCAGACACTATTCCATTTCTGGGTAAAGCACTATATACAGCAACATAGGTCAGAAACATTTTTTTAGAAAACATTGAAAGAACTATATTCCTAAGTATCCTTTGAGCCCTAAAACACAGCCATGCCGTTAAAAACTGTCTACATTGTATGGGAATATAACCATAACCCTAGCTTCGGGTTTTGCTAGTTAAGGTTAAGTGGTCAAATCTTTCTCAACGACAATTTTCTTAATATTCCACTCATTTGACTGGGAAATTTGCATCTCTGAATCAAAATATGAGTCTGAAAAGACAATACAACACTGTCTAACCCAAAAGAGTGTGTCAGGAGTGGTCAAATTAATTCTTGAAAGGTATTCTTTCATTGGAAATTTGTGTTGAACGGAGTGCCTGATGAATGTACGTTTCGGCTTAATTGGCCTAAAAGTCTGAAACAACTAGTACATTTTGGCTTGATCTGTTAATATGCCTGTGATTTCAAAGCCCATAGCAAGAGTTTAAACGTTAAATCAGGTTCTTTCAAACTCTTGCTTGGAGGGCAGTTCAGACACCATTCCATTTTTGGGTAAAGCACTATATACAGCCACATAGGTCAGAAAAAAATTTTTAGAAAACATTGAAAGAACTATATTCCTAAGTATCCTTTGAGCCCTAAAACACAGCCATGCCGTTAAAAACTGTCTACATTGTATGGGAATATAACCCTAACCCTAGCTTCGGGTTTTGCTAGTTAGGGTTAAGTGGTCAAAACTTTCTCAAAGACAATTTTCTTAATATTCCACTCATTTGACTGGGAAATTTGCTTCTCTGAAGCAAAATATGAGTCTGAAAAGACAATACAACACTGTCTAACCCAAAAGAGTGTGACAGGAGTGGTCAAATTAATTCTTGAAAGGTATTCTTTCATTGGAAATTTCGTGTTGAACAGAGTGCTGGATGAATGTACGTTTAGGCTTAAGTGGCCTAAAAGTCCAAAACAACTAGTACATTTTGGCTTGATCTGCTAATATGCCTGTGATTTCAAAGCCCATAGCAAGAGTTTAAAAGTTAAATCAGGTTCTTTCAAACTCTTGCTTGGAGGGCAGTTCAAACACCATTCCATTTTTGGGTAAAGCACTATATACCGCCACGTAGGTCAGAAAAAAATGTTTAGAAAACATTGAAAGAACTATATTCCTAAGTATCCTCTGAGCCCTAAAACACAGCCATGCCGTTAAAAACTGTCTACATTGTATGGGAATGTAACCCTAACCCTAGCTTCGGGTTTTGCTAGTTAGGGTTAAGTGGTCAAAACTTTCTCAAAGACAATTTTCTTAATATTCCACTCATTTGACTGGGAAATTTGCTTCTCTGAATCAAAATATGAGTCTGAAAAGACAATACAACACTGTCTAACCCAAAAGAGTGTGACAGGAGTGGTTAAATTAATTCTTGAAAGGTATTCTTTCATTGGAAATTTCGTGTTGAACAGACTGCTGGATTAATGTACGTTTAGGCTTAAGTGGCCTAAAAGTCTGAAACAACGAGTACATTTTGGCTTGATCTGCTAATATGCCTGTGATTTCAAAACCCATAGCAAGAGTTTAAAAGTTAAATCAGGTTCTTTCAAACTCTTGCTTGGAGGGCAGTTCAAACACCATTCCATTTTTGGGTAAAGCACTATATACCGCCACATAGGTCAGAAAAAAATGTTTAGAAAACATTGAAAGAACTATATTCCTAAGTATCCTCTGAGCCCTAAAACACAGCCATGCCGTTAAAAACTGTCTACGTTGTATGGGAATGTAACCCTAACCCTAGCTTCGGGTTTTGCTAGTTAGGGTTAAGTGGTCAAAACTTTCTCAAAGACAATTTTCTTAATATTCCACTCATCTGACTTCGAAATTTGCTTCTCTGAATCAAAATATGAGTCTGAAAAGACAATACAACACTGTCTAACCCAAAAGAGTGTGACAGGAGTGGTCAAATTAATTCTTGAAAGGTATTCTTTCATTGGAAATTTGTGTTGAACGGAGTGCCTGATGAATGTACGTTTAGGCTTAAGTGGCCTAAAAGTCCGAAACAACTAGTACATTTTGGCTTGATCTGTTAATATGCCTGTGATTTCAAAGCCCATAGCAAGAGTTTAAACGTTAAATCAGGTTCTTTCAAACTCTTGCTTGGAGGGCAGTTCAGACACCATTCCATTTTTGGGTAAAGCACTATATACAGCCACATAGGTCAGAAAAAAATGTTTAGAAAACATTGAAAGAACTATATTCCTAAGTATCCTCTGAGCCCTAAAACACAGCCATGCCGTTAAAAACTGTCTACATTGTATGGGAATGTAACCCTAACCCTAGCTTCGGGTTTTGCTACTTAGGGTTAAGTGGTCAAAACTTTCTCAAAGACAATTTTCTTAATATTCCACTCATTTGAATGGGAAATTTGCTTCTCTGAAGCAAAATATGAGTCTGAAAAGACAATACAACACTGTCTAACCCAAAAGAGTGTGACAGGAGTGGTCAAATTAATTCTTGAAAGGTTTTCTTTCATTGGAAATTTCGTGTTGAACGGAGTGCTGGATGAATGTACGTTTAGGCTTAAGTGGCCTAAAAGTCCGAAACAACGAGTACATTTTGGCTTGATCTGCTAATATGCCTGTGATTTCAAAGCCCATAGCAAGAGTTTAAAAGTTAAATCAGGTTCTTTCAAACTCTTGCTTGGAGGGCAGTTCAGACACTATTCCATTTCTGGGTAAAGCACTATATACAGCAACATAGGTCAGAAACATTTTTTTAGAAAACATTGAAAGAACTATATTCCTAAGTATCCTTTGAGCCCTAAAACACAGCCATGCCGTTAAAAACTGTCTACATTGTATGGGAATATAACCGTAACCCTAGCTTCGGGTTTTGCTAGTTAGGGTTAAGTGGTCAAATCTTTCTCAACGACAATTTTCTTAATATTCCACTCATTTGACTGGGAAATTTGCATCTCTGAATCAAAATATGAGTCTGAAAAGACAATACAACACTGTCTAACCCAAAAGAGTGTGTCAGGAGTGGTCAAATTAATTCTTGAAAGGTATTCTTTCATTGGAAATTTGTGTTGAACGGAGTGCCTGATGAATGTACGTTTCGGCTTAAGTGGCCTAAAAGTCTGAAACAACTAGTACATTTTGGCTTGATCTGTTAATATGCCTGTGATTTCAAAGCCCATAGCAAGAGTTTAAACGTTAAATCAGGTTCTTTCAAACTCTTGCTTGGAGGGCAGTTCAGACACCATTCCATTTTTGGGTAAAGCACTATATACAGCCACATAGGTCAGAAAAATTTTTTTAGAAAACATTGAAAGAACTATATTCCTATGTATCCTTTGAGCCCTAAAACACAGCCATGCCGTTAAAAACTGTCTACATTGTATGGGAATGTAACCCTAACCCTAGCTTCGGGTTTTGCTAGTTAGGGTTAAGTGGTCAAAACTTTCTCAAAGACAATTTTCTTAATATTCCACTCATTTGACTGGGAAATTTGCTTCTCTGAAGCAAAATATGAGTCTGAAAAGACAATACAACACTGTCTAACCCAAAAGAGTGTGACAGGAGTGGTCAAATTAATTCTTGAAAGGTATTCTTTCATTGGAAATTTCGTGTTGAACAGTGCTGGATGAATGTACATTTAGGCTTAAGTGGCCTAAAAGTCCGAAACAACTAGTACATTTTGGCTTGATCTGTTAATATGCCTGTGATTTCAAAGCCCATAGCAAGAGTTTAAACGTTAAATCAGGTTCTTTCAAACTCTTGCTTGGTGGGCAGTTCAGACACCATTCCATTTTTGGGTAAAGCACTATATACAGCCACATAGGTCAGAAAAAAATGTTTAGAAAACATTGAAAGAACTATATTCCTAAGTATCCTCTGAGCCCTAAAACACAGCCATGCCGTTAAAAACTGTCTACGTTGTATGGGAATGTAACCCTAACCCTAGCTTCGGGTTTTGCTAGTTAGGGTTAAGTGGTCAAAACTTTCTCAAAGACAATTTTCTTAATATTCCACTCATCTGACTTCGAAATTTGCTTCTCTGAATCAAAATATGAGTCTGAAAAGACAATACAACACTGTCTAACCCAAAAGAGTGTGACAGGAGTGGTCAAATTAATTCTTGAAAGGTATTCTTTCATTGGAAATTTCGTGTTGAACGGAGTGCTGGATGAATGTACGTTTAGGCTTAAGTGGCCTAAAAGTCCGAAACTACTAGTACATTTTGGCTTGATCTACTAATATGCCGGTAATTTCAAAGCCCATAGCAAGAGTTTAAAAGTTAAATCAGGTTCTTTCAAACTCTTGCTTGGAGGGCAGTTCAAACACCATTCCATTTTTGGGTAAAGCACTATATACAGCCACATAGGTCAAAAAAAATGTTTAGAAAACATTGAAAGAACTATATTCCTAAGTATCCTCTGAGCTCTAAAACACAGCCATGCCGTTAAAAACTGTCTACATTGTATGGGAATGTAACCCTAACCCTAGCTTCGGGTTTTGCTAGTTAGGGTTAAGTGGTCAAAACTTTCTCAAAGACAATTTTCTTAATATTCCACTCATTTGACTGGGAAATTTGCTTCTCTGAATCAAAATATGAGTCTGAAAAGACAATACAACACTGTCTAACCCAAAAGAGTGTGACAGGAGTGGTCAAATTAATTCTTGAAAGGTATTCTTTCATTGGAAATTTCGTGTTGAACAGACTGCTGGATGAATGTACGTTTAGGCTTAAGTGGCCTAAAAGTCCGAAACTACTAGTACATTTTGGCTTGATCTGCTAATATGCCTGTGATTTCAAAACCCATAGCAAGAGTTTAAAAGTTAAATCAGGTTCTTTCAAACTCTTGCTTGGAGGGCAGTTCAAACACCATTCCATTTTTGGGTAAAGCACTATATACCGCCACATAGGTCAGAAAAAAATGTTTAGAAAACATTGAAAGAACTATATTCCTAAGTATCCTCTGAGCCCTAAAAAACAGCCATGCCGTTAAAAACTGTCTACGTTGTATGGGAATGTAACCCTAACCCTAGCTTCGGGTTTTGCTAGTTAGGGTTAAGTGGTCAAAACTTTCTCAAAGACAATTTTCTTAATATTCCACTCATCTGACTGGGAAATTTGCTTCTCTGAAGCAAAATATGAGTCTGAAAAGACAATACAACACTGTCTAACCCAAAAGAGTGTGACAGGAGTGGTCAAATTATTTCTTGAAAGGTATTCTTTCATTGGAAATTTCGTGTTGAACAGACTGCTGGATGAATGTACGTTTAGGCTTAAGTGGCCTAAAAGTCCGAAACAACTAGTACATTTTGGCTTGATCTGCTAATATGCCTGTGATTTCAAAGCCCATAGCAAGAGTTTAAAAGTTAAATCAGGTTCTTTCAAACTCTTGCTTGGAGGGCAGTTCAGACACCATTCCATTTTTGGGTAAAGCACTATATACAGCCACATAGGTCAAAAAAATGTTTAGAAAACATTGAAAGAACTATATTCCTAAGTATCCTCTGAGCCCTAAAACACAGCCATGCCGTTAAAACCTGTCTACATTGTTTGGAAATGTAACCCTAACCCTAACTTCGGGTTTTGCTAGTTAGGGTTAAGTGGTCAAAACTTTCTCAAAGACAATTTTCTTAATATTCCACTCATTTGACTGGGAAATTTGCTTCTCTGAAGCAAAATATGAGTCTGAAAGCACAATACAACACTGTCTAACCCAAAAGAGTGTGACAGGAGTGGTCAAATTAATTCTTGAAAGGTATTCTTTCATTGGAAATTTCGTGTTGAACAGACTGCTGGATGAATGTACGTTTAGGCTTAAGTGGCCTAAAAGTCCGAAACAACGAGTACATTTTGGCTTGATCTGCTAATATGCCTGTGATTTCAAAACCCATAGCAAGAGTTTAAAAGTTAAATCAGGTTATTTCAAACTCTTGCTTGGAGGGCAGTTCAAACACCATTCCATTTTTGAGTAAAGCACTATATACCGCCACATAGGTCAGAAAAAAATGTTTAGAAAACATTGAAAGAACTATATTCCTAAGTATCCTCTGAGCCCTAAAACACAGCCATGCCGTTAAAACCTGTCTACATTGTATGAGAATGTAACCCTAACCCTAGCTTCGGGTTTTGCTAGTTAGGGTTAAGTGGTCAAAACTTTCTCAAAGACAATTTTCTTAATATTCCACTCATTTGACTGGGAAATTTGCTTCTCTGAAGCAAAATATGAGACTGAAAACACAATACAACACTGTCTAACCCAAAAGAGTGTGACAGGTGTGGTCAAATTAATTCTTGAAAGGTATTCTTTCATTGGAAATTTCGTGTTGAACGGAGTGATGGATGAAGGTACGTTTAGGCTTAAGTGGCCTAAAGGTCCGAAACAACGAGTACATTTTGGCTTGATCTGCTAATATGCCTGTGATTTCAAAGCCCATAGCAAGAGTTTAAAATTTAAATCAGGTTCTTTCAAACTTTTGCGTTGAGGGAAGTTCAGACACCATTCCATTTTTGGATAAAGCACTATATACAGCCACATAGGTCAGAAAAAAATGTTTAGAAAACATTGAAAGAACTATATTCCTAAGTATCCTCTGAGCCCTAAAAAACAGCCATGCCGTTAAAAACTGTCTACGTTGTATGGGAATGTAACTCTAACCCTAGCTTCGGGTTTTGCTAGTTAGGGTTAAGTGGTCAAAACTTTCTCAAAGACAATTTTCTTAATATTCCACTCATCTGACTGGGAAATTTGCTTCTCTGAATCAAAATATGAGTCTGAAAAGACAATACAACACTGTCTAACCCAAAAGAGTGTGTTAGGGGGGGTCAAATTAATTCTTGAAAGGTATTCTTTCATTGGAAATTTCGTGTTGAACGGAGTGCTGGATGAATGTACGTTTAGGCTTAAGTGGCCTAAAAGTCCGAAACAACGAGTACATTTTGGCTTGATCTGCTAATATGCCTGTGATTTCAAAGCCCATAGCAAGAGTTTAAACGTTAAATCAGGTTCTTTCAAACTCTTGCTTGGAGGGCAGTTCAGACACCATTCCATTTTTGGGTAAAGCACTATATACAGCCACATAAGTCAGAAAAAAATGTTTAGAAAACATTGAAAGAACTATATTCCTAAGTATCCTCTGAGCCCTAAAACACAGCCATGCCGTTAAAAACTGTCTACATTGTATGGGAATGTAACCCTAACCCTTGCTTCGGGTATTGCTACTTAGGGTTAAGTGGTCAAAACTTTCTCAAAGACAATTTTCTTAATATTCCACTCATTTGACTGGGAAATTTGCTTCTCTGAAGCAAAATATGAGTCTGAAAAGACAATACAACGCTGTCTAACCCAAAAGAGTGTGACAGGAGTGGTCAAATTAATTCTTGAAAGGTATTCTTTCATTGGAAATTTCGTGTTGAACGGAGTGCTGGATGAATGTACGTTTAGGCTTAAGTGGCCTAAAAGTCCGAAACAACTAGTACATTTTGGCTTGATCTGCTAATATGCCTGTGATTTCAAAGCCCATAGCAAGAGTTTAAAAGTTAAATCAGGTTCTTTCAAACTCTTGCTTGGAGGGCAGTTCAGACACCATTCCATTTTTGGGTAAAGCACTATATACAGCCACATAGGTCAAAAAAAATGTTTAGAAAACATTGAAAGAACTATATTCCTAAGTATCCTCTGAGCCCTAAAACACAGCCATGCCGTTAAAAACTGTCTACGTTGTATGGGAATGTAACCCTAACCCTAGCTTCGGGTTTTGCTAGTTAGGGTTAAGTGGTCAAAACTTTCTCAAAGACAATTTTCTTAATATTCCACTCATCTGACTGGGAAATTTGCTTCTCTGAAGCAAAATATGAGTCTGAAAAGACAATACAACACTGTCTAACCCAAAAGAGTGTGACAGCAGTGGTCAAATTAATTCTTGAAAGGTATTCTTTCATTGGAAATTTCGTGTTGAACAGAGTGCTGGATGAATGTACGTTTAGGCTTAGTGGCCTAAAAGTCCGAAACAACTAGTACATTTTGGCTTGATCTGCTAATATGCCTGTGATTTCAAAGCCCATAGCAAGAGTTTAAAAGTTAAATCAGGTTCTTTCAAACTCTTGCTTGGAGGGCAGTTCAGACACTATTCCATTTTTGGGTAAAGCACTATATACAGCAACATAGGTCAGAAAAAATTTTTTAGAAAACATTGAAAGAACTATATTCCTAAGTATCCGTTGAGCCCTAAAACACAGCCATGCCGTTAAAACCTGTCTACATTGTATGGGAATATAACCGTAACCCTAGCTTTGGGTTTTGCTAGTTAGGGTTAAGTGGTCAAAACTTTCTCAACGTCAATTTTCTTAATATTCCACTCATTTGACTGGGAAATTTGCTTCTCTGAATCAAAATATAAGTCTGAAAAGACAATACAACACTGTCTAACCCAAAAGAGTGTGACAGGAGTGGTCAAATTAATTCTTGAAAGGTATTCTTTCTTTGGAAATTTCGTGTTGAACGGAGTGCTGGATGAATGTACATTTAGGCTTAAGTGGCCTAAAAGTCCGAAACTACTAGTACATTTTGGCTTGATCTGCTAATATGCCTGTGATTTCAAAGCCCATAGCAAGAGTTTAAAAGTTAAATCAGGTTCTTTCAAACTCTTGCTTGGAGGGCAGTTCAGACACTATTCCATTTTTGGGTAAAGCACTATATACAGCAACATAGGTCAGAAAAAATTTTTTAGAAAACATTGAAAGAACTATATTCCTAAGTATCCGTTGAGCCCTAAAACACAGCCATGCCGTTAAAACCTGTCTACATTGTATGGGAATATAACCGTAACCCTAGCTTTGGGTTTTGCTAGTTAGGGTTAAGTGGTCAAAACTTTCTCAACGTCAATTTTCTTAATATTCCACTCATTTGACTGGGAAATTTGCTTCTCTGAATCAAAATATAAGTCTGAAAAGACAATACAACACTGTCTAACCCAAAAGAGTGTGACAGGAGTGGTCAAATTAATTCTTGAAAGGTATTCTTTCTTTGGAAATTTCGTGTTGAACGGAGTGCTGGATGAATGTACATTTAGGCTTAAGTGGCCTAAAAGTCCGAAACTACTAGTACATTTTGGCTTGATCTGCTAATATGCCTGTGATTTCAAAACCCATAGCAAGAGTTTAAAAGTTAAATCAGGTTCTTTCAAACTCTTGCTTGGAGGGCAGTTCAAACACCATTCCATTTTTGGGTAAAGCACTATATACCGCCACATAGGTCAGAAAAAAATGTTTAGAAAACATTGAAAGAACTATATTCCTAAGTATCCTCTGAGCCCTAAAACACAGCCATGCCGTTAAAACCTGTCTACATTGTATGGGAATGTAACCCTAACCCTAGCTTCGGGTTTTGCTAGTTAGGGTTAAGTGGTCAAAACTTTCTCAAAGACAATTTTCTTAATATTCCACTCATCTGACTGGGAAATTTGCTTCTCTGAATCAAAATATGAGTCTGAAAACACAACACAATACAACACTGTCTAACCCAAAAGAGTGTGACAGGAGTGGTCAAATTATTTCTTGAAAGGTATTCTTTCATTGGAAATTTCGTGTTGAACAGACTGCTGGATGAATGTACGTTTAGGCTTAAGTGGCCTAAAAGTCCGAAACAACTAGTACATTTTGGCTTGATCTGCTAACATGCCTGTGATTTCAAAGCCCATAGCAAGGGTTTAAAAGTTAAATCAGGTTCTTTCAAGCTCTTGCTTGGAGGGCAGTTCAGACACAATTCCATTTTTGGGTAAAGCACTATATATCGCCACATAGGTCAGAAAAAAATGTTTAGAAAAAATTGAAAGAACTATATTCCTAAGTATCCTTTGAGCCCTAAAACACAGCCATGCCGTTAAAAACTGTCTACATTGTTTGGAAATGTAACCCTAACCCTAGCTTCGGGATTTGCTAGTTAGGGTTAAGTGGTCAAAACTTTCTCAAAGAAAATTTTCTTAATATTCCACTCATTTGACTGGGAAATTTGCTTCTCTGAAGCAAAATATGAGTCTGAAAACACAATACAACACTGTCTAACCCAAAAGAGTGTGACAGGAGTGGTTAAATTAATTCTTGAAAGGTATTCTTTCATTGGAAATTTCGTGTTGAACAGACTGCTTGATGAATGTACGTTTAGGCTTAAGTGGCCTAAAAGTCCGAAACTACTAGTACATTTTGGCTTGATCTGCTAATATGCCGGTGATTTCAAAGCCCATAGCAAGAGTTTAAAAGTTAAATCAGGTTCTTTCAAACTCTTGCTTGGAGGGCAGTTCAAACACCATTCCATTTTTGGGTAAAGCACTATATACAGCCACATAGGTCAGAAAAAAATGTTTAGAAAACATTGAAAGAACTATATTCCTAAGTATCCTCTGAGCTCTAAAACACAGCCATGCCGTTAAAAACTGTCTACATTGTATGGGAATGTAACCCTAACCCTAGCTTCGGGTTTTGCTAGTTAGGGTTAAGTGGTCAAAACTTTCTCAAAGACAATTTTCTTAATATTCCACTCATCTGACTGGGAAATTTGCTTCTCTGAATCAAAATATGAGTCTGAAAAGACAATACAACACTGTCTAACCCAAAAGAGTGTGACAGGAGTGGTCAAATTATTTCTTGAAAGCTATTCTTTCATTGGAAATTTCGTGTTGAACAGACTGCTGGATGAATGTACGTTTAGGCTTAAGTGGCCTAAAAGTCTGAAACAACTAGTACATTTTGGCTTGATCTGCTAATATGCCTGTGATTTCAAAGCCCATAGCAAGAGTTTAAAAGTTAAATCAGGTTCTTTCAAACTCTTGCTTGGAGGGCAGTTCAGACACCATTCCATTTTTGGGTAAAGCACTATATACAGCCACATAGGTCAAAAAAATGTTTAGAAAACATTGAAAGAACTATATTCCTAAGTATCCTCTGAGCCCTAAAACACAGCCATGCCGTTAAAACCTGTCTACATTGTTTGGAAATGTAACCCTAACCCTAGCTTCGGGTTTTGCTAGTTAGGGTTAAGTGGTCAAAACTTTCTCAATGAAAATTTTCTTAATATTCCACTCATTTGACTGGGAAATTTGCTTCTCTGAATCAAAATATGAGTCTGAAAAGACAATACAACACTGTCTAACCCAAAAGAGTGTGTTAGGGGGGGTCAAATTAATTCTTGAAAGGTATTCTTTCATTGGAAATTCCGTGTTGAACGGAGTGCTGGATGAATTTACGTTTAGGCTTAAGTGGCCTAAAAGTCCGAAACAACGAGTACATTTTGGCTTGATCTGCTAATATGCCTGTGATTTCAAAGCCCATAGCAAGAGTTTAAAATTTAAATCAGGTTCTTTCAAACTCTTGCGTTGAGGG